>NC_055964.1:25236762-25404262 GCF_018492685.1 Alosa sapidissima | reverse complement strand
CCATCTCTTTCCCACCTCATTTCCATATTTCTCTCTCTTTCCATCTTTCTTTTTCAGTCTTTCTGTCTCTCCACCACTCTGAGCGTGTCTCCTGCTGAGACATGTGAATGGGGTGAATGAGGATGAGTGTGTGGAGAATTACTGCAGTCATCTCTCCATCTCTCCCACAGCCTCTTTTCAGTCCCCCTCCTATACCGTGCCCTCACACAACATGTGAACACTGGCTATTTTGGCTCTGTTGTGGATTGTGGTAATGCACACAATCTCTCTCTCATGCTCTTACACACACACACACACACACACACACAGTTGTAAATTTGATTAGTGTTTGTTTACAGCACACTCACTTACAGTGTAGGGTGATTAGTACACACACACACACACACACACACACACACACACACACACACACAGAGGGGGAGAGAGTTCATTTCTAGAACACAGTGGTGAGTTATTAGTTCTTGTTTGCAGGTGATTGTAGTTTGGTCTCTAATCCCTTTAGTGCCTGTAGACAAGGTCACAGCCTTTGCCTTTCCCTCTCCTCTCATAGAAACCACACACACACACACACACACAACCTACACTCAGCTTTCAAACACAATCAGGCGTATATATATATATATACATATATATACACACACACACACAACCCAAGAGCCTTTTTTTGACCGTCTTAAACATTTACAGTTGTTACTTAAGGAGTTGAGACCTGGAAAAAAGATGTTTCTTCTACAGAGACTTGGGCCTCTCTTCTCATGGAGAACCAGTTGGTCCTATTTAGCTTTTGTGTGTTTCCCTGTCTGCCTGCGTCTTTGTACATCTACATATTTGTGTCCTACCTTAGCCTTTATGTAGATACGTGTCCATTGTGTTTGTGAATGTGTGTCTGCGTGTAGGAATCTATCTCTCTCGTGCTCTCTCTCTCTCTCTCTCTCTCTCTCTGTCTGTCTCTCTGTCTCTCTCTGTCTCTCTCATTCAGTTCATTTCAATTAAATGTGTTTTTTTTACGTAACTGTAGGTACAGTGGTGCCAAAGCATAACAATAACATAGCATATTAACTTTTAGAATCACATTGAAAAATTGAGGAAAAGAATACTGTGAGTGACCGCTTTTATCACACTCATCATGACCTCATCGTCTCTCCTCATGGACTCTCAATAGAGACCACTAGGCTCAACTCCTTGCTTTTATCTCGCTTGGAGAGACAGTTCACACACACATACACACACACACACACACACACACCCTCTGCAGAGTTCCTTGCCCTTTATCCCCTATTCAGAGGAGGCAAAGCTGTATCTGATCGTCTTGCTTTTGAGCTGTGAGTGGCCACACACACACTCACTGAAACACAAATGCACTTGGCCTTGAGCTGTGTGTGTCCTGCTGTGAGTGAGCTGATTGGTTATTGTGGTGGCAGGTGGGGGGGCAGTCAGGGTTGGCTGAGTGGGTGCAGGTTTGTCAGCGCCACTCTGTGTGTGTGTGTGTGTGTGTGGCCACAATGTTGGGTGTGATGTGAATCAGCCACTACATTTGTCATCCCAGTGAAGCCTGTTGATGAGGACTACACGTCCCCCACCCAGTCCTCTGGTCAGGCTTTGTGTCACCACAAGTGTGTTTATGCATGGTTGCATGCTTGGGTCTGAGCCGCTCCATCTGTGTGTGTGTGTGTGTGTGTGTGTGTGCGTCTGCCTGTCCATGTGGGTATTGTATAGTTGTGTATGTGTGTGTGTGTCTATGGGAGGACTTGTTTGCGCAAGGTTGTGTGTGTGTGTGTGTAAGAGACTGATGAGATGTGGTCAGTGAGATCTGGCACTAAATGTTGTCTCAATGTTCCATCTGGTCATAGAACGTGGAGAGAGAGAGCACAGAGGAGCGAGAGCCAATCAAAGCACCGGTCCAGCAGCTCAACAGTCAATCACTTCCACAGGACCAAGAACTGCACCCAACAGGTGAGGAAACACTCACACACACTCATTTAATCTGTGTCCATCTACGGTCAAATCAGGTTCAGCTCAGGTGGATTGATGAATGCACACTTCATTTTTAATGTTAGTTTGAATAGCCTCCATTCCAGTGTACACACCCTTCTTAAACCCTCAATTTCCTCCCCCTTCCTGAATCCTGAGACGTGTCAGAGTATCAGCTGAGGTGTGTTTGTGTGTGGTGTGTTTGTATATTGGCTTACAACAGCAAATTAATTTCCTTTTCCTTGCCCTGAATCTTTATTTGGCTCTACATGAGGCTGTACTGTTACCCTCGTTCTAAAAGGCTTTTCTTTTGCTGTGTGTTTGTGTGCCTGAGCGGACGGTGTCCCTGTATGTGCATTTATAGGTGAATAAAGTCTGTATGTCATTATATAGTGTGTTTGTGTGTGTGTGTGTGTGTGTGTGTGTGTGTGTGTGTGTGGTTGCATGAGTGTATGTGTCTGTTTTGGACACTTTGGTTTAGACCATTGAGGTCTTTTGGTCTTAAAATATACCCCTGTGTTTTGTTTAAAAAAGCTTTTTCTGCAATTTTAAAGAGAGACTGCAATGCATGGTGTGGTGTACATACACTAACACACACACACACACACACACACACACACACACACAGTTGTTTTCACTTGGAAAACTTGAAAGAGGCATCTTTGGTCTGCCCCTCACCCGACACATGCGTTTAGGTAGAGTTGTTGAACCCTGAGATTTTAGAGACACACACACACACACACACACACACACACACACACACACACACACACACACACACACACACAGATCTAACCCGTCATTAAAGCTCAGCTGATGGCGTGGCCACTGCACTAGTGGATTATGGGTAAAAGCTGCCTGCTTCTGCCACAAACTTCTGAGAAGAGGTGGAGCTGTGTGTGTGTGTGTGTGTGTTGGTGTGCGGGCGTGTGTTTGAGACAGGGGTCAGGTCAGGAAGGAGACAGTGGACACACTGTCCAGGCTGTTTCATAAAAAAAACAATGTGTACTGATATGCACGTGTACACAGCTTCATGCACACACTTTTATGGAGACCCTTCCCTCAATCACCACTTCCTCTCTCACACACACACACACACACACACACACACACACACACACTTACACAGATTTTGGTTTTAATTGCCCACATTCCCACGGTACCCAAACCTTTATCTGGAGACAAGAGATAAACATTTTTATTTGTGTGTGTGTGTGTGTGTTTACATGTGTGTTCTTGCTTGTTGTTGTACCAGTGTTGTCTATGTTGGTGTGTAAGCAGCAGGGGGCTTCCTCAAAGCATCCAAAAGAGTTGCACAATAAGGTCATGCATTCTCCCTCGCTGTCTTTCTTGCTTTTTGTCCCTTGTTCTGTTTCTTTTCTTTTTCTTTTTCGCTCTCTCGCTCTCTCTCTCTCTCTCTCTGTCTCTGCCAGAGCAGACTACATGGTCTATCTATAGACACATTTTTGTGTGTGTGCCTGTTTTCGAGTTGGGATGTTTTGTGTGCAAGCTGAAGAATGGCCTTTATGTTGGGTCACACAAGCACAGACACACACACACGCACTCACTTGTGTGTGTGTGTGTGTGTGTGTGTGCGCGCGCACACACACACACACACACACACACACAGTAGTGGTAAACACATGTGAGTCTGTGGCCGTGGCTTAATGAGAGCAGACAGGCCGAGCTACCAACACCAGCTGACATCACACCATTCAGCCCACTGTTGATGACCGGCTCTACGTGGGTTAGGCCAGCGGTCCACTCTCTGTCTGTCTGTGTGTGTGTGTGTGTGTGTGTGTGTGTGTGTGTGTGTGTAAAGAGGACTTCTCAGGATAGGAAAAGTTCAAAGTGTGTTTGAGTGTTTTGTTATCAGAGTGTGTGTGTGAGAGACGACGAAAGAGAGGAAAAGAATATTTCAGTTTTGTTCTGTGTGTAGAGATGGTTGGCGGTGTGTAGTATGTTTGTGTAGACCTCATCCCCCACATTCTCTCAGTATAATAGAGAGGTCTAGACACACACTCCAACTCACACTCTCTCTCTCTCCCGCACACACACACACACACACACACACACAATCTCAATGTGTCTTACATCTCTCACCCTCTTCCTAAGCCACAGGAAGTAGTGTGGTGACGCTCAGGAGGTTTAAAGGAACACAGGGACACTCAGCACAAACATAAACACCCCACTTCCTGTCTCTCTCTCTCTCTCACACACACACACACACACACACACACACACACACACACACACACACACACACACACACACACACACAGGGTCAAGTAAACAATCAGATAGCAACTCTGGCCTGACTGCACGTATACACACACCCTCAGCCACACACACCCCCACTTTCTGCTCTCCACTCAAACACTAGTGGCTCTTTCTGACACTTTAGAAGAGGACAAATGAATGTGTAGAATTCAGGTCATTTTCAATTAAATAGGTTAACTATTTTGCCCAAAATAAACTCAGAACAGCAAATGAACAGCAGACTGAGTGCTTGAGACATGTCTTGTCCCTGTGTGCATGGCTGCATATGCATTATGTATAAATATGGATGAAAGTCTCCTCTTTCAGGTAGGGCACACACATGCTCACGCTGAGAGAACTTGCATAGCCAAAATGCTTGAGACACCTGCTGTTTGAGTTTGTCTGAGAGAGTTCTTAGAATGTGTTTTTGACACTGGTGAGGACAGACTGTGCTGGACTCCCCTTGGTGTGGTGTCACAAACACTCTTACACACACACGCGCGCGCACACACAAATACACACACGTACACTGGCACAGGTTTCCTGCCCAGATGTGGAAAATATCAGTGGTTGTGAAAAGAGGGGGAGCATCAGCCTGTCATAACACTCAGAGAATAGTTGTTTAAAAAAAGCATCCGAGAAAAATTAGGTGATAAATTATGGGGATAGGAACAGACTCGGGCTCTGCTTAAATGTAATAGATGAGGGAATGATGGCCTTTATTAGATTTATTAGGCCCATGCTGAAGCCAGCATAGAGAGGATCCAGAGACTCAGTATGATGAGAATGTGCGAAGGCAGTGATGACAGGCTCTTCTGTTAAATGTCCTTTTTCGCCCATTTTCCTTTCCATTATCATTGGGTGTAAGGTTGGAAGGTGGAATCATGGAAGGTTGGAAGGTACTGACAGATGCTGAGCTACACTAGTACATCATGAAGCGGAATGGCTGAGGGAGAATTCAGCATAGAGCTCTGAGTGTGGCTTTTCATGTGATGTGTGCTGTATCACATGCTATGTGCTAGTCCCCAAATGATTGAGCTCATTCAGCTTTTTCGGCAGTCCTCTCGTTCCTTTGTGATGCCCCCTTTTCATCATCACTGATTGGCTCTCTCCTCCTTATCCCGCCATCTTGTTGTCGGCACTCTCTGTCTCTCCTTCCTGTTTCTGACTGGGTCCCCCTTTTCCTTATCTCCCTCTCAGCCCCAAGTTTGTAAACACACCGCTCTTTAATCCACATTTGTTTGGGCAGCTGTGTGTGTGTGTGTGTGTGTGTGTGTGTGTGTGGGGGGGGGGGGGGGGGGGGGGGGGGGCACATGCTTTTTAAGGTATCTGACATTGAAGTTGAGAAGCTAAAACTTTTTATTTGTGTGTGTGTGCACACACTGAACTTCCAATGGCTTGGCTACCACCTTCCTGGCCTACTTTTCTTTCTCTCACACACGCACACGCACACACACACACACTAGTCAGACTGAGAGGAAATGTCTCCACCCCTCCCTGCCTTCATGCTTCTTGGTATCCCTAAAGACACCCTAACATTCCTTTTCTCCTGGAAGCCTCTCATTTCCTCTGTGTGTGTGTGTGTGTGTGTGTGTGTGTGTGTGTGTGTGTGTGTGTGTGTGAACTAGAGGTTATGGTTTAAATGTGTGTGACTTCTGGAACTGGTTGGCTTTGTAAAAGTGACTTTAACCTGAGAAAGGCCCTCCTAATAGTAGGGTGTGTTTCAGAAACAGACGCTGAAGGAGACAGAAGTCTCTCTGTAGGTGTTGGCCTTTCATCTGCTGTTTTACACACACACACACACACACAGACAGACACACACACAATCTTTTAATCTAGTTCTCCTGACTGTAACTCAAGCCTGTAGTGCCTCCTTGGCCATGAAGAGAGAGGCGAGAGAGACGAAGAGAGAGTTCCCCTCTGGTTCCCTTCTCTTTCTCTGACTCTGGCGGTGCCTTCTCTGTGTTCCGCAGGGCCCTCTTCTGATATGGTTCTGGTTCTGGACCCGCTGGTCAGGGAGAAGGTCTCTGCTCCCCCAGGGTCACGGCCTCCGCAGGACTCCCCGACCTCCGACCCGGAAGTGATCCCCTCCTGCCCGCGCCAGCGCTGTGACTCTGGCCAATCGGATCGGTCTAATGGCAGCTTTGGGCGTCGCCCGGGTCGGGACTCCCCGTGCTCTGAGCGCAGCGCCCAGCGCGAGAGCCCGTCCCCCTCCAGCACTGACTCGGAGGTGGAACAGGAGAAGGACCCCCAGCCCAGCGCCGACGCACCAGACGGAGCCGCGCTCTCCACCAAGGCCCTGGGCTCCAGCAGCCTGCCCAACGGCCTCCGAGACTGCAGCACCGAGCAGGTAGAGAACATGCCGTCCGCTGTCCATCATCCAGTGCTCTACACCAATGATGAACCCCCTTATGCATACACCGCCACTTGGGTCAAGCATCTATATCTAGAATGTAGACCACTGCACATGTGTGAGGCATGTGATCATGTGTATTTCACTGTGTTCCGATTCAGAATGGCAGTACTTACTCTACTGTTTAAAGATTGCTTTGTGAGAGGTTGTAGAACAGTCCACTAGGAGTCGCTGTGTCGTTACAAAAGAACAGCCCCACCCCCCTCACTGCTGATAGTCTCCATGTCCCCATCCCTCCTCACTCACACCTCAGTGCTGTCACAGCCGTGTACAGGGGCCGGGGCTTTGCCTCACTAGGCTCAGTAAACATTGCGTTTCTGTTGTGACGTGATGAACTCTGTTTGTCCCCAGTTACCCAGGAGCCCAAACACATCCTGTCCCTGCCGTCCCCTGCTCTCTCTCTCTCTCTCTCTCTCTACTAGATTTACAGGACTGCTGTGCACAAATGGCACATAAAGACGGGTGACTGCTAAGCGTTGATATGTGTCTCAGTCTTCCAGCCTGTAACTCTCCAGACCGCAGGTCTCTTGCTATAGTAATAGTCTCGGCTCTGGAGTCGTCTGTTGGCCTTTACCACAGAGAGACCCATGCTGCTTTTTCCTACCTGGAAAATGCTTACCCTCTAACAGACCGTCTAAGAGTGTGTGTGTGTGTGTGTGTGTGTGTGTGCAGGCGCAGAGGCTTTTGGTCTGATTTTCCATCTGACTGCGTGTCACAGCCTAGATCCTCGCAGGACCACATTACCTCACCCTCCACATGCGCTCTCCCCTGTTTATAGCCCACACAGATGTGCACACGCACAGAAGTGTGTGTGTTACTGCAATGTCATGGGCTGAAACCTTACCTTCTGTGGTTAGTTTGCAATCTGGAAAGAGTGTATGCACAATGGTGACCAAGATATGGCGTTTAAGAAGTGCAAGTTGGCATATTAGACGAATATTCTGATTGGCCACTGCTCTGGTGTGCATGTGTGCCATCACTGATACGTCCCTGTGTGTGTATATTCCTCACCTGTTTGGATCTATTTTAGGTGTCTGTGACCAGAGATGCCCCTCTTACCACTCTTACCAATGGCAAGGAGACAGGTATGCCCCCCCCCCCACCCAAAAAAAAAAAACACACACACACAAACTCTTCTCTCTCATTTGTAACCTCTGGGGTTGAGTGTGGGGGAGTTTTGTATTAATAGTGTGCGCGTGCGTGCATGCATGTGTGTGTGTGTGTGTGTGCGAATGCATTGTTTCTGAGTGATTTCCACATGTCCCTGATTAGTTGATTGTTGGTTTCCTCCATAGGGGGCTTTCTTCTTTTCTTTCTTTCCCCTTCATCCTATGCTTTGCCTCCTATCACACACACACACACACACACACACACACACAAACCTTTTTTGACAGCCAGGCTATTAAAGCCACTCTCTCAGTGTCAGGGCAGACTGAATCCCTCCCACACACACACACACACACACACACTTACTCTGGCATTGCCCCAGTATCCTATAACTCCCTTCCCCCAACACACACATGTTAACACACACACACACACACACACACACACACACACACACACACACACTGCAGCCTTATAAGGCCTTTGCCCAGAGCTTTCAGCTTTAGGATGGCCAGAGAAATGTAAGCGCTAACCCTGGACCTGCTCAATGAGAGGGTCTGTATGGCCGACTGTATCTGTGTCAGCTGCTCTGGGTTAACCCTAACATAGCTGCTGCTGCTACAGTGCTAGAAATCATCAGAAGCACATCTTCTTAGCCTGCTCCTCCACCTGTTATCCTCTTGGGCTAGTGTGTGTGTATAAGAGCATGGCCGTGCACACGCGCTCAAGAGAGAGAATATGTCTGTGCATGGTGTTGAGCGAGAGAGAGAGAGAGTGTGTGTGTGTGTGTGTGTGTGTGTGCTTGTGTGTGTGTGTGTGTGTGCTCGTACGTCTGAGTGTGTGTGTGTGTGTGCGCATGCGCTCAGCCGTAAGTCTGTCGTCAGTCTTCTCTCAATGTCCTCTGTAAACACACTTCACACACATTTTTTGCCTGAATAAGGCCAGCTGTACCTTCCCTAAGTCACTGTCTCTCTCTCTTTCTCCCCCCCCCAATATTATCCTCATCTCTCCATCTCAGTGTCTCTGCTCGCCTGTGTCACTCGCAGTTCATTTCTCTCACTGCAGCAGACTTGCTTCTCCCCCTTTCTCCTCTTCTCTTTGGCTTTCAAATGTTTCAGGACATTCTCACACACACACACACACACACACACACACACACAAAGAGAGAGAGAGAGAGAGATGCACAGACATTTCTTTAGTGATGTCTGTGTGGGAGGAGATTGTGTCAGTCAGATGGAAGTGGGTGATAAGGGTCAAGAGAGCTGTGGGGTTTATGAGTGTTGTCCCTTACTGGCAGGCGTCTCCTAGTGTGTGTGTGTGTGTGTGTGTACTGTGTACTGTATCACCTCTGACTGGCATGACCCTCCTCCTCTTCAGGCTCCAGTAGAGTGGCTGCTCCACTGGCTCGGCCCAACTCCGTCCGGGACCGCATGCGCAAGTTCACCGAGCCCGCCCAAATTGAAGCCCCACCCCCGAGGCGGGGGTTGCAGCGCTCCGTCCGCCCACTCTCTGCCCACCTCGGCGAGAAAACAGGGCGCCCAGAACCTCAGGCTCAAAAGAGCCCCTCCCCTGCAGCTCTCGTCCAATCACAGCAGGCCGTGGGCGGGACGGGAAAGCCCGCTGGAGGGGTGGACGTGGGGGGCCAGTCGCAGGGAGGCAGCCCAGAGCCGGAGAGCCCTAAGACGGGGAGAGCCGTGACAGCCAGTCCCGGGGAACCAGAGGCCCAGGAGCAGCCACCCGAGACACTGAGGCAGGCGGACGCACAGGACCCGGCCGACGACATGAAGACCTTCCTGACCATCGAGATCAAAGATGGACGCACCACAATCAATCAGCAGCCTCAGACCAGGACCATCACACACAGCAGTGCTGGGCCACAGAGAGCAGGTACACACACACATACACACGTTATTGCAGATCTGTGGGTCTAGTGGGCCAGAACAGGTGCGCGCACACACACACACACACACACACACACACACACACTCTCTCACATATTCTTTCCCCATGAGGCTGTTGAGGGCCAATAGATGCAAACACTAACAGTGTGTTAGTTTTGGAGTGTGTTTAGATAGCACCTACAGTAAAAACACGACTTAAGTTGACACAGGTTGTAAATAATGAAGAACAGGCCAGTTGTTTGTGTGTGTGTGTGTGTGTGTGTGTGTGTGTGTGTGTGTGCCCATATATGCTCTCACCCACATGAATGCTGTTCATCTTTTCCATTCGGGTGGAAATTGTGGAGGCAGTTGAGAAAGAGTCACACTTTGGCTTGACTGCACAAAAGTATGTGTATGTGTGTCCTTGTGTCTATTTATGCATGTCTGTCTGTGTTTGTATATAGATGCATGCTTTGCTTGTGTGTTTGATAACTGTGTACATATGTCTGTGTGTGTGTGTGTCTGTCTCTTTGTGTGTTGAGAGACTTCCTGAGAGTGTTTACATAACATGCGTATGTATTTGCTTTTTGAAATAATATAAGCCGTGTTAGAAGTTTTGAATGAGTTGACAAATGTGGGCGCCACATTGGTGCAGTTTGCTTCATGCGAATATGTGAATATGCTTATCATGTCTCTCTGTCTGTTTGTCTGTCTGTCTGACTGTCTGTCTATGTAAAGGCGGTATAAATATGTGACCTTTGGCTCTCCTCCCTCCGCATGTAGAGGAGCCCTCAAAGTGAGCTTTGTTCTCTATGACTGACACACACACACACACACACACACACACACTAAAACACATGCTTGTAGTGATTCTGAAAGATGAGGGGAGTATGTTTATTAGAACAGCAACATTTAAGTGTCTTATGGCATCGCGCTCGCGTTGTAGATTAGTGTGGTTCGATAGACACCATCACATAGGAACCCATTGTGTGTGTTTGGTTTTCCTTGTCCTTGTCAGTTAAGAGTGTGAGTGTGAGTGTGCTTGTTTGTGTATGTCTGTTTTGCTGAACAGTAGCTCATTCTGTTGACTCAAGCCCAGTAGAATGTTTAGCTCAGTCTGTTTTGCTGTAACCACAGCAGATATCCAGGCTGTAACCTAAGCTACTGTGTTCAGTGATGCTCATGCAGATACTATGCACACAAAAATACCATCCAAAAGACCAAAGGACGTTGCCATAACAGAATCTGTTTCACCTGATAAGTGAAAGAGTTTGGTTTCAAAACGCTATAAATCCATTTTTGAAAACATAATAAGTCATGTTATTTAATTGTGTATTTCAGGTAATATCAATGAAATTGAAGTTCTGTTGTTTTGATTGAGTAAAGAAAAAATCAAATAACAATACCCAACTACATTTCCACTGAAATTACTTGGAAAACAAAATTAATTATTATTAATCATTAAAATGGAGAATATAGCGTTTTTAAACCAAGCTTTTCAAATGAACTTTGATGGGAATGAGACTATTTTTTGAGCGCATTTTTACAAAGAAATATATATACAACGGGCGTTTTTTTTTATTACTAAAACACATTTGTCCACTCTCACACCATGTTTCCAAAACAGTCAACAAACAGGCTAAAACAAAAAAACACTGCTAAAGTATTTTGCAAACAAAATGCATCAATTTGGCCACTCGCAAAACATTGGGAACATGCAACAAAAACCCTCAAACAGCAGACTTGTGGTGAAATGAATATATTCTTTCAATCAATCATGACACAACAAACAAAATACCTGTGTGAAGACTTGTGTTGTGCTGAAAAGATCAAGTGGATTGTATAAGTAGTAAGTATATATACTCTTTTGATCCCGTGAGGGAAATTGGTCTCTGCATTTATCCCAAACCGTGAATTAGTGAAACACACTCAGCACACAGTGAAGTGAAGCACACACTAAGCCTGACGCAGTGAGCTGCCTGCAACAACAGCGGCGCTCGGGGAGCAGTGAGGCGTTAGGTGCCTTGCTCAAGGGCACTTCAGCCATGTGTACTGGTCGGGGTTCGAACCGGCAACCCTCCAGTTTCAAGTCCGAAGCGCTAACCAGTAGGCCACGGCTGCCCTTGATTGCAGCTTCTTTGAGTTTGTCTTAGCAATTGTGAATGACTGTGATGAATGCATGATTTTTTAAAAGCATAGGAAAATACAAAGGATATACATTGGATACAGCAGTGTTTCCCACAGAATTTAATTCTATTTGTGGTGGTAGGTTTGCAGAATTAACTTGAATGCAACAGTTTTTAGCAAATTAGCGCAGCGTGGTTATGATGCTAACCAGATTT
Source organism: Alosa sapidissima (assembly GCF_018492685.1). NCBI lineage: Eukaryota > Metazoa > Chordata > Actinopteri > Clupeiformes > Clupeidae > Alosa > Alosa sapidissima. The sequence goes on along the minus strand of NC_055964.1, from coordinate 25,392,290 downwards.
AAGCACAATTTAGTACAACCTGGAAAATCATGGTTATTGTGGTGGGCCGCCACAAATAAGTCAATGTATTGGAAACACTGGATACAGTATGACAATGCTCAAAGTTTGAATATTACCATCATCCAGGGGTTGGCCAGGTCAGTTCTCGTATATGTTCTCAAGTTTTCAAAATAATGTACATATATGTTTTGTACATGTTCTCAGGTTGTCAGAACATAAATATACTGCTCAAAACAATTAAGGGAACACTTCAATCATAGACTGGATAGGTACTCTGACACTGTTTGGTTCTGAGCACAAGTAAAACTTTTGAGGCAAATGTTTTATTTTGCAAGAACTGTCAGACATTCTGTGAATATATTTTGAGAATGGAGAAAAGGGTGGAAGGTTTCAAAAAATGTGGTTTAACAATTGTGGACAACTGTAAGTGTTCCCTTATTTTTTTTTGAGCAGTATATGTCTTGTAATTTAACTGATTTTCTCAACTGATTTCTGGAACAAAAATTCTGATTGATTGTTTGAGTTGGATTGTACTGTATGAGTAGTCTCCATAACGACACAATAGCACAACAATCCTTACATACACGTATAGACCCTTTCAACAATAAAAACAAAAACAATGCTTGAACGTTCTATTTGGGCCCCAATCTACTTCCTCTGCATTAAGATAACATATGGAGTGTTAAAAAGGAAGCCTTGTGGGACCAACTATGATGCTGATAATGGAACTCTCTTGAAAGGGTCCATAGAAACAGACACCAAACTTTCACTCCTGACACCTCCATGTCACAGTGAACCCAGTCTCCTGGTGTGGGCTGTTAACCTCATAGATCTTAGGCTCAGATACACAACACAGCATATTATCTGCTGTTAAGTTAAGTTCTATTATTTATTTATTTGCTTTAAGAGAGAACTGCAGGAGTCTGGAATCTGATCTTGGTAGATTACTTCTACCACTGGATGGGTCAGTTTCCTGACTCTATGACCCTACAACCTGAGTTAGTATTCATGCATACTGTGTGGTAGTCCAAACATGGTTATGTTCACTGTGAATTTTGCATTGGATACTGACATATTAGTTTGCCTTTGCTACTTTGTATATGAACTTCACTGATGGTGTAGTGTACTGTACCTGACCATCTGTTATCTAGTTTGAGGCTACTGGGAAATTACTTGAATTAAGTTTTGAAAGGACTGTACCCTGAGAAGTGTCATCAGGTTCTACAAGGCTTTACACAGACCTGCACCCCGACACACACACACACACACACAAGCAGCTGTTTTCTGGCTTGTACGTAAAAGTTCTTAACCCAAACTGTTTATTTAAGAGACAGTCCAGCTCCAGCAGAGCAGTCTCACACAAGGTCTTTTGGTCTACCTCAGAGGCTCCGTAAATACAACCAGCATTAAATCAAGAACACACACACACACACACACACACACACGAGAGAGAGAGAGAGAGAGAGGGTGCCCTATCAGCTGCAATGTTTTCTGCATTTAGAGTCCAGTTTACTGTCTAATCTGCCTTTTATGGAATTGTCCTCGTGTGTGTGTGTGTGTGTGTGTGTGTCCAGGAGTGGGTTCAGAGTGAGTGTGGAACAGGTAGAGACTGATGTAATGATTCTGTCACTTGGTGTTTTTTGGTTCATGGTTAAACAGTATGTGCAGTCGTAACACACTCACACGGGCACTCTAATGCACCAAATGGGCACCATCCATCTATGAGGGATTTTTGTTTTGCCATTTAATGTGGGCATATGTGTGTATTAGAGTGTGAGCCAAGGAAAGAGAAGTCTCAGAGTGTTTACATAGCTTGGGGTAAGCGTGTGCGTGTGTGTGTGTGTGTCCGTGTGTGGTGATGAGTCCCCACGGTGAGATTTAAGATTCCATGCTGGTGCCATGTAACTGAGTAATGGCCACTGCTTTCCCCTCTTTCGTTCAACACAACACAACGCACACACATGCATACGTTTACACACTAATACTTCTACACATACATTGAGAAAGCATAAGATAAACACACATGCACATACACTTATGCATTAAATGCCCCCCCCACCCCCCCAAAAAAAAAGGGTAATGGAAGGGAATTAGGGAATTAGGCTTAAGGGAATTCTGTTGCCATGGGGAAATGTTCCTGCTGTCCCTGCATGTGAAGTGGTTCTCCCTCTCTCAATTTCCCTCTTTGCTCCCTTTCTTTCAGAGCTGACGCTGGGCCTAAGAGCCACTCCTTTCAAGATCTCCACACAGAGCATCTCCACTGGGCCCTCTTTCAAGGTATGAGCACACCGATGTGAACCTCCCACGAAGATGCATCTCTCCCTCTCTCTCTCCCTCTCCCTCTCCCTCTCCCTCTCCCTCTCCCTCTCCCTCTCCCTCTCTCTCTCTCTCACTCTCACTCTCACTCACTCTCTCTCTCTCTCTCTCTCCCTCTCTCTCTCTCACTCTCACTCTCACTCACTCACACTCACACTCACACACAGCTATAAGCTGTTATAAGCCATAAGCAATTTTTTTCATGTTTTATTTTTATCTTTCTCTTGCTTGTCCTTCTGGCTGTTCTGTCTGCTTTAGCTCTTTGCTCTCACCTCCATGTGTTTGGACATGAGTAGCTCTGAGAAACCTGTAGTGACATTTGTGTGGTCTATCAACATCTTTTGGTTCGTCTAAATGCACTGTACTTCCAACACCCCCACCGAAAAGTGAATGTCTGGCTGTGTTCAAGTCAGGCTAACAGGCCTCTTCACACCAGAGACCTCACGCGCCAGCTTCCTGTACATGGATTAAGCCTAGTCCTACACTAAAAACAAACTTTAATGAAAATCTCCATTTAAAAAAAGCTTGTAATCTAGGACTAGGCTATTATTCATGTACAAGAAGCGGCTTCATGTGTTTGACTGAAGCTTAGAGACAGGCATAGAGTTCTGCAGCCCTGGACTGAAAATACTTTTGACAAAAAATTTCATAGAAAATAAAGCAATACCACTACAATACTCTGACCTGTTGATAACCAACCACCTTCTCACCTCCCACTGCATGTGGTGGACTAATGAAGTAATAATGTTTATTTTATAATAATGTTAGTATTTTGGCATACCTGTCAACATTTAGTTTTCCAAAAATGGGAGATTTATTTTGTTGGGTTAGTGTTTGTACTGGATCGGTGTTTGCATATTTAACATGTTTTATACACTGCATTTTGGTCATTGCTTTTACCTTACCGAAAGCCTACACATGCCAGTTATGTATCCAACCGCTGCCTGCCTGCAGCCTACTTCCAAAACTCCAAAGCGGCTTGCTGTCAGATTTGGTTCCGAGGACACAATTGCCTATTTGTGCATCAACAACACTCAGTGCAGTTTATGTGATGTGTTAATAAATTAAATTCCCAACAATTTGACAACAGCTAGTTCTGGAGTAGGCTATTCAACTAGTCCGCTTGCTAGCGAGACTCAGGCCGCGCAGTCGGCACCCTCTTCCTTATTTGGGTTGCTAGGTTTTAGCCTATGACAAAACAGTTGAAATTGAAAGTAAGTGATTGTGTATGTGTAGGGTGTATTTCATACACAATTTGGCAACCTGGGAGATGACTGACAGAAAAAATGAACGGATCAATGATTATAAAATCAGTTTGATGGTCATGCAAATTACGGGAGTTTTCCAGGAGAAATAACAAAACAGGAGTGTGCAGGGAGATGACCTTGAAATATGGGAGAAACCCGGGGAAAACTGGAGTGTTGACAGGTATGGAGTGGGTTCCGGAAAGGCTCCGCTGACTTGCGACCTTCAGAAGCACAACCAGCAGTGAAATTAAACTTAAATTGTTGCACTTGTGAAATAATTTGGTAAGAGTTTAATGCATCAATCAAATCGTTCTTCCTTTGAAAATATGCCTTTGAAATATATCTGTTCATGGAGAAAATAATCATACTTGGGTTTCTTTCAGAGTGCAGAAGTATTGCTCACAGGTGTTGGCAAAAGAGTCTTTCCAGTTAGCATTGTTTCCAGTTAGCATCCAGTGTCTTGTAGATCTTTTCACTTGAGTAATAACTCTTGTTCAGTGTTGTCAGTACGCCTGTTAGTGTTACTGCCATTACAGGAAGAAAGAAGAGACAGAGAGATGTTATATAGGAAGTAAAGAATGTTTTTTTTTATGCTGGGAGCTGTCTCCTTTTTTGGAAGTGCAGGGAGAGACAGGATAGAGGGAGAAGAGAGGAAAAGAAGTAGAGCCAGTATTCTCTCTCTCTCTCTCTCTCTCTCTTTGACTCTCTCTCTCTCTCTCTCTTTGACTCTCTCTCTCTCTCTCTCTCTCTCTCTCTCTCTCTCTCTCTCTCTCTCTTTGACTCTCTCTCTTTTGTCTCAGCTCAGATTTCTCCTGGAAACTCTCCTAAATCCTACTTTGAAGAGAGGAGACTAAGATCCCCCGTTTATATACACAAACTTGCACACACACACACACACACACACACACACACACACACACACACACACATGTGCATTTCCATCCATGACACGCACACATACACATACACACGCACTCACTTTCTGAAACTAACACACACACACACACACATGTGCATTTCCATCCATGACACGCACACATACACATACACACGCACTCACTTTCTGAAACTAACACACACACACACACACACACACTCTGACACAAACATACACACACATTCTACTTCCCCTCCAGCACCCGCATGCTCAGGCCGGCTTGGCTGTGTCTCTGTGATGGATCTGCATGTGGGGGGAAGGAAGTGAGCACTGAATGGAGTGGGAACAGGAGAAGCGGCAGCTTTTGGAGAGTCAACAAAGAATAGAGGGCAGAACTGAGCGCTCTCCATCTCCCTTACACTTATTTGAAAAAAGAAATACAGTGGGGACGAGGACTACGCCCACTCCTCATGAGTCAGGGGCTGTCTGTGTGCGTGTGAGCGCGCTTGTGTGAGAGAGAGAGAGAGAGAGAGAGAGAGAGAGAGTGTGTGAGAGAGAGAGAAAGTGTGTGTGCACACATTCACACACACACACCATTGAGCGTGCTCTGTGATCTCTGTGGGTGGTCTGTGGTGTCCCCTCTGTAGGTCCTCTCTCATTGGTATCACTGAGATGGGAGTAGAGATAGGCCACAATAACGACATCCCATAATAATAAGGCAAACCCCTGATCCCAGTGGACAAACCCTCACATATGTATTATCTCCTGTGCACACACACAAGCACACACACTCTTAACTATACACAAAACTCTTATGCATGCAGATACTGTTAAAACTATTTTTGACTGTCTACATGTGTGTGTGCGCGCCACATGTCAGATCATCAGTCTTTAGAAAACACGAGCATCAATGCTTAACTTTGACTGCTCTATCCCTCTCTCCCTCTCGCACATACACACACTCTCTGCATTAATCAGTCGTGTTGATGGATTGGCATTTGTGAGTGTGTGCCTAAGCAAAGATTAATATCCAGCCCCACAAATACCAAAAGGCACAGGCACCTGCCACTGACTGATGTCCCAACATGCGAACACATGCACCCAACCACCCCCACTACATTCAGTACACACACACACACATACGTATGGGATAATGTATAGAACGCCGGTCATTATTGGGAAAATAAGTCCCGACAGGGCGAACCAGACCCCGACACACAGCCCTGAAGGGACTTATTTTCACAGTAATGACTAAAAATAATGAGTTGTTACCGTTTCGTCGTGGCTTTTGCTGAGAAACAAATAGTTCGCAACACACACTGAACTTGAATCAAACATTCTTTAGAACACAGCTGATCAACCGTCTGTTCCAATGCCAGAAGGGACCGGACTACTTGCAGAATGATAGGAAAAACTTAAATCAGCAGCACAAAACCCGTTGCCATTGACAGCAGTAATTATATGTTTCCAGCGGTAATTACATGAAAATATTTTACCGTAGAACGTTGGAAAATCCCATTCAAGTCAATGGAGCATTCTAGTAGCATTGTGAAGAGCCGTATAATAAACAACTTTATTCACAACTCCACAACTCTTGTATGAAATAAGATAAAATGACAACAGAACATACATACAGTCCGCAATTTAATGTATTTCTGGTACTTCAGCTACCTACATGGTGCTTGGATGAGGTAGGTGTAAGGTGTACGGAAGGTTGAGGAGGCAGCAAGACTTTAGGGTTAAAGAGCAAGCAAGCAAAATGTCTCTTTAAACCATAGTGAATTGTAGGCTTGCACTTAGCAGCCTGTCTATATTGCCATCTGGCTGTCAGACTCTCTTCAGCAGGTTTATGATTGCGGCCGCTGTGTTCTAAACTAAACTATCGGTTGGTTGGAAGTGTGTTAGAGCGGTCCTGAGAAGTGACAGCCCTATTAGTAGGTCAGGTCTTCTCCTGCCCTTTCGTTGGCAGACGACCCTGCACATAAAAACGCTCATGTTTGCCCTTGAACACACAAAGTTTGTAGATATGTTCTTCACTGAAAAACTGAGGTGAGAAATTACCATGATGAGAGTAAATTTTATTGTCACCATCTTATCACCACATGTCTAACTAATGAGCCAGAAAAGATGGAGAGGTGCTTATTCTGAGCAAAGGTCAGTGCACAGAGTCCTTTAAATCATGCTGTGCTGGACAGCGGTGGTTTATACTATGCTGTGTGGTGGAGGTCTGGTCAACACTCTGGCCAGCAGAGGGAGAAGGAATTGTTTTGTCCAGAGCGACACGGCATTGATCGACTTTAATGTGATGTCATGTTACTTCTCCACTCTGTGTGTGTGTGTGTGTGTGTGTGTCAGTCAGAGTGAGACAGAAGAAAGAGTATAGAGTCTGCACAATATAGATATTGCACATGCACACATCCACAGGCAGTGATCACCTAAGTATACATTTTATCAACACATTAGCACATCTCTGACTGCATTTGTGTGAAGTAGAGGTTGGGCGACAACATTGACAACATCTAGTATAGTGAGGTCCATAGCTGGTATGTGAGGGTGTATGAGAGAAAAGGAGAGACATACTGAACAGTAGCGGTGTTGGCTAGTGGCTTGCCTGCTATTGGAGGTGTGAAGGACAAAAGATCTAAATAGGGCTGTGTGTGGTGTGTGTGTGTGTGTGTGTGTGTGTGTGTGTGTGTGTGATAAATAAAGCGGTCTGTGACACCTGAGTGGAATGAGGGGCCAGTGGCCTCTGCTGCCATGGAAATGGGATTTCGTGGGTGCTGATTGGCTGACTGGGTCAGGGCAGCTGAAGAGGGGAGATTTGTAGGGGTATAAAGAGCTGGGGCCACACCGAGCTGCTCACAACTCTAACCGGCGTGCACACACACACACACACACATATGGAAACACATTCTTGACAAGAAGGAGAGCTACTCCTGAGCTGCGGTGGGACTGAGGGACTTTTGCAAGGCAAAGAGTGAGAAGCCTGTGATTTATGTGACAGCTGCGGTCATCCTCTTTGAGTTCCCATCGCAAACCGAGAGGAGGGAGAGAAGCAGTTGAGAACGAGAGAAGACGACGAGACAAAGAGACAAGAGAGGAGAGCTGAGCTGACCCTTAGTGGCCGGGAGCCAAAAGGAGAGAAAGGCGGGACAGGTGGACAGGACGAGGCTTCTGTTGACGTCCAGTGGAAAGTTTTCCCAGAATGCCGGGCGTGAGCGTGGAGCCCTTGGATGGCTGTGCTGAGTCGGGGCTGGAGTCTGAGATCGGCGACCTGCTATCTCCCCTCGAGCCGGACGAGGAGGAGGAAACGCTGACCAGAGGTAGCCGGGTGGAGGAGGAGGAGGAGGCGGTGATTCAGGAGGTGGAGCAGTGCATGCAGGAGGCCGTGGGCGAGGCCCGGGCGGAGCTGCGCGACTTCGGGCGGCGCCTGGAGCGGCGGCTGCATGAGCGACTCCTCGGCCCGCTGGTCCAAGTGCTGCAGGAGCTGCAGCAGGACAACCTGCGGCTGCGGCTCCAGCAGGAGCGGCTGGTGCGGCAGGTGGACGAACTCTGCCGCACCCTCCAGCTGCCCGAGGCCCCGCCACTCAGCTTGCCCAGTCCCCAGCAAGCAGCAGAGCAGCAGTTTGACCTTTCTCACATGCTGAGTAATGGCCTGATCCTGGATAAGAACAGTGACCTGACCTCTGACCTGGAGCCTGGCATGACCTTTGACTCTTTGAGTGGGTTGATCTCTGACACGCAGCCAGGCATGCCCACCGTACACTTAGAAGAAGTCAGCCCTTACATGAAGCCTTATTTGATCCCCGATGCTATGGCTGGCTTGCCCTTTGACCCTCACTATGGTATGAGTGCTTTGGATGGCGTTAGCTATGACTCCTTCGCCTTTGACCCAGTGAATGGCGTGACCCCTGAGGCTGTGCCACACCCCCCAGCTTTCTCCACACGAAGGTCCTCTTCAACCACCTCCATGCCAACTACGGTCTCCCGTAGCAACAGCATGGTATGATTCCATGTGTGTCATTTATCAAAGGATAGCAACTTCTGTAGTGCGATTCCTGCTGTGTTTTGTGCCCAAGTACTTTTTCACTTTACAGTATATGGAATGCCCTTATTACAATGCAATATTGTATTGAGTTTACATTTGATATTAATCCTTATGGTGTGAATGTGTATTTGTGTGTGTGTGTATGCGAGAGGGTATGTTGGCATTTGGAGTCATGCAGCAGGAAGTAGAATGTGTTAAAGAGCCTTTGTGTCATTGGGTTAGATGGGTGGGTGTGTAAGAGAGAGGGATTGAATGTGTATGTGTGTGTGTGAGCGTGTGTTTGCGTGTGTGTGTGTGTGTGTGTGTGTGTGAGTGTGTGAGCACTTGGCCTGAGAGGTGGTTATGTGACTGGACAAGAGGGTGCGTGTGTGAGGGTATGTGGAGTTCTGTTGACCTTCAAGCCTCGCTCATCCCACTAAACCCTGATCATTTCTCACACACACACACACACACACACACACACACACACTCTCACATACATACATACACCATCCGTTCCCAGCATAGCCTGCATGCTTCATCTTCTCACAGCAGCCAGCATGAACACTCCTGCATTCTCTCTCTTGCTTTCTTTCTTTCGTTCTCTCTTTCTCTCATTCTCTCGCTAACACACATGGTCACTCATTCATTTTCCCTGAAAAGATTGGTGTATGTGTGTGTATGTGTGTGTGTGTGTGTGTGTGTGTGTGTGTGTGTGTGTGTGTGCACTGTCATTAGATAACTCTTGGTTCCTAGAAGTCATCTGGTCAATATGTGTGCATGTGTGAGAGTATCTTTTGGACCAGACTTGTATCTATAAACAGAAAGAGGTCAAGCAGGCTGATAAAAGAGGTGCTGGCATATGACCTGCATTGTGGACACTTTCAGAACGCATGTATGCGTGTCTGTCTGAATGTCTGTCTGCCTGCCTGCCCTGGACATCACCAAATCACACACAAAGGTAAATTCATTGAATTCTTCGAAAAGGTTGTACTCGTAGCTCATTGTTTCTCCACGGGGACTGAGCCCTCTGTCCAGCACACACAGTCCTCCACCAGTGAGTGTGTGACCGCTGTGGTACGAGAGACGTCAGATTGCCAATAGCCTGGACGCTAGCTCATTAGCATCTCCCACCTCCCTAATCTGTGAACATTATGCCCTGCTGCTTAATTAGTCTATCAGCGTTGGCCAGTGGGCACCGTCTGTTCTGGCCCCTGGGATATTTATGGGGGATGATTATGGGGTATTTGTGGAGTAGAATATTTGTGGGATTGGGATGCAGAGGCCCTGGGATCGGGGTGTGTGTGTGTGAGAGAGAGAGAGCATGAAGCATGAGCAGAGGGCCTCATTCCTGTGGTCCCACTGTAGAGTACTGTATGAGCAGCTGCAGCCTATCTATCACACAGACACAGACACAGACACAATCCACCTGAACTCAGCTGACCTTGCATACTATACAAGCCAACTCTTACATAATCCAGAGGGACCCCAGAAACACACACACACACACATATGGACACACACACACACACACACACACACACACAGACACACAAACACACACAGACACGGATACACACACACACACACACACACACTTGGAGCAATTACATGCTTCATGTGATGTAAAATGGGTGACTCAACCTTTGTGTTTGGATTCCCTCTGACCAGCTACTACTGAAGTGGTCAGTTGGTCTGTAAAAGCACTTTAAGAGGTGTGTGTGTGTGTTTGTTGGTGCGGTGTGCGAATGGAAAATAGACCACTGCTGTTTATAAGTGAGGCCCATCTCCTGTGCTCTCCTGTCATCACTGGAGACATTCACTTACATCCTGTCTACACACACACACACACACACACACACACACACACACACACACACACACACACACACACAGACTAGGACACTAGGCCAGCACATACTGTTCTAATACAAAGCCTTACAGAGATATATCAAACACTTTTAACAAGTACTTTCTGCCATTAAACTTGGCATTTACTAAGGAGCTCTATAGTCTCTAATGCGCACACACACACACACACACACACACACACACACACACACACACACTCTTCTGTGTTCTCGCTCTCGCTCACACTCCCACCCATCCAGGAAAAGGACCCTCTCAAGCGTGCATGCAGATATATGAGAGATATATATCCTATATATATGTGTCCTGTCCTGGTCTCCTCTCGTCCCCCCTCTCCTCCTCTCTGGCGCTGGCCGGAGCGAGGACAGGAGACCAGAGAGAGCAGGAGGAGCCCAGCGAGGGAACCGGGGGTGGGGGGGGGGCGCAAGTGTGAATTCCTTCCTAAATGTCAGCCGTCTTCCTCAGCGGCAGAGTCAACACAGATGTGTGGAGCGCTCGCCACGGAAACATTCCTCCTTCCACTCGTCCTCATCTCTCTCCATCCCCAGCATTCCTCCTTCCACTCGTCCTCATCTCTCTCCATCCCCAGCATTCCTCCTTCCACTCGTCCTCATCTCTCTCCATCCCCAGCATTCCTCCTTCCACTCGTCCTCATCTCTCTCCATCCCCAGCATTCCTCCTCTGCTCCTCCATCCATCTCCTCTTCCTTCCTTTCTGACCTCTGACCTCTCCACGTCTCCTCCGTCTCTGTCTCACTCACCTGTAGTGGTGCATCCAACAGGAGGCCAGCGCACTCCAAGTGCATAGAAAACCATGTTAACACATTAGCATTCAAAGTCAGACCTGAATCGGTATTGACGTGGCAGCAGCCAAAGACTTGCACAATCATGCACACACTGGAGTGTGGGGTGGAAATAGAAAACGGTGGAAACATAAGTAATGAAGTGAATCACGCTCGGGTCTCAGCGCCGCTGTGGTCAGCTTAAGAGTCCAAGAGTCCCACCTTTCTCTCTCTCTGTGTTTGATCTGCGTGTGTTGATGTTAGTAGAGAGTGCATCAGTATGTGTATTCTCTAAGTGTGTATGATCTGCGTGTGTTGGTGTTAGTAGAGAGTGTATCAGTATGTGTATTCTCTAAGTGTGTATGATCTGCGTGTGTTGGTGTTAGTAGAGAGTGTATCAGTACACTCGTCTGCTGACTCGCTGGTGTTCTGCTCTCCAGCTGTCTAACTGTTTGTGTTCATTTGTTCCCCAGGTGGAGTCGGAGCCAGCCATGTTCGTGGTGGAGCCCTCCGTGCCCAACGGCTCCTCGGCTAAATCCCTGACCTCGGATCAGTCCCGGAGCTCGTCCACCATTGCTCGGGCCCAGGAGCACACCATCCGCGTGGTCTCGGACCAGTCCCACGCCTCAACCGCCCCGGCCAGAGCCCAGGAACACGCCATCACGGTGATGACGGAGCAGTCCCACGCCTCCTCTACCTCCACTCACGCCAAAGCTCAGTTGGAGAGCAGTGGGCGGATCACTGCAGAGCAGCTGGAGGCCATTGAGGATGAGTTGCTGCTGGATAAAATGGTACATAAACACACAGAGCTCCCACTGAGAATCAGCTAGTCAGCCATGTCTGTCTGCTTTATATGAGCATACGCCCGTAGAGATCTGCACCAGTGAGCGAGGAGTGAATCAAGACGGTTGTTGCACTTTGGATGGGCTCAGTTGGGGAGAAATGTTTGCATCACACCCTTGATCACTGAATGTTTTGTGTATATGGACTGCTCTGTAACAGTGTGATGCATATGGGAAATTGTCATTTTGTGTGTGTGTGTGTGTGTGTGTGTGTGTGTGTTTTCCTGTGTTTGTGACAGCTTGATGAATCCAAAGACTTTGAGGAGCGCAAACTGATCCGTGCTGCCATGCGGGATCTTCGGAAAAAGAAAAGAGGTGATAACCCCCCCCCCCCCCCCCCCCCCCCCCTCCTCTTCCGTTCTCTTTCCCCTTAGGCTATCAGCCATATGTCCTTCATCCGTCCCTCACCCTCATGCCCTGTGCAGTGCCCATGTGCTGTAGGCCTGCTGGTGGTGCGACGTGCCACATGCCAACCTTTTCATCTGTTATACCCTACCTCCCTCTTGCTCACCCGCTCTCTCTCTCTCTCTCTCTCTCTCTCTTTTTCTCTCTTCACTCTGAACTCAGAGGCCAAACTGGGATGCAGTCAGGAGGAGATCGGTAGGGAGTGGCAGTGTGTGTGTGTGTGTGTGTGTGTGTGTGTGTGTGTGTGCGTGTGTGTTTATCTATCTATGTATGTATGTGTGTGTGAGTGTTTGTAGTATCATTGTGCTTGAAGATGTTTGGAATGTTTTAGAGTTTGCGGTTTTGCCTTTGCACCCTGTGTCCACCTTGTCTGTTGTCCCAGAGACGAGTGTTGAGATACACATTTACTCACGCACACACGTTAGACACTGTGGTTGTATTTTTATAAGTTAGATTATTTCATATGTGTGCTATGTATGTGTGTATTTTCTCATATGTAACCCCAAGTTCACCTGTGGTGTTTTTCACAAATGTGTGTGTGTGTGTGTGTATGGGGCCACCTGAGGCCCTGTCTGTGGGTTCATTTCAAAGCCACTGTTAAACCAGGATCTGCCCATGAATGTGTGTGTGTGCCAGAGAAAGCACAGATATCTTTAGAGGAGAAGGACACACACACACAGACACACAGACACACGCGCACACACATACACACACACATACACACACGTTTAAGCCTAGTTCACCCAGAGCTCCAGCTGTCCTCTGCATAGAGAGCCCTCTGTTATGGAACACCTAGTGTTTGTGTGTGTGTGTGTGTGTGTGTGTGTGTGTGTGTGTGCGCCTGATCTCTGTTGTATTTAATACCTCAAGGCCCAAAGCACACAGCACACCTAAGACAGGAGACTCTGGTTACGGAAACTTCATCCCTGTGTTGTGCATGTCTGTTTTCAGAGCACGTGTTTGTAGCTAATATTTGGGAAGTATTACGCATGCCTGTGTGTCTAAGGCAACACGTCCAGTCTGGTTTTACCGTTTGGTTTGTTTTTGTGTTTGTAACATTTGCTTTCGTTCTGTTATTCCTTCTGTGTCTGCATTCTCTTATCCTGTGTGTGTGTGTGTGTGTGTGTGTGTGTGTGTGTGTGTGTGTGTGTGTGTGTGTGTGTGTGTGTGTGCACTCTGGGGTGCTTCAGACCTCCGTGAGAAGGAGCGGGATCAGCGCCTGGAGGAGCTGAGGAAGCAGAGAGAGGAGCGTGCTCAGAAGGGCAAGGCGGGAGAGATGGTCACCAAAAAGGTGGAGAAGTCAGCCGACGGCTCGACAGTCAGCCAGGTCACTAAGACCAATCGCTTCGCCCACTCAGGTACAGCCTCATCGGTCACCCTCTACAAACACGAGTGGTCACCCTGAACTCCTACAGTGCAGTACTTTTTCCTCCACCCACAGTTGCTTTCCAAGAGAACGAATGAAAACATAATGTAATGATTAAAATATCCATGTCAAAGTGAAAAACAAGGCACTGACTTAAAGTTGGAAGGAAAAGCAAAATCTTTGATCTTTTGAAAGTCTACCACACTACTGATCCTCTGATCCTCCTTACACAAGAACAACTTCAACAGTTTTGTATTATGAGACAAGCTGCAGAGGGGGGTGCTGACGAGGGACTTGATTGTGGACATGATTCAGAATGACATTCACTCATTATGGTCTCTGTGTGTGCGGTGCAGATGACGGCAGCAGGTCATCCCGTAGCAGCGTAATGGAGTCCAGCTATGTGCAGAAGACGGACAGTAAGTGCTCTTTGCCCTGTGGGTGTGGGAGTGTGGGTGTAGAAGTGTGGCTGTTTGATGTGTGCATGGCTCCACCATCTTCATCTCTTCTCCTCTTCCTCTCTGCCTCAGAGGGGCTGCTCCAGAGTAAATCCTACAGCTATTCGTCCTCATCCTCCAGCTCTGGGAAGAAGGTTGGTAGGTGAGTACCCACAGTGCAACAGACTTTAGTGTGCGTTGTCTCTGTTGTACCATGCACAATATATTACTCAAAATCACAAATCTGTTTGTGTGTGTGTGTGTGTGTGTCTGTCTCCTCTCAGTGTGTTTGATCGTGAGGATGACTCCGCAACGGAGCGCCGACGGATTGAGAGGAGTAAGGAGCTGATGAGGGCGCAGACGATGCCCAAGAGCACAGCCAATCAGGCGCGCAAGGCCATGATGGAGAAGCTGGATGCAGGAGGGTAGGTCCTTCATTTACTCCTGTTTCCACCCTCCCCATCATGCAATAATCATTTGTTCGATCGTTCTCTCCATTCATTCATTCGTTCATTCATTCATTCTCTCTCTCTTTCTCTCTCACTCGCTCTCTTTCTGTCTCTTTTCCCTCCAGTGCGGGTAACCCTGCTGTGGCGCGGGTGAATAAGGTGCAGCGCTCCACCAGCTTCGGTGTGCCCAACGCCAACTCCATTAAGCAGATGCTGCTGGACTGGTGTCGTGCCAAGACTCGTTCCTACGAAGTAAGCTGCCTGCCCGCTCCACACTCCCTTTTTCTTTCTCTCTCTCTCTCTCTCTCTTGCAACCTCCATCTTTATCACTCAGTTTTTTTGTATACATGTCCTGTTTCCTCACCTCTCTTTATCTTTGCCCCCTCCCACCCCTCCCTCTCTCTCTCTCTCTCTCTCTCTCTCTCTCTCTCTCTCTCTCTCTCTCTGTTTCTCTCTGATTTGTGTACAGAATGTGGTAATCCAGAACTTTTCGACGAGCTGGTGTGACGGCATGGCCTTCTGTGCGCTGGTACACAACTTCTTCCCCCAGGCCTTCGACTACGACAGCCTGAGCCCCGCCAACCGCCGACAGAACTTCCAGCTGGCCTTCAGCACAGCTGAGTGAGTAGAGTGTACACACACACACACACACACACACACACACACACACACACACACACACACACACACATGCCGTAAGTGCATACACCTCTGGTCTTGTGTGTTCTGTGCGTGTAGGGGTCTGGTCTGATACTCTATGAACTGCTCTCCAGATGTGCGCTGATGAATTAATGTCTAATAATGACTTCAACATGACGACCTGGTGAAACTCTGATCTTAACCGTATGAACTCATCTGACCCCTGACCTCTTTGACCTTTCCTCCTGGTGGCGGATGCCTGCGTGTGAGTGGGCGAGGCTGCCGCCCTAACCAGCGTCCCCCCCTAGGGATTGTCCTACTCTCTGACCTGCAACCTAAGACGTCCCAGGAATGCCCAATGTACCTTTTACTCATCTACTACATCCCTCCCTTCATCCCTCCATCCTGTCCTCTCGCCCTTTTTTCCTCACAGGTGCTTGTCATCCGTTTCTCTGTCTGTTTATTGGTCAGTCTCTCTTTGACGGCTCTGACCTCTGTCTCTCTCACTCATAACTCCCTGCCATTTCCTTACTGTTGGCTGTTTTCCGACCAATCCACCAAGCTGCTGTAGATGACACCAGATCAGGGTCGTGTGTCTCTTGCATGCCTCTCTGACCATCACCCTTCCTGCATCTCCACCCAGAATCCCCAATGTACTCAGGCATACTGTCCACACACACACACACACACATACACACACACACACACACACACACACTAGGTCTTGGTGAGAAAAGACAGATAAAGATGATTTCCGCGGATAGCTCCAACATAAACACACTACTCTCTCAGATTAGGAATATTAGGACAGTGAGGAAGTGTGGTTGTGTGTGTGGGGGGGGGTTGTGTGTGTGGGGGTGTGTGTGGTGGTGTGTGTGTGTGGGGGGGGGGGGTTGTGTGTGATTGCACATGCAGCTGTTGTAGAACAGGTCATAGTCCATCCCTCATCTGTTTCCATGAACACTAGTTTTAAACACATGCACATACACGGAGACACTTTCGCCTCCAATTCACTGTATATGTCTTTGTGTGTGTGTGTGTGTGTGTGTGTGTGTGTGTGTGTGTGTGTGTGTGTGTGTGTGTGTGTGTGTGTGTGTGTGTGTGTGTGTGTGTGTGTGTGTGTGTGTGTGTGTGTGTGTGTGTGTGTGTGAGAGAGAGAGAGAGAGAGAGAGCGCGTGTGTGCGATGTGATGTGTTTTACTGTTCTTTCTGTGTGTAGGCTCTAGTGTACAAAGCATTGTTGTTCTATCAATGTGTGCACTTCACATGACGCACTTATTAGCCAAAACACACAACAAATGTAATGGACATCGTCTGATGATCCATTGGACATCATGTTGTGTGTCTCTGTGTGTGTAGTTTGAAAGGCATGTAAGCACAAGTTCTGTTTATTTCTGTGGTTGATGAGCATGTGGACACATGTAGTGTTTGTTGACACTGAGAATATAATGTATCTTTTTTGTGTCTCCCCTTTCTCTGTCTCTGTCTCTCCTGACACCTCTGTCCCTGGCTGCTCACGCTGTTTTCTTCTTCTACGGTCTTCCATCCTCCTTTTCTCTTTCTTTTCCTTTTCTGTCATTTGTTTTTGTCTTTCCTTTTCTCCTCTACATTTCACCTGTCTCTCTCCCTTTCCTCTCTCTCTTTCTCCCTCCCCTCCTCTCTTCATCTCTCCTCTCTCTCTCCCTCCCTCTCCCACCCTTGTGGTGGTGGTGGTGGTGGTGTTGTGCTCGGGGCACAGGGAGCTGGCAGACGTGCCGTGTCTGCTCGACGTGGAGGACATGGTGGGCATGCGCGAGCCGGACTGGAAGTGCGTGTACACGTACCTGCAGGAGTTCTACCGGGGCCTAGTGCTCAAGGGCCTTGTCAAGACCAAAGGCTCGGCCTGACCTGACGGGCCACGCCCCCACGGTGAGACTGGCACCACCCCGTCGCCACAAAGCCTCGCCTTACAGATGAAGAGCTACATGTCAACAGCACTTTTGTCATCAGTCACTGGCTCTGATGGAGTCAGAGTTTTCTACTAGCCACTCTGTTGGGAGGGGGTAGAGATTTCTATGTGTGTGATATATAGACACATGCATGGAAAATATTCATAGTTATTTTGTTGAAGTATACTAAATGAATTTAGCACGCCATTTAATGTGTGCTGTTTGGTTGCTTAGCAACATGTGTTTTGTTCCTTGTGCAGGAACCCTGAGAGAAAGAGAGAGGGTGTGTGTGTGTGTGTGTGTGTGTGTGTTGCATCATTATCCTAGCCACCAAACATGGCCATGCAGATCAGATGGCAGTAGGCCATAAGAGTCTGCTCTGTCTCCCTTCAGCACTTCTGATACACAAATCTTCAAATAATACACACATGCATAGAAAAAACCAGCACTGTCAAAGAGGTGTATACAGTTGACTAGTTATAGTTAATCAGGTGGTCATGTCATCATTACCGCCCGCTCCTGTTCGCTACAGAGAGCAGAGCAGAAGTACGAGACGCAGGTGTCCAACTGTTCCATTGGTAGAAGAATTTCAGAAGAAGAATTTAGCTCCTGAGACAATCCAAGGTAGCACAACACTACCAGGCACACAGAGTGCCCAAAAAAGGATAGTCAGTGGATTCTTAGAGGCTCTTGCCTTTATTCTTTGCACAGGACTCATTTAGTTAACTCAATCCTTATTCTCTTAAATGGTCCTGTCATTTGTAATGATAAAGGGCCAATAGTTTGCTGGTCAACTCCATTGAATGGTTGCGCTTAGACTTTTCAGAGCAGTCCTATTCAGTACAGTACCTATACAGTATACTTATAAAGTACTGTACTGTCCAGGCAGTCTGCCATAGAGCTAAGGCTCCATCTAGTGGACAATTTCAGTAATAGCCTTGCAGTTTCTCCAGTTGGACATCCTGGGGTTTCCAGCTGCTTTTTGGATGACTCTCAGACTATAGGGGTTGGACTTAAGTGTTAACTGTTCTATGTCAGGCTAACTTATTGCCACCTCTTGTGTCTATCTTCTCTTTCTTCCCCATCTCCTCCCCTGTTCTCTGTTTTTCTGACTCTCAGGGAATATGCTAACTGCATGCCTCTCTTGGAGGTCGAGGACATGATGATTATGGGGAACAAGCCAGACTCCAAGTGTGTGTTCACTTATGTACAGTCGCTTGTCAACCATCTGCGTCGCGTCGAGATGCGCTCTCAAGCACAATCTGACATGTGACCTGCCCACACACACTTCCTTCATACACAGAGTGACGCTGTTTTTAAAAGAAAAGAAACTAAGTTATTTTATTGTTTTAACCTCAAGAGAGCAGTTCCCTCCCAACAGTGATATCAGGACTAAAATTAAGATTTTTTTTTAATAAGCAAAGCTAAATGAACGATGTGTGTACTGTATGTAGCTGTACCAGAGGATAGCAGAGGGCTGTGTGTATTTTAATTCCCTCGCTGATGCTGTATTTGATGTTATTTAGCATCCACAGGCGTACATGTGTTAAAGAGTAACATGCAGACTTGTTCTGTTTCCTGTGTTCATATTATTGGATGGTGTTCAGATTCAGATGTTGTTATTATTAGTTCTTGTTATTCCAGAATGTTGTTATTCCAGGATGATTTTTATTTAAATTGATACGGAACACAGGTGTGGAGCGCAGTTGGCCACACTGCGGACTTGACATCACACTGCTGAGACCTGACGTCTCAGCCACTGAGTGAGGTATTCTGAGAGAGAACTCCAGATTGCAGTGTGGGGTCTTTAGCACACACACACACACACACAAACACCCTTGCACAAGCATGACACACTCACTCACACTCGAGTGTCTATTTATGGTTGGATTGTTTTGTTGTGTGGGTGTACAGATTCACGTTGACACATTTCACATACTTTTTGTCATCCCAAAAATGGCAGACTACTGCCACAGTCCAAAGCTAGTGGAATCCCTTAAGTGTGTTTGTATTTTTATATCTCGCTCACAAGAACTGTGGGGAGCCGTGAGCAATAGCTATGGGCCAGCTTTTTGGATTCTATAAGGAGTATGAAAAATTAGCTCTGTTTGTTTTGTAAAGAGTTTAGCATCCCAAGGATAGCTGCAGTGAAGCTGGTTCTGAATCACTACCGTGTGCCGAGTCTGTCCCTCACTGTTAGTAGATTCTGTACATACTCATAAAGATTGCTTAGCGCTAGCGCATATCCCTCTCTGAAACACGTCATTTAACCATTAAAACATACTTTAAGGAACTAAACATGACTGGTTGTGGTTTTTATTCACATCTTTGATAAAAACAGTTCTTCACAATGTTAACCACTTTTTGATTGACAGACTTTCCCAGCTTTAAGTGAAGCTAACCCCCCCCCTACCAAGACAAGTATCATCAGCCTCAAGCCAATCCGGAGATTTTGTGCTTGAGGCATCATTAAGGTCTTGAATAGGAGGGACTGTAGCTACACACCAGCCCAGGAAGAGTATTGCCATACATCTAACACGCACACACACATTCTGCGTGTCGACATTACACACCCCTCTACAATCTCACACACTCACAGAGGAGAGAACACACAAATGAATCATGCACATCCCAAATGAAGAGCAGTAACGTTGGGAAGTATATGCACTGTGGACGGCTGAGGCAGATTATGCTGCTGATGAAGGCGAGTGGTCTAGGGGTAGGAGCTGATGTGTGGCCTGGATGTGTGGAATGTCGCACGGTCACTGCGTCCGAGGTGATTATAAGTCGGGGTGCTGAGCGTCGGCTGGTGCCTCGTTCGGAGGGGCCTGGTCCTCGGGGAAGGGGCTGCCTTTGGCGGGGGAGAAGCGGAACTCCTCGGGCACCTCGTCTTCCTCCTGGGCCTTCTTGTAGAAGCCTAGCTCAGCCAGCAGGGTGTTGATCTCCACTCGGGTCATGTCTGACAGAGGGATGCGCTACAGGATAGACACAGTGACTTCAGGTGGGCCAACTACAGTCACAGCTCGAGGTCAATCAGTTCTGAATGCAACATAAACTTGAATTTCTTTTATAACTTTCTGAACCTTGAATGCATGCTAGTGAACAGACCAATGTGTTTACTATTACTAATAAACAGTCCACATCCCAGTAAAAGGACATTTCCAGCCTAACCAATCTATCACTGTTTTTGATTGATTCAGTAAGGCAGCGGCTTTTTATGGGGTCATAGTGGACAGCTCCCCCTAAACAGACAAACACATTCAGAGTTCTATTTGTATGTTTTTGCAAAATTTCTTGTAACCAGCTATGATGTGAGATGAGTTAAGAGATTCCAGTTTGTGTTTTCCTCATGTCTTTATTGTTACTACTAATTATATATTAAAAAAAAGAGGAGTCACTCACGTCCAGTTCCTGATAGTAGTGGTCAAGGAGGACAAGCTCAGGATCAGCCCCAGGGATGTGCTTCATAACCAGGTTATGACTAGAAGAGAACAGTCAAGGAGAACACAGAACACGGCAAGAGAACAAAAGAACACAAGGCACAAGCAACCCCGAGCTGAAGTCAGAATCTGTGCTGAGAAATTAGTGATTTTTTTTATCAGGATAGAAAGATTACATTACTGTTTGAAGAGAGTGGCCCCTGCTGGTTTAACTGAGTCATTGACATTTGAGGTATTTCACTTTTCACAAAGCCAGTCCTAGATGTACCCTGGAAATCCTGAGTTCTCACGAGAGCACAGTGGAGTTGTCTCTGTGAGACACTCTGGCAATGAGCAATGATGCACATTACTTTTACCCCTTGCAAATCGGCGTGTCTGATATAGGTGGGCCAGAGGCGAGCTAAACTGATGACGACAGCGCTGCAACGTTGGAGGTCGGTAAACATTGGTCGTGGTGTTATCCAATTGCGTCTAAGTCCGGAATCATTCAGAGTAAACATTGGTCTAGTGCTATCCAATTGCGTGCAGTGAGATTTTCAAATGCATGCTTGGTGCCGCCCCTCAAGTTGGGCCATTACATTGTTCGTGGCCATACCGTTAATCTTTCTAGATTACCAGGGTCTGGATTTTCCAGGCTATCCTAGATGTGTGCAAACCTGATAAGACAACTTAATGGTGTAGACATTATAAAGTATAATGAGCTAAAGTAGGCCGATGAGTCCACTTTGAATGGATGCCAACTCAAAGGGTGTTATCTTGGTGGTATTTGAAGACAGCTTGAAGAATCAAAGTAAGGATACTAAAGAGGGATGTCTTGGGTCACAAAGGCCTTGACCTAAAAAGAGCAATGAAGATTATAAAAAATGAGATGGCAGCAAGCTATGATTGAGGTTGCAATGCAAACAAGTGTAGTACTTGTTTAGTTACCTACCTCCCTCAGTCGATTCAGCTGTCATCCTCCGCATGTCTGCAAGAAGAGATGGGAATAGGATAAGAATCCCACTCACAGGTGTTGCATTGCACACATGTTGAATACCCTTACACTGATTATGCGCTCAAATGCCAAAGAAGGTCACGTGACACCCATGAGCCCGGAGCACACAGATTGAGGTCAGGTGTGAAAAGATTTTCTACAACGACTCCCATCTCCCATGGTACGGTTCGGTACTCGAGCCTCTTAAGGACAGCCCATGGGGGATGTCTTTCTCTTTTTATTTAGGTCTAGACAGGGTTCCCGCGGATCCTTAAAAAGTCTTAAAATGTATTAAATACAACTTTCGGTTTTTAAGGCCTAAAAAAGTCTTAAATTGACTGGAATGTCTTGAATTTTCGAAAAGGAGGTATTAAATGTGTGTATGGGACTGCCAGCGAGAGCGAGTGAAATGTCTCCATCCGGTTTCGTGTAATTGTGGCTCTAAGGCTACTGAAGGAAGTGTAGTGGTTGCAGAGTGAAGATGTTTTTCACAGGTGTCGTTAAAGGTGTAAAAATGGTAAGAATATGTTAAAATATGCCTTACGTTTCGTGTTGTAGCCGAGGGCTGAGAGATACGTAGGTAGCCTATGCAAGCGATAGAGCCTAGGAGCTGGTAAGCCAGTTAGCGATAGGGTGGCCTACGTTCGGATTTGGGCCGGACAGTTTAAAAGCCCTGTCCAGTGCAGCCTCAAGCCGGACGCTCATTTGTCCTCCTTTTTGGAGCTGCGCTGGGCTTCTAGAATCTTTGCTCAGACGCAGCATCGTTTCACAAATTATGGACGCGAAGACTGCTGGTCAAGTTATGCGCGGTGCTTCTGTCACTTGTCTGATAATTTGCTGCGCAATTTATGAAGGAACCACAGACCGACAGAGGAAATACACATTAAGTTGATCTGTTGCATCTCTAGCGTGTTTTGCTGGCCTAGCCTAAGTAAATATCTGTCTAAGTTATAATAGGCCTACCTGTAATATCTGTCTGCATCTTGTTTGCCAGCCTTTCCCAGTACTTCGCAAAAGTTGTGAAATATAACCGCATATTATTACACTTAAGCTTTGGTTGGTTTAAATACAACTGATATGCAAAATGTAAAGAAGTGGATTAACTTTGATTTGCTGTGCTGCATATGGGACAATAGATGCCTGGTAAAGTTAGTAGGCTTATTAAAATATTTAAATAGTCTACCTTTGAAAAAAAAATTGAAGGGAGTCCAGTCCAGTACACATGTTTGGCAAGTAGCCTAGGCTAGGCCTACTACAGACACAGGTGAAGAACAGCCTCAGACAGTAGCACAACCAGATATGTACAGCCAGCTTCAAAAGCAAGCAGCCCAGACCCTAAAATTGTTAGGGTCTGGGCTATTATTTTTTTTTTGCCAAAATGTATTTGGTAACGTCTGTAGACATCCAAAATGGGGTGGGTGTTAAAATTAGTAGAAAAAAACTACTGCATAAAACAGTTTTAAGTTGTATCTTTTTTGCCGTGGTATAGTCTTAATTTTTCCATTTAGATGTCTTGAAAAGGTCTTAAAAGTCTTTAAATTTGCACTTGGAAAATGTGCAGATACCCTGCTAGAAGAGACATTTTTCTCATGCTGTGTTCTTCTCATGACTGCTTCTCAAATTTCATCTTCCGGTGAGAAATAACACCACAGGCTACACTCTCCTTTGTGAGAGAACACAAAAGAGTGGGACGCTGAAAGATATTGAACTGATAAACTAGACCTGCTGGAATAATAAAGCCACCTGAAAGTATGTTTTGCCATGGTTTAGCAGCTAGCCTACACAAAAAACGAGCTACTAAACGTCAAAAACAAGACCAGTTCAAAACATTACTATCATGCTCGTTTTGTTCTTTTCCAGTAGGGATTAAACAACATTGATAGATAGATAAATGATGGATACTTTATTGCTAATGATTCCACCTAACGAGTAACGAATATCAGTCAGTGCGTATCCCTAGTTTATTCTCTAACTCTCATAGCAGGAACTTCTCGTTTTGCCCATTCATTAGGCTACTGAAACATTAGCGGATAGCTATTCTTCTATTTCCGAGGATTAGCAGCACCAACGGTTTTCCGGTTCCCTCGTGTGTGTCACATATCCGTGATAGTCCATAGGCTATGTCGCCCTTATCGTAGGCTACCTTATGCTAAACCATGATTTCAGCATCGTCTAAGTGCGTGGAATTAATTAGGCTAGCAGCTATGCATCCAAACGCAACGAAACACCTCAGTCTCTCAACCAGAACGTAAACTGTTTTCCAAAAGTAAACGAACTGTTGTTCTGATGTGATGTGGTTGCTGCAATCCTAAAAGGATATCAATTGCTTAAGTTAACAATCACATTGGCCTACTTGCTGTCCCTTCCCTATTACCAACATCACAAATGAATACTACCCATACCTCTACTTTAGCCTTTGCCAGGCCTTGAAGCTTCTGCGGGTCCAACTCGTACGCAGAGCGCACTGCCGGAAGCAGCGCAGCCAGCACGATCAACCACATCTGTGCAGCTGTGCGAGGATCAGTATACAGTCCGTCTGGACACTGACTGACCCTTGTACCGACTATCCCCAGTCGTTATGCTCACGCAAGAGCTCAGCTAGCTTGTCGGCAGTCTCACAACTCTGTGAGATCTATGTCATGTCCGGTGTCTTCGCCACGTCAAGCTCCCCCTACATCTCACGGAAGCAGAACGCAGAAGTACACGTCACCCACATAATCCCATCACTCACTCATCAGTCACCACAGGATGCAGGATACAGGATAAAACATAGAATTTGTGCTGTCTGTGTCTGCCTTTGGCGAATGACAGGCCGTCTTTTCAAGAAGCTTCTGGCTAGCCTACTTGATTATTGGTCTCGACTCGTCAGTGTTGCTGAAACTGAAAATAGATCTCAGCAATAGGCTACATTGCTGTATTGTCTTAGATTACCAAACACTCATCCAAAACAAAATAGTCTAAAAACACACAATAACAAATGGAAAAAAAATTGTTTATTAGATGTGTCATTGGGTAAAACGCAGTTTTGAACATTCTAACAGAAGATTCTGTTCCCCAACAATGTGGTTCTACAATTCCATGTTGAATTCATGTTCGATTTCCAACTAGTCTTGTCTATGCCCTTTTTTTGTAACTAAATATGGCTTTATGAGATTGGCAGACTATCACATTCTGTTTCAATTTACATTGTACACAACATCCCAACATCCCAACCAATTGGGGTGGCTCCCAAGAAAAACAGGTTGCTGCTATACTGCAGGGTATTGTGTAGGCTACTGCACACAATATGCTTCACTTATGGTATGGCATAATCCTGTGTAACAACATTTCAGTCCAAGTATAAAGCTATAAAGAAAAATGACATTTAATATAATAGTTATATGCATTTGGATGTAAGTGTTGGTAATTTATAATAGGCTGACGAAGAGTTTTTTCAGGAAGCTGCTTGTAGCCGGGGTATGTTCCCTTATCTCAGATTTTCCTGTCTTATAGTTAAAAATAAAGTAATGGATTTGCATTGGGTTCACATGCAACAACTCAGCTTTGTTTGAAAAAGCAATCATTCAAACTCTGATTGCATTCTGACAGTTCTGCCAGTCATCATATCTTAATAAGTTATATCTCAGTTCTCTGTTATCTCTGTTCTTGAAATGATAAATGAACAGAGCCCTCATGGCCTATCTGAATCTAATTCACTTTTAAAGAATGCTAAATAACTGGTTCTAGGTCAGATTTGAAAGCATGCAGCTGCAACAAAGGGGTGGTTCCTTCTGTACCCACATAGACACAGAAGCTCACCCCCAACAGCACAGTTTGAACTTCATTAATATTATAGAGACTCCCTGCCTTATTACACAAGCTGCAAACCCCCTCACAAACATACACACTCCCAATATAAAACATGCACCATTCTCTCTCTAGCGGTCTCTCTCTTTCAAATTTCAAAGTGGTGCATTATTGACATGACAATTAGATAAGCATTGGCAAAGCAATAATTATACATTGCATCTGAACATGTATCAAACAAATGATACATCAGCATGAAAGAAAAGACTCCTTCTCTCTCTCTCTCTCTAATTCAATTTTATTGGCATGACAAATAGTTGGACATTTGTATTGCCAAAGCAATTGTTACAGGAATGTATGCATAAGCAAAATGACATAAGCCATTACACAGGTATATACAAGGGGTAGGAGTACATAGACAAAGTAAATTGTGAACAGTTTTTCTTCTTCTTGTGCATGTGTGTGTGTGTGTGTGTGTGTGTGTCAGTCAGTCAGTCACATGTACACATACAGAAATCACTCAGTGTCTCTCAGCTGGTGACAAACATATTGGGCAGCAGCTGTCTGTATCTTCTCCCAACAGGTATAGTAGTTTGTTCAGGTTAGGTCATAGAAATCAGGGATTTTGTCTTTGGGAAGTAGTTATTACGAGTTGATTGGAATTTTGGGCATTCTTAAAAAGTGTAATTCAGTTTTGACAACATCATCTCTGCACTGCTGGCATAGACGCTCGTATTTTGGCAGCCAGGTATTTTTGTGTCATCCTGTTTCTATGGATAAGATGTGTTCACTAAGTCTGTATTTTGTTAGTGTACTTCTCAAATTTGTTTAGTTTATTTTTGTTAGGTAATGTTCAAGTGTATATTTTCTGTTTAGGGTCAAATAGCACTGCAGTTTGCTTTGGGATTGTGTTTTAGATTGCCAATATTAGTCATAAATGTCTTTTTTTGGTTTTGGGGGATTTGGTTAATCCAAACATTTTGTGTGGATGTGGCCTGGTCTTGGGCCTTTAAGGTGTTAGGTGTTTCTAGGGGAGGGTGCCTGAAGACCAAGTTTATTAGGGGAGTTATCTTTGGTGTTTCAGGGCTTGATAATGGGTGTGAGTCAATTAGACTTAGATGTTTCAAGAATTTGATTGCCTTTTTTGAATTTTAACCAGAAGAGGGGATTGGCCTAGTTCTGCCCTGCATGCATTGTTAGTTGTGTGCCGGTGGACTTTTAAAATGGCTTTACAAAATTCAGTATGCAGGGTCTCAATTGGGTGTTTTTCCCATTTATCTAGGTCCTGATTTCCACTGATGAGAACAGTTTTAGCCAGATTTGGACTGGGATTTCGAAAGGAATTTGTCTATGGCATGAAGAGCCCTGCGTGCCTTGTCTGTTAATTCATTCACTGCCTCTCTCTCTCTCACACACACACTCACAGACAGACAAACACACACACAAACACAACCTCTTCTTTCAACAGGTAGATGCCACATGATATCTCTGAAGAAAGCGCAAGCATTCCCCATCACCGTTACAGTATCTGTATCTCCACTCTCTGAAACCAAACACACTCATCTCATGTCATCAGGTGATTTCACCAAAGAATGTTCTTCCTCAGATTGCTCCAGCAGATGATGCAGATCCTCCATTTTTGTGTGGCATCATCTGCCATCTGCGGCTGGATTTCCACACTAGGGGCTCCAGGACTGGAGCCCCTAGTGTGGAAAGCCAGCCGTCCTCCACATTTATTGGCCCCCCTGGTCAATTTTTTACAGTAAAAAACAATAATTAAGAAATTCCAATTAACTGGAACTACGAATTGACTGTGACTTGCCTAAACATCGCATAGTGAGGAGGATGGTAAGAGATGCAAAATCTATAAGAATCACTGTTGGAGAGTTACAGAACAAAGTATTGTCTTGGGGTCAAAAAAATCTTCACAGTATTGTCAATGAATGAGTTCTTCTTTAAAAAGTACATCATACAAAGAGAATATTGATATTCTTTCACCAGATTAGTTTAGATATGCATTCTGTGCATTATTTTGTGAAAGTTAATATGCATATACATGCAAATATATCAACTAATTTGCATACAAATGTAACCTGCGTTGTGTTGAACCTGCGCAGTTCAGTCCTGCACACGCCCGGACTCGAACCCCCGAACAGCAGCACCTCGGATCGGGAGTCGAGCGTGCTGACAATTGAGCTAAAAGCATGCCAGCAGCACTATTGAGGAGTCAGGGAGTGAGGTTTACCAACATGAGAATTCCATCTCTCTTTGTTTAAGAAATCCCAGAAACTTCTTTTAATCAGTTCATTATAGGGTTATAATTCACATTCATGCATTTAGCCTACCTTGGCATTATTCTGACAACTTTACAACACTTGTTTTTGTTCAGTTCCATTATTTTTCACTAAGATTCATAAGACAAAGCTCTACGTAAAATCTTCAGCATATCTGAAAGACGGGAAATCAGTACTCTGTGGTGGCCAATTTATCTGTGGAGATGATTCTTCATTCTCCCTGATCCACCTTGAGGCAGATGATTCCTGGCATTGTCATCCTGGATTTTGAGACATCCTGAAAAATATTCCAGCAAGCATTGACATTAAACTTAAATTGGTGCATTAAACTCTTACCAAATGGTTTCAGAAGTGCAGCAATCATTTTTTTTTTTTTTAAGTTTTAAATGCAGTTGTTTATTCAGTTCCAAAGAAAACACACGTCTGTATCTGTTTAACCATGTCACCATCAGTACAGCCATTGGTTGTGTTGAACAACTGGTTCCTGGGGTTTTGAAATGTTGAAAATGGGTGTCAATGATCTTCTTGCCAGACCAACCTGCAGAGCGAATTCAAATTAGCTAACAGGTTCATCTGGGTTCTCCCAGGCTACCAGTAAGGTACAACATGCTTGGAAATGAGATACAATAAAACTATTATTTACTTAAGCAATATTTAGGCCTATTATTAATTATTTATATTATTATTAATAATAATTTCCTTAGCAACTAGCTAATAAATATCCCATAGCCTACATTTTATTGGGAAATTGGGGACATGTTCTATATAGCTATATTTGACAACTAAAATGTTTTTAATGACAACATTATTATTGTTCTTTATGCTGTATAAATTTACCCTGGAAATCCAGAGTTCCCATGCATGGGCACAATTTGAACTTGCTCAGCGAGTAATGATGCCAGACCTGCTTTATTGGCAAAGATAGGCTTTAGAAATTATTAAATGTGGGGGTGCTGATAATAGTGCCATTTGTTTTTGAGAAAAATATTTTATTTCTTTAGGTGGTTAGCCTACACAAAAATTGTTATGGAGTTGCAGCTGTATCATGGATATAAGATATAATCCTGAAAATAGATTGGGTGGAAATAAACATGGGGAGGTTACCTTATGTGTCATTCATGACACTTATGAATGAGCTGTATAATCATCACTGTGGTCTGAACGCAAATGGGGGATGGTAATGTTTCCCAGCAACACTCATCTCTGCATTATTAATAGTCTGTAAATAACCACTATTCCGATGACTCCAAGATCACACATATCAAACCACCCATTTAAAATGATGTGAGCAATGCTGTTGCATTCATGGAATACCCTCTCAGTGTGCAATTAATTATGACCAGACTATAGATTGTATGTGCTCCTACTTGCCATTGGACCAGAAAACCCTGGCAGGGTCTCCACTGCATAAGAAACCATTACAACCTGAGTCATTCAGTACACAGTATTTCTGTTCACGGGCAGCCACAAAGGCATTGTTCCTTCCCAGGTGGAGTCGAAAAAACTACCTCAAGAGCGTTAGTGATAGAGGCGCACATTTGGCGCAATCTTGTCTGAGCTGACCTTGAAAAGTGATGTAACCAAGTAGACTAAACTACGATGATGACGGAAGGGCATGCGCTTGGAGATGTTTGGCACAGTGTGTTCAATGGTCCTTCGGATCGCGCACTATTCGGCGGGTTTCTTGCTCTCAGAGTCAGTGGCGTGGAAACGGCGCCTCCAGGAGATTCTTGCTAGTCCACTGCGACCACTGACTCCTCGCGCTTATATAACACAACATAGAAACGCCGCCAAACAAGCGTGCAACCATACGCACGCGTGACACTTGGCACGTGTGGTTGCCAATGACAATGGGACACATAATGTTGTGCAAAACTTGCCTGCAAATGAATGGGCTACGACCGCGCCTTTTCACAACCTCAAGTTATAGCCTAGCTTAAATAAATCTCTGTTCACTGTATTTTTCTAAAATCACTGTACAAATTCAAATAATCAGCCTCTCTCTCTCCCTCTGGTGTAAACACACACACTCTCTCTCACACACACACACACACACAGACACACATGCTGAGAGAGAGGCTATAGACTTCCAGCTACAAAGACATAGGTTATGTTACTTATTTGCTTCCATTTTGACCTTGTTTGCTACTGTCTATTTCGTTAGTAAATAAATAACAATTAAGTAGCCTAGGCTACAATGGTAGTGGGAGTATGTAAATAAATTGTCTACAAATAATTGTTTGACTAAACATGGCGCATGCGCATGTTTATTTATCGCCTAGAATAAAATATTTAGGTAATTATTTTCCCAAAGGTTTTCTCACTACTTTCTAAAACAGACCCTGACTTTTCAGCGGTCTTCATCATTAAACTGTAGTCATAGGCTAGCCTATCCCTCGGAAACATTCCCTGGCTGAAACTGAACCCACAGGTCAAGGTTTGTACCACGTGACTAAACACTCTTAGCAAGCGGAACATCTCCGCTGATAACATCTTTCTGTGGCAGAGCAAGGCTGTTCGCCTTGCAAGCGAGCTCACGATAGCAATTTACGGGCTCACATTGTTGAAGTCAGCACCTCAGCCTGTGGAGACGCTGCCGTTAGACCTCCTTGATGAACGCCGTGGTCGCATGAAGACATACGGTGGAGCCGCGGCGTGTGACAGGAGACAGGCGCTTCCTGTATTGAGCTTATGAAATGAAACAGTCATTAGCGTCAGCTCGCAAACCTTCGGTTTGACAGGCACTTGCCTCGACGGTGACATTGTTGCACGCGAGGGGATGCCGACGCTCGAAAATAACGGAGTGTGTGGTTCTCGCAGAAGGATTATCTTATAAATGAACGGCCACTGAACACTCTAGTATCGACTGTGGTCGCTGAGACAACCTTCGACTTTACTGTGCTTGCAGTGCGATTTGGTCCTAGTCTTGATCCTGCCAGCTCCGTATTACGCACCGTGTAGTTCTACCATTCATTTTGTCACCAAGAGCTATCTATATTCCTGTCGTGCAGGTAAGTGCTTGATTATAAGACACCCTGCTTATTTTCACTAAATACAGAACAGAGTGGACAGGCAGTTTGATAATTGATGTTTATGATACCCTCCTTCAGGTCAACGGCGTGTTTTCATCTGTAGCCTAGTACAATAATACTGGAACACGGTGTATCTCTAAGGGCTGTCATTTAATTGCGTTCATGTCTCACGTGGATAACTGTCAGGTGTGTTTACTGTGCGTCTCTGGGGAAAAGCAGATGAACTGAAACATTATGACAAACACGCCATTTGCAACAAAGTGGCGCTACTGAGCGAGGCTGTTGTATCCTACGGGTCAGGCATGCCAGGGGTGTAAGGGGTTTGGTGCTTTGCTTCCTAAGATCAGTGTTAACCAATTCCAATTAGCCTATATGGGTTAAGAAGTTGTGGGTTGAGGTGTGGAAGTAGGCTACAAGGCTACATCTAAGATGTGTGTGTTTGCACGG
The DNA here is from genome assembly GCF_018492685.1 of Alosa sapidissima. Taxonomy (NCBI): domain Eukaryota; kingdom Metazoa; phylum Chordata; class Actinopteri; order Clupeiformes; family Clupeidae; genus Alosa; species Alosa sapidissima. The sequence continues at coordinate 25,361,136 of NC_055964.1, read as the reverse complement.
CCGTGTGTGTTTTTTAAAGGGGCAAAACATTTTGATGGTTGGTGAGATGACTACGTGTGTCTTGTTTGTTTGTTGTTACACTGGATGTGCTGTGCCCGGAGAGCTCGGCTAACGGTTTGTTTACATCGCGGACGGCTTCTGCTGGAAATGGAAATGATGCTCTTATCACCGGAGAGCAGCAGCTACGATTGGCAGAATGGAACATCCATACATCCCCAACCTCCCTTTCTATTCTTTATGTGTGTGTGTGTCACAGTGCATGCGTGTTTATTTATTTATGTGTGTGTGTGTGTGTGAGAGATCAAGGAGGTGTGTGTGTGACACACATAGAACACGGCTCAAGAAGAAAGTGACCTTCAGGGTTTTTTTCTGTCCTTGTGATAGACAGAAGCCTTTCGGATACCGAGCTCTCTTATACTCACACATGTCAAGATCAGGAAACCTTATGATCACACACACACCAAATGAATGCAGACATACATACGTATGCACACACACACACTCTCTCTCTCTCTCTCTCTCTCTCTCTCTCTCACACACACACACACACAGTGCACTGCTGGTATGAAAACACAAGGTCGAACTCACACACACACACACACACAGTGCACTGCTGGTATGAGAACACAAGGTCGAACTCTCACACATGCACATTCACACACACAAGCCCCCTCACCATCCATACACAAACTCACTGAGAACGTATCCGCTGTAACCATTGTTTCTTTTGGCTCGTATGTAGGACATACCCCCCTCACTCCAATATTTCTCATTCACAACAGGGATGTTAATTAAGTCTTAATATCTCCCATTACCACACAGACAGTCCGACTGTGAATGTCTCCTTGTATGTTTTTATCTCAGTGTTTTCAGTGTTCACAGTGACACACACACACACACATACACACACACACAGACATATTGTTCATATTCATAGTCTGTGTTACTTAAAATGGGGGTGTGAGTGAATGAGTTTGGCTCGCTCTCTCTGTGCCTCTGTGTGCGTGTGTATGTGTGTGTGTGTTAAAATGCACAGAGGGACCTGCTTTGCTCCATTTTTTGTGTTCTAATTGCCTGTGATTCCCTGTTGATCATTTGAGCATGTTTAAATGCTTTCAGAACACCACAGCCTGGTTGAGATCCAGAGGCGGGTAGACTGTGCATAGTGCATACCTCTAATGGTCTGAGTCTCAGGGGCAGACAGTCTTTGGCTTCTGTATTCTTTGGATGTTAATATTTGCCTATGTATTCGTTATTGTTTTTGGTCACAACGTGCTCGCATGTGTGTATGGGTATGTAAAAGAATGATACACAAAAACAAACACACAATCTAAATATATATATATATATATATATATATATATATATATATATATATATATATATATATATATATATATATATATATATATATATATATAAAAACACTAAAGAGATGTCAAAGTGAATGGATGTTAATTTGTATTGTATAACATGTGATGCTCAATAAAAGTAATGAATATCAGTTATGTTATGCGGAGAGAAAATGGACTATCCTAATCATAGGATTTGATGTGAATCAACCTTATGAATTCACATGGGGGGCACTGTGGCGCAACAGGCTACAGTGCCCATACCATGTACGGGCCCAAGTACCCATGAGGACCCAGATTCAAATCTGACCTGCGGTCATGTCCCGATCCCACCTCATCTCTCCTTCTCACTTACTTCCTGTCACTCTTCACTTTCCTCTCTGAATAAAGGCAAAAAGCCCAAAAATATATACTTTAAAGAAATGAACTCACATAATATTTATATAAGTCAATCCCATCCCTTTTAGTGATTCAAATTCATACTCAATTTAGAAGATTTTATGTGAAGTTATGAATGTTTCCACTCACGATTTCCTTTTCAAAATATTTAGAATTTACTTTGCAAAGTTGGATGGACTCCCAGTCGAAGACTATGGAGGCCTCATTTTCCCCCCAAAGCCCAAGAATAGCTCTTGAAAAAGGCTGAGAACTGAAGAGAAGCTTGAGAGCCCTCATGTCTCCGAGCGTCAGTGGGAGGGTTTGAGTGTGGGTGTCTGACCCTGATATAAACAGCTCAGAGGAGGTGGACTCCTGATGAGTCAGACTGATCACCAAACCCCACACAGCCTTCCCCCTGCTCCTCAAACATCAGCCAGGGGCAGGAGGAGAGGTGGTGTGCATGAGCTCTGAGATATGTGTGTGTGTCTGTGTGTAGTATGCAAACTGCTCTCTTCAGACATTTTGACGTTCCGTATTGCATTGCTGTTCCTCATGACATGCGTTGGTAATAGACATGATACAATGCTGTCATAAGGGCAACACTCCCCCACTGCAAAGATGACATAGTGTAGTGATACTGACATTAGAAGCCCCTGTGCTGATGGCTTCAGTGGTCTAGTGCCCATTTGCCAGTAATGTGGGTAGCTAGAGGCAACTCTGGGAACCCATGCTATCACTGTAGTGCTCTCTCTCTCTCTCTCTCTCTCTCTCTCTCTCTCTCTCTCTCTCTCTCTCTCTCTCTCTCTCTCTCTCTCTGTCTGCCTGCCCTCCCTGTGATATGTAGTTGATGGCACATCCAGCTGTGTCTGACATTAGCCATCAGGGGAGTGGCCCACTGGCGTCATCCATGGTTACAAGCAGATTCATTACTGCAGTTATTCATCTGGTGTTTGTGTGTGTGTGTCAGTGGGAGAGAGAGAGAAAGAAAGAAAAAAATAAAGTGTAAGTGAGGGATTAAGAATGGTAGAGAGACAGATGTGTGTGTGTGTGTGGAAAGGGAGCTGATAAATGATGAAGTGTGTTAACGGAGGAGGTGGAGATCAGTGAAGTGGGTGAAAAGATAATTGGTGTAGGAGAGAGGGCCTGAGTGAAGTAGACAGGGAGAGGGAGGGGACAACGCTAACATCCTGGTAGCATGTCTTAATTTAGAAAGAGTCGATGGAGTTAGAGATCATGAGTGGGGAAATGGGAGATAGAGAGTGACACAGGAAGAGAAACAGATGGAAAGAATGAAAGGAGGAGGAGAAAGTGAGGTAGAAAGAAATAGAGAAGCAGTGTAGGCAGGAGTCTATGAACAGTAGTTGTCTTTTCTCTGTTCCCATGGACACAGTAATGTGCAGTCATGCTCAGAGCTTTGCTCCAGTTACACACAACACACACACACACGACACACAGGTATATTATACTACACACATACACACACATACACCGATACACAGTTATATTACACAACACACGAAAACACACAAGGACACACAGGTACATTACACAAAATCCTACGATACATATGAAACACAACAAAATACTGCTGTACGTATTATGAGTACCACACACATTATAAGCATATGGCAATATGAGCTCATTAAAGTTCATATTGCCAGCACACCAAAACAAGTAGATGCAAGTGCATATATGCAGCTATTAATGCCCAAGTAGATATATATATGAAAGCCTTCTGGGCAAGATTAGTGAGTGTGTTTGGTATATCTCACTTTTGCCATGAACTGTAACTAATTACACGGAAATGGAAGTGCCCATCGGTGAACGTTGCTGTTGAACTGTTCCTGATGAAACTTTAATGGAGTAACATGGCATGAATGGGCGAAGTCTCTGAGTTGTATATTGGGGTCTTATTGCAGTCGTAATGGGGCCTCTCTGATGTTGGACTGGGAGTTGGAATCACATGACCAGAGGTCCTCTTGAGACATGACTCAGGAATCTTAGTGTATGGTCACATGGTTTAGTGTTGCCCAAGGGGATGCTCTAAATCCACACCCTGTTCTCTGTGAAGGGTTGATCTTGCTTACACCACTGGATGGGAACTGTGTTTTGCCTATAATAGACAGTGTGTGTGTGTGTGTGTGTGCGTTTTGCACACAGCACATGCCCATGCAGGCTTCTTTTGACCCAGACTGACAGCTGAATAGTTATTCATAGTCCGTCCCTACCCACTCAAGCTGACACACACACAGGCAGACACTCACCCAGTAGCCTTAAAGCTATGGCTGGATCAAAACAAATCAGGAGCAGTTGTGTTGCATTATGCTGTAATAATGTTTTCAAGCTTAGTTTGTTTACATAAGCGCTTACTCAGCCCCTGTTCTCGCAATGCAAGTTCCTAGCTTTAAATGTGTGTCTGTATGAGTTTCCATGGAGTTCTGCATTTCTCACCCATAGATTGACATTGTCATAGGGCTGTTGAAACACACTGTAGGGCTTCTGGCGTCACTGCCACCACATTTATTTGTGTGTGTGTGTGTGTGTGTGTGTGTGTGTGTGTGTGTGTGTGTGTGTGTGTGTGTTCGTGTGTGTGTGTGTGTGTGTGCGTGTGTGTGCGTGTGTGTGAGGGGAGAGGGAGGATTATGATAAGTTAAAAACACAGGTTATCTTGGAGAGTTAGGAGAGATGGCCAGCTTCAGCCTAGCCACTTTTGTGCTTTCATCAGCACTGTCAGACTCCTGGTCTCATGCAGGGTCTCACAGCATCCTCTCAAACCCTCTCAGTATATGCACCCACTCACAATATGCTGCAAAACATGACCTTACACTGCAGTTGTGGTAAAAGAATGATTGATCAGTCAAAGCATAGTGAAGTGTAATCACCTATCTAACTAGCCATAGTTAGATCAGCATCAGCTTGTTGACCCTTCATCTAGTCTACTGCAAACATATGCATCTATGGACCCTTTCAAGAGAGTTCCATTATCAGCATCATAGTTGGCCCCACAAGACTTCCGTTTTAACATTTCATATATTATCTTAATGCAGAGGAAGTAGATTGGGGCCCAAATAGAACGTTCAAGCATTGTTTTTGTTTTTTATTGTCAAAAGGGTCTATAGATGCAGTTTAATTAGGAGTGCCGCCAGGGTAAGCAATGGGACAAGAACCCAGAAGAAATCAGTACCATGGAGAGTTTCTGGGTACCGGACCGGTGTCTCGGTGCCTGACCTCAGCTAAAAAATGTGCTGTGAAATGCTCCTCTGGGACCTGATCTGAGCTAGCAGTTCTTCAGTCAATAAGTCTGAACTTGCAGAGGTCAGTCAAGACGGAGCTGATCTGGAGCCTGTGCGCAGTAATGAAGGACTCGCTCCACAGCTCCCTTTCTACAGTCTGAGACCCATATGGGTGTCAAAAAGGGAGATCCAAGGTCTAACAAGAGCCAAGGAGCAGGACCGGAGCACTCAATGCTTAAAGTGTTTTTATTCGTGCAAACTGACTAACGTTTCGACGCCCATGCGTCTTCTTCAGAGTCAAGAGTCTAAAGAAGACGCATGGGCGTCGAAACGTTAGTCAGTTTGCACGAATAAAAACACTTTAAGCATTGAGTGCTCCGGTCCTGCTCCTTGGCTCTTGTTAGACCTTGAATCTCCCTTTTTGACTTCTGCGTCCTGTTCCGTGAGCACCAAGCAGGCTGAAGCGCAAGTGACCCCCTTCTACCCATATCGGTGTGTTGGTGAAGCTGAGACCCATATTATGGGTGTGTTGGTGAAGCTGAGACCCATATGGGTGTGTTGGTAAAGCTGGTGCATGTGTTCATGTGTCTGAGAGATTGCATGTTCACCATATGCTGTCATCCTGCTGTAGCTCAGCAGTAATAGCAGGCTTTGTCCCAGACAGATAGGTCAGCGCTCGCCTCAGTGGACACACACACACACACACACACACACACACACACACACACACACACACACACACACACACAGGGTATAGTAAGGCCATAGTTGTCTTAAGGGACTGTCTGAGTGAAGCTTCCTGCCATCCTGTCTGTTCTCTCCTGTCTCACCACCTGCCAATCAAATCACTCTACAGCAGGACAAAAACAGCTCAGACCTCAGGGGCTGTTGCTGCCTCTATCAAAGATCCCTAAATACGAACTCTCATCTGCATAGCTGCTGCTTCTCTTTTTTCTCTTCTCCCTCCCTCTCTCTCTTTATCTATCTATTTATCTACCCGTCAAGCTAATCACTGTTTTTTTTAATGAAATTGGAAATGAACGGAATTGCCCTGGTTCTGGCATCTGTTGTGAGATTTGCCACGCCTTCTCTGTGTCCATCTCCTCTGCTGTCAAACATTTTCCAGCGCCATTCCCCCCCCCCCCCCCCCCCTCTCACTCCTTGTCTCTTCTCCCTCGCTCTCCATTTGAAAAGCGCCTCTTTGGCAATACAAGTGTTCCGCATGTTGCCAAAGCAATTACAAGTGAGACAAATGAGTCCTATTTGCACCTCCCTCTCCGTCCCCATTCTTCTCTCCACCTCTCTGCTTGCCCCCCCCCCTCCCCCTCTCCCTCTCTCTGCCCATGCTTTTCCATTTCTCTCACAATCCTGCTCCAGTCGGCAGGACTGGCAGAAAGGTTTGTCTCGCAGCAACATTTCCATTACTAGAGGCCCCATTTCACCACAGGAGATATCTTCATGAAAATATATGCAAACTCACGCACTGGGTTGAGATTAATCTTTAACACTAATGGGAGGTGCAGAAGCTGTAAATAAGAGAACAAAGGTATCTGTGTTAGCTTTCAGGGCTCAGCATGTGTGTGTGTGTGTGTGTGTGTGTGTGTGTGTGTGTGTGTGTGTGTAAGTGTGTTGGTGCGTGTGTGTAGTCCCAATGCACGTCTCATTGTGGTATATTGTTTTTAGAGAAGGAGGAGACTTGATGAGCTTCACCGACAATTATCTTCTTGGCAGGGAAACAAATAACTCTTCTGAGGCCCTTTAAAGCCTGTTATCAGAGGAACAGAGAACATGTTTGATGTTGGGCCCTTGGCATTGCTCTTGTCTGGTGAATGCACATAGGCTTAAGACACCAGGTACTGGTTAATTACAATACAAGAGTTGTTTCTCCAGATCATTGGAAAACTGCTGTGGACCCTATTCAGGTTCCTTGTGTCATATGTATAGTGCCTATAAGTTATTACATACTTATAATCTCCTAAAGCCCCTGCTGTGTATTTGACATGTAGCTCTTACATCAGAAGTGCTTGTGAATATTGTTGCTGGTGTTAATTGGAGTTACCGGTACTTCATCCCTATATACTGCTACTGTGTGGTGCATTTACGTCAGCCATAAATAAACGGAGGCTTTTCAAGATTTACAGCGAGTATGAATCAGTGGCCTTGGCTATGGTGGCTTTATTCATATTTCGATGTCTCCCTGTTCACTTCCGACCTCTACCCATCTTCTTCAACACTGTCTAATGTGCTCATGTTTATTTAGGTTTGTGTGTAAGTACTCTGTCTCTCTCTCCCTCTTGTGGGCAGCCGTGGCCTACTGGTTAGCGCTTCGGACTTATAACCGGAGGGAACCCCGACCAGTAGGCACGGCTGAAGTGCCCTTGAGCAAGGCATCTAACCCCTCACTGCTCCCCGAGCGCCGCTGTTGATGCAGGCAGCTCACTGCGCCGGGATTAGTGTGTGCTTCACCTCACTGTGTGTTCACTTTGTGCTGAGTGTGTTTCACTAATTCACAGATTGGGATAAATGCAGAGACCAAATTTCCCTCACGGGATCAAAAGAGTATATATACTTATAGTCTCCCTCCCCTCACTCACACACATGAAATAGTAGTCATGTGAAGGCACTGAGCTCTTCAGAGCACCAGTAGAACTGCCACCATGCTAAACTGATGCAGCAATCGGAGCTCTCTGGGTGGCCTGTGCTGTCTGCATGGGTGATCTTAAACGTGCAATCATGCACACATACACACATAGTAGAGTTATAGGAATGAGGAAGTCTCTCGTCTTATGAAACTGTTGGATGAGGATCTATGCATACATTCACATGATATGTGTAAAACCCACTGTTTTTTTTAGAACTTCTTTAGAAACTGACTAGTGACTGCTGATTTCTCTAGAAACTGACTAAAACTGAATACATGTAAATACACACAATATTGTGTAAAAAAAAACATACACACACTCTTGCACACACACTGACAATAATAGAATACACAACAAATGTTCGGAACTCTTTTATTCTGGCTCATTTACTAATGGTTCCACGTACAGTAACAGATGTATGTGGGTGTGTGTGTGTATCAGGCTAATGCTGGCTTCTTTTTCCCAGGCGAGATGGACCCTGAGCAGAACCAGACCCAGCCTGATGGAGCTGTACTTTCTGCTGGGCCGACTGAAGGCGGCACCTCCTCTCCTGCCCCCCCTGAGTCTACTGCCCCAGTCATTGACCTCCTGGCGGCTCCCTTGGCCCCAACCCGCCCTCGGCGACCTCAGAGAGCTGCTCATGTGGAGGGCTCCATCGACGTCTCAGAGTCCAAATCGCCCGTAGCTCCTGAATCTGCCCCTGCCCCTGCCCCTGCCCCTGCCCCTTCCCCTGCCCCTGCCTCTGCCCCTGCCCCTGCCTCTGCCCCTGCCCCTGCATCCATCCCTGATGACTCCCCTGCGCCCCCTGCCTCCGCCCCCACCGCCACCCCCCCTGTTCCCGGCCCTTCGGGGGGCCCTCTGCCCCACAAGCCCCTGCTGAAGGGGGCGGTTCACCAGGTGGGGGGCCGCAGCCCCATGGCCATGCGCGCCGCCTCACTGCCCCAGGCGCCCTCCTCCAAGCCCCCGCCCAGGGCAGCTGAGGCCTACGGCCACGCCCACAGGACCATGTCTGTGGCCGGCACGGCCGACACGCAGCCGCAGGTGGTGGAGGACTTCAGGTGGGTTTGCTCATATTTGTGTGTGCTATGCATGGGAGTGTGTGTGTGTGTGTGTGTGTGTGTGTGTGTGTGTGTGTGTAGGGGGTGGATCAGGGGGTTGGATGTTTGTTGTGCTTGAGAGTATACTGTATATTCTGTCTGACACATGTTCCTTATGAGGTGTGACTGTACATCCATCCATGCTGTCTGGTAGATTCTGTGGTGACCTGGTGTACAGTCTTCCTAGTGGTGGACTGTAATTCTGTCATTTGATGTGATCACTGATGTGGCTGTCTCTGATAGGATACACGTAATCACATGGAACGTGGGCTCAGCCATGCCTCCTGACGACATCACCTCACTGCTGGGACTCAACGTGGGAGATGGCAACACAGACATGTACATCATAGGGTAAGATGCATCACAGACATGTACATCATAGGGTAAGATGCAGCACAGACATGTACATCATAGATGCAGCAAGCACAGATATGTACATCAAAGGGTCAGTATCACAACCATAACACATAACATAAGAAGCACTGTGGTTCACTCTGCATGTATGTTGCTGTATGGTATTAAGTGTTACTGAAGCAGCTATGCTCTTGTACCTTTCATTTCCCTCTCTCTCTTCTCTCTTCCCTTCTTCTCTCTTCCCTTCTTCTCTCTTCTCTTCTCTCTTCTCTTCTTCTCTCTTCCCTTCTTCTCTCTTCTCTTCTCTCTTCCCTTCTTCTCTCTTCCCTTCTTCTCTCTTCTCTTCTTCTCTCTTCTCTTCTCTCTTCCCTTCTTCTCTCTTCTCTTCTTCTCTCTTCTCTTCTCTCTTCTCTTCTTCTCTCTTCTCTTCTCTTCTCTCTTCTCTTCTTCTCTCTTCCCTTCTTCTCTCTTCTCTTCTTCTCTCTTCTCTTCTCTCTTCCCTTCTTCTCTCTTCCCTTCTTCTCTCTTCTCTTCTTCTCTCTTCTCTTCTCTCTTCTTCTCTTCTCTCTTCCCTTCTTCTCTCTTCTCTTCTCTCTTCTCTTCTCTTCTTCTCTCTTCCCTTCTTCTCTTCTTCTCTTCTCTCTTCTCTTCTCTCTTCTTCTCTTCTCTCTTCTCTTCTCTCTTCCCTTCTTCTCTCTTCTCTTCTCTTCTCTCTTCCCTTCTTCTCTCTTCTCTTCCCTTCTTCTCTCTTCTCTTCTCTTCTCTTCTCTCTTCTTCTCTTCTCTTCTCTCTTCCCTTCTTCTCTCTTCTCTTCTTCTCTCTTCTCTTCTCTTCTCTCTTCTCTTCTCTTCTCTCTTCCCTTCTTCTCTCTTCTCTTCTCTCTTCTCTTCTTTTCTCTTCTCTCTTCTCTTCTCTTCTCTTCTCTCTTCCCTTCTTCTCTCTTCTCTTCTCTTCTCTTCTCTTCTCTTCTCTTCTCTCTTCCCTTCTTCTCTCTTCTCTTCTCTTCTCTTCTCTTCTCTTCTCTTCTCTTCTTCTCTTCTCTTCTCATCTCTTCTTCTCTCAGGCTGCAGGAGGTGAACTCTATGATTAACAAGCGTCTGAAAGATGTGCTTTTCACTGATCAGTGGAGTGAGGTCTTCATGGACCGACTTGGCCCTTTCGGATACGTGCTGGTCAGCATGCGACATGCTTACAGACATTCTCTCTTTCGCTCTCTCTCTCTCTTTCACTCATACACACACACACACACACACACACACACACATGCAAAATGACTCAAAACATTCATGTACAGTACACGGTAACATGTGCTCACGCAATCACATGAACTATGAAACAGTAATGAAAAACGCTGTGAATTATTGAAAGATTTGCATGGTCATCCTCATGGTGGCACACAGACTGATTAGAGCCCATAGTCCCACAGCAGTCTTTACTTACAAGCCAAAGGACCTCTCTGTGTCTCTTGCACACACATACTCTTTACTACACACTCTGTCTCTTACACACACCAACACACACAAGGCCTCATGGATCAGCACACACAGTTACAGAGACAAACACACACACAGATTCATCAGAGCTCAATTTCCCTTCATTACCAGAAAAACATTTCAGCCATGAGCACACACACACACACACACACACATACACACACACACACACACACACACACACTCACACAAATACACATTTACATATTGGCAATCCCATATTCTGGCTTTCTCACATGGAAGCACACTTACGCTTGTAGACACAAACCACAAACACACACTTGTACACACACTCACACATTCTCGTATATCCACACAGCCTATGTCCACTTTATGGTTCAGCAGACACAATTATGTAACCCAGTGGTAGAGTGGGCATGCGAGAGGCACTGTGTATGTGTGTGTGTGTGTGTTTGTATGACGTAGCTATTTGCCCAAGGCTTCTGAATGGCCAAATATGTGTGAATCTGGATATGTCCATGACTTCATCTGTATGCATGTTTGTGCATATCACCATGTATATGTATGCATGCATCTATGTGTGTGTATGTGTGTGTTTGTTTTTATGTGTGTTTAGGTGTGTGTATGTGTGTTTTTGATGATGAATGCAAGTTTAACTGAAGAACAAACCATGGAAGTCTTTATCACTATGTCTGTGTGTGTGTGTGTGTGTGTGTGTGTGTGTGTGTGTGTGTGTGTGTGTGTGTGTGTGTGTGTCTATCTATGTATAAATGTGTGTGTGTGTTGTGAGTGTGTGTATTTTAAAGTGTGTACTGACATTTGACCATGTGCAGTGGCTTTCTCAACATTTACTCAACATGCAAATCATCTCCAACAACATAAAACATACATACTTTCTCTCTCTCTCTCTCTATCTCTCTCTCTTTCATTATTTGTCTTTCTCATATAGACACAGATAGACACAGATAAACACACATAAACACACACCCACACACTCTCTCTCTCACACACACACACATGGTCAGTTAGAGGAGAACGGGTTGAAAATGATCTGCTATTTGCGTATGTTCTGGCTGATTTGGTTATGCACACTTTCTCAAGGCAGAGTGCCAGATGACCACTATTGTATCGACGGGCATTCAGTTACATGCAAATGTCTTTCTCTTCTCTCCTATGCTGTCTCTTTCCCTCTCTGTCTCGGCCTCTCTCTCTCTCTCTCTCTCTCTCTCCCAGCATTTTTAATATCTCTGTTTCATGCCCTCTCTCTCTCCCCTCCTCTCCCTGCAGGTGACGTCTCAGCGGATGCAGGGTGTGCTGCTTCTCGTCTTTGCTAAGTATTACCACCTGCCCTTCCTGCGGGGCGTGCAGACAGAGACCACCCGCACCGGCCTGGGTGGCATCTGGGTAAGTCTCCAAATGTCGCCGGCCTCTACTGCCCACTGCTGCCACCTGCTGTCAGCAACCTATTGCTCTCCTAACCTAGCACTGCATTCCCCTCCCTACTGTAACCCCTTGACAAAACTAGTCTATTGGGGCTCTATTGTTTTTATCAGTCCATCAATCACTATAAGAGTTGTAAATGTAATGGTAAAGGTTCTCTCATTAGTAGAATTCTTTTCTGAGTGCTCTCTGCAGATATCACTCTCATGATATCTGTAGCCTCTTGCCACCATATCTCTATATCTCTAATGTCTCTCACTACCTACATTGCACAACTTAGCCTTCTTATATTATTCATGCTTTCCTGTATTGTCTTTATTTCTAGCCCCACTGCCCTGTTACTGTATTCTACTGCCCCCTGTTGATGCCCCTGTTGTAACCAGCTGACGCAGTACTGCCCTAGTCGTCTGCTCTATTGCCCCCCCCCCCACCACCAGTCTTTTGTGTTGTGAGCAGCCAGACTCTGTTGTGTGTCCTTGCTGCCCTTAGGGTAATAAAGGGGGGGTGAGTGCCCGCATGACAGTGTTTGGCCACTCGGTCTGCTTTCTCAACTGCCACCTACCGGCTCACATGGAGAACTCGGAGCAGCGCATGGATGACTTTGAGAGCATCTTGCAACAGCAGCAGTTTGAAAGCCAGGTGGCCATGGGCGTGCTCGACCACGAGTGAGTGTGTCGTGGGCACAAATACACACATGCATGCACACACATAGGCAAACATGCCTGCAGACACACACAGACATATACATACACACTTACGCACACACATACAAGTGCACACTCTCACACACACACACACACACACATACAGATACGCACACAAAAATTACCCAGAGGCATACACATAAATACTCTGTGCTTGTACATACTAACACTCACATGTGTTTATGGGCATGCCGCATGTGTAAACATGATGTACTGTATGGTGGCGTGTATGTATGTAGGCATACTTTCTCTCCTGTGTACACAGGCACACACACTTATATGGATGTGCTAATGTACATTCTCAGTTAAAGGTGCTCTAAACGATGCCACACGTTTTTTAGGCTAAAACATTTTTTGTCACTTACAGCAAACATCACCTCACCATCCGCTAGCTGCCTGTGTCCTGAATACACTGTAAAAAAACGCGATCTCTGTGGACAGCCCATGCTCCAAAAACGGCAACAAAAACAAGCTGGGCAAACCTAGCCCATAAAAACATAACAAAATGTTACAGCAAATCACAGACGAGATGCTCGTTTAGGAGAGTTTTAATTGCACGGGAGAGAGGAGGAGTAAGTAGCGAGCTAGCTCTCTGTTTTGTTTGAATGTCAACAGAAGTGACGTTACCCAGCATCGCTTAAACACCTTTAAGGGCAGCAGCACAAATGAAAGCATTCACACAGATGCATGCATATCTGCAGGCATGGTAGTTCATCACTCACCCTCTCCCCCAACTGCTGCGGGCAGTGTTAACTGGTATTTCACCTGTGGCCTGCAGTGTGGTGTTCTGGTTTGGAGATCTCAACTTCCGCATTGATGACCTGGACATGCACGTGGTGAAGGGAGCCATTGACGCCAACAAGCTGTCCGTGCTGTGGGAGAAAGACCAGGTGTGTTTGTGCATGCAGTAGTAGAGCATAATGTACAGCATGTCCGAATGCCCATGTGGGGCTTTTATCAACAGAATACAGACACACACAGAGACACTTTTTCTTTCTCTCTCTCTCTCTCTCACACACACACACACATGCCCTGACACTCACACTTATACAAAAAGAGCCAACTGATATTATTATATTAACTTGGTATGTGTTACATAGCATAACAAATGCCCTGTTTTTAGCTAGTTTCATGTTTTATGTTTAGGTTTATGATAGCAAGTTGAACTTGAACTTGAATTATTTTAGTAACTGCCAATTCTTGATTTGAGACTTTGAAAAATGTATTAGATTTCATTTAAATGAATAATCCTAGAGATGTAGCTACTGTTAGTCTTGCTGGTTTAGTGCACACCACTAGGTGGTGCTGTTACAACGTCCAATGAGAATAGATTCTAAGGGCTGTATTTTGGGTCACCAGCGCATGGCGTGAAGTTCGTTTTTCACCCGCGCAAAGTTGAATTCGGTATTTTGCACGTTTATTGTTTAAGCATTGCGCCCAGGGGTGTGGCAATTAACAACCTAGGGAGGGGCCTAGCGCGTTGTCTAAAAATCGCTATCATACACCACCTAAACCTGGTCAGAAGTCAATGGCGAGTTGTTCATATGCTATTTTAAGAGCGCATGTCACCAGTCATATTGGCAGGTGCACGCACCATCCTTCTATCATTCATGAACGCACACCAGCGCACGTCCATGCAAAGCATTACAAATTGCACGATTACAATGGAAAAAATAATTAGAACAAAGATATTACGAAATACTGTACATCTCATAATGAGTAGTTATTCACCATCATTTGCAAATTGGTAATGACGGTTAAAAGTGATTAGGGGAGAGGCGAGAGACACGTATGGAGCACAGCTGAAGACGCACTGTCACGAGATATAAGCAACTCCTCTGCAGGATAAATGTTGTTTCATTCAGTCATTTGAGAAATATTAGGGTAAGTGTTGCTTTTTCCAGCCTATGTTTTCGGTGGTAATCCATTGTCAGTCAATAGTGAAAGTAACTGCATATAACTGTCCTGTCGTTGACTTATTCCTTGGTGAAGTTAGTTTCACTTTGCCAATGAGTTCAAATAATAGACGAGTGCAAATGCGTGAAGGCTATGCTAGGTTTTAGTAAAGCATGGTTTAAGAATGACTATTCCATATGGTCTCGCAAGCAGCCTCCTTCAAATGCGCCGTTGAATGCCAAAATACCGATGCATTTATTTGACATATCGCGCGTTGCGCCGTTAAAGGGAATGACAGATGTCATTCTCATTGGTTTAAAATGATGTTACGCCCCAAACACACCCATATGACTGATTAAAAGACCTAGGAACACCTTGTTACGCCATGCGCTCCACTTTTGATAGCGAAACCCCTCCCAATGTGAACTGGACATCCTACTAAATTTGAATACACTTTTGACGAGTGACGATGCACTTTAGAATGTCATGATAGGGCCCTAAGTGTTACTAAGTTGCTTATCGAGTATATAACATTAGTTGTACTGTGACAACATTTAACCTCCCTTTCATATTGCTCACAGTTTCTCCCTATGTGTCAATCTTGTGTATGAATGTAAACAGTGAAGTAAAGTCAGTATGTCATGTCTCGTGTCTCACAGTTGAATATGGCTAAGGACAGTGAGACCGTGCTGGAGGGCTTTCACGAGGGTCCACTCAAATTCCCCCCCACCTACAAGTTTGATGTGGGGACTAACACGTATGACACCAGGTATGATGTGGGGACTAACACTTATGACACCAGGTGTGATGTGGGGACTAACACGTATGACACCAGGTATGATGTGGGGACTAACACTTATGACACCAGGTATGATGTGGGGACTAACACTTACAGTATGACACCAGGTGTGATGTGGGGACTAACACTTATGACACCAGGTATGATGTGGGGACTAACACTTATGACACCAGGTATGATGTGGGGACTAACACTTATGACACCAGGTATGATGTGGGGACTAACACTTATGACACCAGGTATGATGTTGGGACTAACACTTATGACACCAGGTATGATGTGGGGACTAACACTTATGACACCAGGTATGATGTGGGGACTAACACTTATGACACCAGGTATGATGTGGGGACTAACACTTATGACACCAGGTATGATGTTGGGACTAACACTTATGACACCAGGTATGATGTGGGGACTAACACTTATGACACCAGGTATGATGTGGGGACTAACACTTACAGTATGACACCAGGTGTGATGTGGGGACTAACACTTATGACACCAGGTGTGATGTGGGGACTAACACTTATGACACCAGGTATGATGTGGGGACTAACACTTATGACACCATCAGGTGATGTGGGGACTAACATGACACCAGGTGTGATGTGGGGACTAACACTTATGACACCAGGTGTGATGTGGGGACTAACACGTATGACACCAGGTATGATGTGGGGACTAACACTTATGACACCAGGTATGATGTTGGGACTAACACTTACAGTATGACACCAGGTGTGATGTGGGGACTAACACTTATGACACCAGGTGTGATGTGGGGACTAACACTTATGACACCAGGTATGATGTTGGGACTAACACTTATGACACCAGGTATGATGTGGGGACTAACACTTATGACACCAGGTATGTCCTCCTGCCTGGCTGTTTCTCTCGGTCTCCACTCTATCTTCTATACTCCTGTGTCCAGTGTTCACTTCTGCTGCTCTCTATAAGGGTGCTTTTACAATTGGCTTTTTAGAAATAGTTTTGAATATGGTTTAGGCGACAGAGGTTTTTTTCATCCACTCTATCATCATTATGACCACCGTGCAGCAAATATTAGTTTAGTCAGTTTTTTTCTCTCTGATTTATTTATTTATATTCTATATCTGAAAATAGATTTATATATCTATTTTCAGTGATTTTGTGTCAATGATTCCCGGGACACTGAAAGACCGGGGTGCACGAAACTTGTTGGGCATGTAGTCCCACAAGGATGACACAGAACCATTGTTTTTCATTTTGATCCGTCACTTTCTGTGAATATCTCGAGAACCGTAGGGCTTAGGATGAACAAGTTTTTGTGTGTGTTGGCCTCCAGGGGCCATGTCAACCCATCCCATATCTGACAGGTTCAAACCTGCACGGAATTTAAAGTATGGATCATCATCATTGCATGAATGCATGCAAAGTTTCATAATTACATAAACGCACACACACACACACACACACACACACACACACACACACACACACACACACACACACAAGCTCAGACAAACACACACACTCACATGTATACTCACACACATGCACGCATGCACACACACACACACACACAAACACACACACACACACACACACACACACACACACACACAGTACATACAACTCACACACACACATGCAGGTAAGCAGACACACTCACACACACACACACACACACACGTACACACACACCCCATTACCCCCCCACACACACTCACAAGCGAAAACACACACACACAGAAGCACACATACACAAAAGCAATCGAACATGTCATGCACACACTCGCAAGAGTAGGGGATGGAGACAAATTGACAAGTGTGATTTATTTTTGCGGAGAGAATGTGCAGGACTGTGCGGCGGTCATATTTTTGTATCGTTTGTGGTACATCTAGTTTAGTTGATCATGATTGTCAATAGATCCATCCATGGTTATCAATAGCAATTATTTGCTCTTAAGTTGGTCGTCAGTATAGATGGTCATCAGTCCTCTGTCTTTTGTCTCTTCTCTGACTCTTACCCTCTGTGCTTCCCTCCAGCGGTAAGAAACGTAAGCCAGCGTGGACTGACCGAATCCTGTGGCGTTTGCGCGCAACGGCGCCCCCTGTGGTGGGGAACAGCAAGCGCCACTCCCTGTCAGGCCTGAGCAGCGGGCTGAGCAGCGGCACGCGGGTCACTCAGCACTTCTACCGCAGCCACATGGAGTACACGTGCAGCGACCACAAGCCTGTGGCCTCCATCTTCACCCTGCAGGTCAGCACCCTCCTTACGCAGACACACACATGCATATAGACATAAAGATATTATACATACGTAAGTACACACTAACACAATAACGCCCTAACCCTAACACTCACACACACACAAAAACACACACATACACACACTCAAGGGTGCCATGAAAATGTGACTTCTGATCTATGAAGTCCGATTAGATAGTATTGCATGTGATAAAATATGGCTTTGATGATGGGTGATTAGGTGATTAGAGAAGAGTTTCCATTCCTTTAGGTTCTCATACTTGATTCATGGCAGTGATTCATGTTCAGATCCACTATTTAGTGATTTGTTAGCCTAGAAATCTAGACGCACCCTACCGGCAGCTGCCCGGTCTAGTCTAGCAACTCTCCGTTGGCTTGTGAGCTGAAAAAATAAAATTCGATAGGGCCAATCAAACATGTATAGAGACGTTAGGCGGGCTTAACATAATGATTGATGCCAGAGTTGCAACGGTTTGGCTTGAATTCCCTAACCTGACTCTCGCCCTAGGCGGAGCTAGGCGGAACGAAATTCATCTGGCGAGAGTCAGGTTATGAATTCCCTGCTACTTGAAAAGAAACAAGATGGATGTTGCTGTTGGCGAACAGCGTGACATGAGTTAAGCTTTTTTTTAATTTGGCAAAAGTTTGAACTAGCCAACTAGCTCTGCTGGTGGGAAAACGCATGGGACTCATAGCGCTGTCCTATTGCGTGCAGAGGGAATTTGAAAGACAACCGATAATCCGCACCGTCTGAGTGCCCAGACCCTACATTTTAATGTGGGTCTGGCTCGTCAGGCTAGTGATTTGTACTTTGGGATTCAAAACAGGAAACTTAAATGCCCAAATGCCCATATTTAGACTCTTATTGGCTTGCTTCTTTTCCACTATGTTCCAAAGCTGTGTGTGTTTTCTCTGTAGTTCCCGTATAAGGTGGACATCCCTCTGATCACTCTGATTGTGGAGGATGAGTGGCGAGAGGTGGCTGACGCTGTGGTGCGCTTCAAGGTGACGCCCAACTTTGGACGCAGCTCTTGGGACTGGATTGGTCTTTACAAGGTGGGTGTCTGTACGCGTGCTTCAGCTCAATGGCTTCTGTCAGTTTAACACTTCTGTGTGTGTGTGTACTGAGAGTGTGTGTGTGTTCGCATTCAAGGTGGGCTTTAAGCATCATAAGGACTATGTTGGCTATACCTGGGCCAAGCAGGAAGAGTCAGACTACCTAAGGAAGGAACATGAGGTAAACACAAACACACACAACTAAACATGACCACAAATGACCCCACACACTTACGCGCAGTGAACTTCTGAATATTCCATTTCCTTCTCTGTAGGTGACCTTTCCAGAGGAGGAATTGCCTAAGGGCTCTGGAGACTTCATCCTGGGTTACTACAGTAACAACACGAGTACCATAGTTGGCATGACAGAGCCTTTCCAGGTGATCCATCCCACTGCTTTACCTTAAGCTCCTCCCCTAAACCCTATCTATCTCCATGTAGTCACTTCCTCTTGTATGCTAACTGGCATGTCTAAGATCTGGACATCTCACCCTAACATTATCCTTTCTTTTTTACTGCACTCTTTCATCACCTTCTTACATTCACCATAAACTCTCACATTCTTTCTTTGCAGTGTGGTACTGATTCACTATTAGGACTTTGTTTCGCTGATTACTAAGTAAAGTGTCTTGCTCCCTGTTCCTCTTAGATCTCTCTGCCCACCTCCAGTCCTGGAGGGGTCAGTCCCTCCGACAGCTCTGACTTCAGTTCGGAGGACGATGGAACGGTGGGCGGGGGCTCGCGGCCCTCCAGCCCCGACGGGGCCACCAGGCGACGCAGCAGCAGCAGCAGCCCCTCCCCATCGCGAGGCTCCGCCTCACCCAGTGTCAAGCCCAAACGCAAGGGTCGCCACGGCAACAAACCCAAGAAGGCCCCGGACGTGCCAGCGCCCCCCAGCAATGTGAAGAGTCCGGCTGAGGACCCTGAGGCCGGGGAGCCAGCGGCCGGCGAGGCTGGCGAGGCAGGCTCGTCATAGGCCCGTTGGTCGCACTGCGCCGCGCCATGCTGTGTGTGTGAGAACTCTGTATGAGGGTTGGGGGTGGGCTCCTGTTGGGCAGGGCAGGAAGGAGGCCTCAAGCCTCAGCCTGTGGTCACTCTCACCCCACCCCTTCCCCCTCTCCTGCCATTCCACTCTCTCTCCCTTCCTCCCTCTCTCCCTCCATCCCTCTCTTTCTCTGTGTCATTCACTCTCTCTATGTCTCAGGTGGCTGCGTTGGGCGGCCTGTTTTGTCCAGTCCTACAGTCTCTCTCAGTAGCAGTGTCTGTGTCTCTCTCTGTGTGTGAGTGTTGTCAGACCTGGACCTGACATGCTGGCGGTGCTCTGAGAGGCCTCTCGGCAGCTAAGCGGAAGATTAGCATTTATGAGCATAGCAGGAAACGTCTCCTGGACAGAACCTGAAAATGAATCCAGTAAACTAGAAGTCCAGTTTGCCTTTATATAATTCTGCCATGACTTCTACCAAGTCATTGTCCTAGTGCCCGAGACATAGATTCAGGCCTGAGTTGCTTCAGTCACTTTGGCTGGGAGCCCTGGCACACAATGTGCCGTCTCGACGAAAATGGTTAGGGTCAACCAAATTTGGTTGCCCCAGGGAACAAAATGTCTGCCTTTTGCTACCCAGAACCTTTTTTTTCTCTTAAGAAGCTGTGAAGGCAGCATGCAAGGTGCTCTGTAGAAGACACACCTGAAGGAGAAAAATGCAAAAAAAATCAGGTATCCAAGTCAAGAACAGCACCCTAGCCAAGTAGAAAAGAAGCGTGGGGAAGCGTACTGTTGTCGCCTAGCGTTTGTTTGTTCTTGGTGTCCTTCCTGACCCCTCAGCTTTGAACCCTGAGCCCTCCGCTGGGCCACGCTGTTCTCTGCTCTCTCAGGAGCTTCGCTGAGCATTCCGCTCCAGATAAGAGGTTCTGCTGAAGCCTGTGAAGTCAAGATCTATGCGGTCATATCCTGTGAGGTCACGTCCTGTCAGGTAGTTGGTGTGTAATAGACTTTCACGTTGAAGCTTGTGGAGTTCAGCTCATTTGCCATTGATTTGTGTCCCTGTTAGCTGTTAATCTGAAATTAGTTTGAGTATAGTCTAGGATTAGGATTTTCTAGAATCCGTAACCTGTTGTAAAAATGTTGTGCTCTTTTTCTGATCCCATCCCCTTTCTCTCTCTCTCTCTCTCTCTCTCTCTCTCTCTCTCTCTCTTTGCCTCGGTCCTTCTATCTGGGTTAGTCATGAGTGGGGGGCCGTGTAGTTGTCGTGTGATGGCTGTAGTGTGACATCCTCAGTGCACCATCCAAATATACAGTATTGTACCTCTGTCTTTAGCAGTACAGTAGGACAGTTTGTGCAGTCGTAATGTAACTTGACAGTATGAGTGTGTGAGAGCTAGAGAATGTATGGGTGTGTGGTTGCATGGTTTGCCGCGCTTGACTCCTAGTTTGGTGCTGTGCATTACCGTGTCTGACCTGTACTACGTGTCAGTGTTCATAAAACTATCAAACAAATTTTTTTAAAAAGTTAGAGAAACAGTAAAAGAAGGAGGTTCACACATTGACAGAAAAGAGGGGGAGAACTCAGAACAAGGAGACTTTCTTTTACATATTGCCACAATATTTTGTGTTGAATCCACCAATTGTAAAACAATTAGAAAAGGCATAAAAGTTTAGAGATTGTAAGATTATTTGAAGGCACTGAGAACTCTGTCTGTGTGTGTGTGTGTGTGTGTGTGTGTTCATGCATGCGTGTACACATGTGTGTGTATGGTTGCGCGTGTGCATGTGCACATGTTTGTGTGTGTGTGTGTGTGTATGTGTATCTACATGTGTGCATGTGTACATGTATAGAATGACCCTGTTGTATATGTAGGTTGAGAGACAGGTGAGTTCTAGCTGGTTTGTGTGGCTTTAAGAATGGTTAAACAGACTATTGGAAAGAACTCTTTCAACTATTGTTGAAAATACAGTAAATGAAGGCTATTGCATCATTACACATCTAGCTTTGATCATAAGCCTCTTCACAGCCAGCCAATAAGACTGTGATGTTTTTCAGTTCTGGTCATGAAGAACTGCACTGTCTGTAACAGTGATAGGTTAGACACAGCCTAGGTTTTCACGTGCACTGTCTGTTCTTATTCTGTGGTCTTCCTTTGGGTGGGAATGTGTTAATATATGAAATATGGGCCTCAGGCAAATGTGCAATCGAAAAATAAATTATCAGATTAATGTCTATTAAAGAATGTGAAGAATCACGATTAAATGTGAATACATAAATATATGTATATTCATATAGACCATGTTAATATTGATAGGATGTGAATATGAGTATTGTTAAGATTTAGTGAGAAGGTCTGAAGACAATCAATGCCAATATAGTTGTTTTAATATATATTTTTAATTTCTTGTCAAGCAATCTGCTGTTTTTTTTTATTCTGATGGATTCAGTACATTTCAAAGATATTTAATTTTCACATAACTTGATCAAGTGCATTTGATTTATGACTATTTGTGTGTTTTTTTTTATTTATCAGAATGGATCATGCCTCTCCATTGATTTATTATGGGACTGGTAAGGGTTGTCGGTCAAATGGACTGATTTGTGTATTGATCACTCATTGTAGTGGCTGGTTAATCTCTAACAGAGACGGGTCTTGTCCCTACAACTGCTGTTTAATTTGTGTCCTCAGAAACACACACACACACACACACACACACACACACACACACACATACAGTTTGTCAAGTCAAAATAAAGCAGAGGTGTATCTTGTCTGTGTGTTTTGAGTTTTTTTTTTTATTTATAGGCTATGGTGTGTTATATGTGATAACTGCAGCATTCTAAAGGTAAGTGGCCAGAAGAAATAGAATTTAGAGTAGGGTGTAGTTCTCCCATTCCCTTTGTCCTCCTTGTCTTTCATGCGCTCCTCCTCTCTCCCCTCCCATCCTCTCCTCCTCCCTCTCCTATGATGTCCTCTGTCCCTGCTCACTCCATCTCTCCACTTCCCTCTCAGCTCAGGTGGAGGAGGGGTGCTTATGTCATTACTCTTCAATCTCCAAGGCCTTGTCTGTGTCTCCATAGTCACACACCTCAGAGGCTGACCCTGGAAAACACACACACACACACACACACACACACACAAACACATCCCAAATAAACACAAACGCAGGTCTTCTGCATCTCCGACACGTACAGGAAAGCATCACATTACCTGGACACCCACGTGCAACCCTGGGTACACAGTCTGGACTGCTTAATTCCTACTAACCTGCACAGCCTCCACTGCTTTAAATGGGCAATGTGCAGGACTTCAGGGATTATTGGTCAACATTGTCTGTGGAGCTCATAACTTTCCATTAGTGTATAACCTGTAAGTAATAATCATTGTATTTTTGTCAACTTAGAATAAATCTAACCTAAGGGCAACTGTGGCCTACTGGTTAGCACTTCGGACTTGTAACCGGAGGGTTGCCGGTTCGAACCCCAACCAGTAGCACCTAACCCCTCACTGCTCCCCGAGCGCCACTGTTGTTGCAGGCAGCTCACTGCGCCGGGATTAGTGTGTGCTTCACCTCACTGTGTGCTGAGTGTGTTTCACTAATTCACGGATTGGGATAAATGCAGAGACCAAATTTCCCACATGTGATCAAAAGAGTATAGGGGGCAGCCGTGGCCCACTGGTTAGCACTCTGGACTTGTAACCGGAGGGTTGCCGGTTCGAGCCCCGACCAGTGGGCTGCGGCTGAAGTGCCCTTGAGCAAGGCACCTAACCCCTCACTGCTCCCCGAGCGCCGCCATTGTAGCAGGCAGCTCACTGCGCCGGGATTAGTGTGTGCTTCAGTTCACTGTGTGCTGAGTGTGTTTCACTAATTCACGGATTGGGATAAATGCAGAGACCAAATTTCCCACACGTGATCAAAAGAGTATATATACTTTTACAGTTAGAGGAGGCGTTGTGCAAGTTGGCTGTATTCTGCAAACTCAGCTCACCCAGAAAAGACGGTGGCGTGTCATGATCATGATGATCGCATGGTTGTGTTTTAACTAGCATTTTTTGATGGAGCATCTGTGTTGCTAGCTAATGGTTATCAGTAGATTTTCAGAGCCTGCATTGGTTTATTAAAGAATCAGATCTGTTTTTAATGCAGTGCCATCTGAGGCCCTGGCGTGGCCTTTCAATGTTTTTCAGCCTTGTCCTTTGTTTACAGAGATTTCTCAGATGATATTTTAATTAAATCTCCAAATTTGTGATGAGTACCTCCGCATCTTTACTTCTGAGAGTTTTTGTCTCTGGGATGCTCTTTATATACACAGTCTCTGGGATGCTCTTTATATACACAATCATGTTGATAGTTAACCGTTAAGTAAGATGTTCCTCCTTGTGTTTTCTTCAACATTACACACTTTACCAGCCTTTTGTTGCTGTCCCCATCCCAACTTTTTTGAGATGTGTTGCTGTCATCAAATTCAAGATAAGAGTATATTTTTCCTAAAATTAAATTAGTCATTTTCATCATTTCAACATTTAGAAATGTGGTTGTTTAATTACTGCTATACTCTATTCACATATTCTCTACTCTATTCACATATTCACTGTAACAAGTGAAGTGTTTCTGTGGAAAGTATGCCTACTTTTGTGTTCCTTGCACAAGCATCAATACTCACTAGGATTCATGTAGAAACATAGCCAAACTCAAAAATAACATTTGATAAATTAACCTTACATTTTTCAGTAGCCATGGGTGTGTAGATTTGAACAAAATCTAGTTTGATTCTTACCGGGGCTTTTACTGCCTGAAATATCCGATTTTGTTTACCACGCTCAGAGTTTAGTGCTGGTGGCTGCCTATTTCCGACCTTTCTCACAGCACATCAACGGTTAGACTGATAATTCTCGTCACAAATCAAAAAAAGAGCTCCAAGCAGATTTGTACACGCAGTCTTACAACACTGTTTACAGTCACGGTAAAATGTAATTTTTGGTACATAGCTAATTTAGATACACTTATGGTGTGGGTGCTTGCATTTCTTTAGGAATCCGCCGTCTTGGTTTGTGTAGAAATTAATATTAAATGACACATACACGTATGAGGTCGGAAATACGGGACGGTCGGTAATAGGTGACGTTCCGATATATATATAGGTTGGAGCTTCAAGTTCAAGTTCAAGTAGTTCATTGTCATGTACTCATAAAAGGAATTATAAGTAATGAAATTCTTGTGCTCAAGAGCCAGCTAATCTTTAAAATATGGTGTGTGTGTGTGTTGGGGGAGGGTGTACTTGTGTGCAGAGCCATATAGACCGCAACAGTCCTACCCACAGCCGATTCCGGAAGTAAGAATACAATACAATTTCTCCATTGACAATTGCAGTACTGTATAAGCCATAAAATCGTAACCATCCACGGTAGACTTAAAACCAGCTACGACATAAGTAAACGATTGTACATGCTCATATAGACGCTGTAAGAAATTAAAGGAACCATATGTAAGATTGTGGCCAAAACTGGTACTGCAATCACTTTCAAAATACTGAAGAGCGGTGTATCCCCTCCCCTTCCCCCCTGACTCGAGGTTGCCAACCCTGATGGCGAAACACTACTGACTTCGTGATTAGTAGATAGGTGGAGGGTGGCGCATCAGGCCAAAACACAACATGACATGACAAAACACAACATCAACATCAGTTGAGGGCTGCAACTTCACTTTTTAAATGACAATATCCTGGCCGGACTACTGTTGTCAGTGTTATAAGTATTTGAAATGAACATGATTTCTTAATGTCTAGTGACATATCAGGGCCATTTTATGATTAATTGAAATATTTTTCTTACATACGGTTCCTTTAATCCTGCCGTATTGTATGAGTGATATCATTTCTCCAACCAAGATGGCAGGCCAGATGTTTTGGCGCCAGGTGAGGTGTGAAACACCAACGATAATAGAATGGGTTTTGGGGGTAAGCCATTGAAAACCATCCCAGCCAAAGGTGTGAGGTTAACTCAATTATCATATACATAGGACAAAAGGCTATCTGGGTAGAAGCCAGATTAATTTGCATTGAGACCAGCATATACTGTAATGACTTGAGTTGGTAAATTTTAGTAGTTCATGCAGGACGAAGGAGAGAGGTTGAACCTTTGTGAACTTTTGTAAACCTTTCTACCATTTTACACTGGAATAAACCACTTTTCTGTATCAATCCGAAGAAGAGAAAACCTTTCCTATTTTTTCTTACAATGCCAAAAGTTAATGGGGCATTAACCTTGTTTTGAGAAGAAAAAAAAATATTCGCAATTTAACGGAAAAGTACTCCAGCTGGGATACCCAAAATCCTAACATTTAAAAGCCGGTAAAGCAGAGCCTTTGATTGGTAGAAATCGCCGTTGCCATGTAAATGTTCATGCCACTGTTCCCGTGCCTGCATCTCGTTACTCGCTGGAATCAAGATGGATACCAAGGCTGTCACCCTGTCACCCACCCACTGCCAGATGCCTGTTGAGGTGTCCACGACCATGGCAACCTTGACAGGGACAACAAGGAATGGTATGGGGTGGATTGGTGTGTGGATATGGTGTGTGTGTTTGGGGGGTATGGTATAATGGTGTGTGTGGGGGGGGGGGGGGGGGGGGGGACAAATACAACCCCAAAACAGAAAAAGTTGGGACGTTGTGTAAAATGCAAATAAAAACAGAATGTGATAATATACAAGTCGCGTAAACCCATATTTAGCAGCAAAAAGGACATAGACAACATATCAAATGTTGGAAATGAAAATGTGGACTATTTCATGGAAAATATATGTTCATTTTGAATTTGATGCCAGCAACATGTTTCAAAAGAAGTTGGGACGGGAGCATGTTTACCACTGTGCTGCTTCACCTCTTTATTTAACAATTTTTTTTAAATGTTTAGGAACTGAGGAGACCATTTGCTAGTGTTTTGAGAATTAAATGTTGTCCCATAACTCCTCAATATAGGATTTCAGTTGCTCAACAGTATGGGGTATTCTTAGTCATGTTTTTTTTCCATTATGCACCTAATTTGACAATTCTGGACTGCAGACAGGCCCTTAGCACCCAGACTATTCCTCTATGGAGAAATACTATTTAAATGTGCAGAATTCATTTTGGCATTGTTTTCCTGAAATATTCAAGGTCTTCCCTGGAAAAGACATTGCCTGGATGGCAGTATATGTTGCTCAAAACCTGTATACATCATTCAGAATTGATAGTACTTTGCCAAGATGCCAAGATGCCAATGTGCAAGATGCCCATGCTGTAGGCACTAATGCTCCTCCACACCATCATAGATGTTGGGTATCGAACTGAGCACTAAAACAAGTTGTATAGGCTGGATCAGAGCCATATAAAGGTAGAGTTGCGACAATGGGTGTTCAAAATTCGTTAAGGTCACGTGGTTCATGTAAACTTCAAATAGTTCCCGGAAGTGATTGACAATGGATTAGAATGCATTAAATAGGCTACTGTTCAATGATAGACAGAGCCCCGATTTTGGTTCATTGACAGTCAATAAATGCATTGATATACAATATTTATAACACAGTGTAATTATTGTGTAAACTATGTAGTTATCCTACCATTACAACAATATTAAATTAAATTCCAGACCTTATATCTTAGCCTGCTATATAAGGTGACGTTTTTTTCCGCCCTTTTACGTATGTGTCACTTAATATTAATTTCTGTACAAAAGAAGAGATTCTTTAGAAAACGCTATTGCACCCACCCCATAAGTGTATCTAAATTATCGCTATATAAAATAAATGACCTCGTACAGTGACTCGAAAAGCTGTAAACAGTGTTTTTGAGACTGCGTGTAGCCTACAAAAGCGCATGGAGCTCCTGTGAAATTTTGATTGCAACGAGAAACTGTAACACAGCTAGTCTAACATTACTTGTTTGAGCTTTCTACCCCGCGTTTCCTCTGGTAGTCACTGATCTGAGCTAATGAGCGAATTACCTAGCCAAGCCTAGCCTATCGTCGCGGCAGAATAAAAAAAGTTTAAAAGTGTTTTAACATCTCCAGTGTAATGGTGGGCATTCTAAGTTAACCGTAGCATTAGACCTACCTATTTAGTAACCCCGTGGTAATGCGAGTGATCATAATAAAATATAAAACGTGACATGTAAGTCCTTCGATAAATAACCAGGATATGAACTCATAAACATGAACAGCATTTTGTCATCGTTTGTCATTCACCGTGCTGTGAACAACAGATGCTAGGCTAAAGAGCTTGAGATTCAGACAGGTGAGCACCTGGAAATGGTGTGCATTGTGTCAGAAAATAGCAATTTGATCAGTGATCATGCATCATCAGCGCAAGCTTGGTTTGAAACTTTCTGGGGATGGGGATTTTACACGATCCTTCATCACTGGGCTAGCCATCACTGGGCTAGTGTGCCCTGCTGTGTTAATATGACCTGCAGATGCTAACAGCTGCAGCTCCCTCAAATCTAGGTTCTCTCATGCATAGGCTAGCTTTTGCCAATGAAAATGAATGCAAAATAAAAAAAACAGTCCTGCTCCTAACTGAAGAAACGTTTACGTTACCAACAATGTTAACAACAAACTCAGTTTCACTGCTGCAAGTAGGCCTACAAAGTTGGCTGTAAATATGCTTCACCATATTTAACGAACCAGCTAGCTTTGTGAAATCTTACCTTTTATGTGTTT
Source organism: Alosa sapidissima (assembly GCF_018492685.1). Taxonomy (NCBI): domain Eukaryota; kingdom Metazoa; phylum Chordata; class Actinopteri; order Clupeiformes; family Clupeidae; genus Alosa; species Alosa sapidissima. Next base: position 25,332,796 of record NC_055964.1, on the reverse strand, counting down.
AGTCCACTGAAAGTTATCCACATATCAAACGATTAAATCCACAGGAATTGTTTTGGGGAAGCAGTTGCACTTTATCCCACTTTTGCTGCCCTTTTTAAAATTAAACCACTTAAATCCATAGCCTAGATGAGCATTGCATAACGTTACAACTATGTTGACATGATGGTAAAGCGAAATGCCCAAGACACGTCACGTCATAAAAGTGTTATAGTAAATAGTTTATTATTATAATTAGGTTATTAATACTATTACTTTACAACTATTACTGTTATTATTATTATTATTATTCGGATGAGCCAATAATGTAAATCTGAGTCTGAAATGTTGGCTACAAACAGTCTGTAACTGCACTGCTGCTATTATAAATTGTTAACGTTCGGGAACTATTTGAGGCTTCCATTAGCCGCCATTGTTGAAAAAAAATGGAACATTAGCGTCAATGGAGTTGTCGCAACTCTACCTTTATATGGCTCTGGGCTGGATATTTGGACAGGCCCTCTCCTCTTTAGCCCAGATGAGTCCACGATTTCCAAAAAGAATGGCAAATTTTGATTGGTCTAACCACAGGACCTTTTTCCATGTTACCTCAGTCCATTTTAAACAAGCTTAGGCCCAGATAAGACGGTGGTATTTTCTGTATCATGTCTCAATACAATATTAGAGGTTACAATTTTGGCTGCAGTTTTTGAATTGAATATCAAACTATGCACATAGACAATGTCAGAGGTTTTCCTGAGCCCATACAATGACAGGTCTGGAAACAGGTCACTGGTCTGCAGTGCCATCTAAGTTCCAAAAGACCACAGCCATCCAATTTGTTTTCAGCTCTTTCTCTTGTTTGCAAAGATTTCTCTGGATTCTCTGAATGTTTTAATAATATTATGTCCTGTAGATGATGAACTCCCCAAATACTTCACAATTCCATGTTAAGAAGCATTAAAATTACATTGTTTCATCATTTGTGCACACAGGTTTACACAGAGGGATGAATACCCCTACATCTTTACTTCTAAGAGACCCCTGCCTCTCTGGGATGCTCTTTTTCATACCCAATCTTGTTGCCAGTTATAGTTGTGAATCATTCCTCCTTTTGTTTTCTTTGTCATTACACAACTTTTCCAGCATTTTGTTACCACTGTCCCAACCTTTTTTGAAACATGTGGCTGGTATCAAATTCTCAAAATGAACATACATTTTCCATGAAATAGTCAAATTTGTAATTTTCAACATTTGATATGTTGTCTGTGTCCTTTTTGCAACTAAATATGAGTTTAAGAGATTTGCAGATTATTACATTCTGTTTTTATTCACATTTTACACAACGTCCCAACTTTTTCTGTTTTGGGTTGTAAATAAAAGATAAATAAATAGATAAATAAAAAACAATTAAAAAACCCTGAGGAGGTTTGAGGTTGATTAGGTACTACCACATCCCTCCCTCCCGCCTCTCTATCCAACTGTCTTCAGGAAATCAGATCCTGGTAAACTTTCTCAAGCTCAACAGTGACAAAACAAAACTCCTAATCCATCCTCTCTAAAATAAATGACTTCTCCATCTCCATCGACAATTCATCTGTGCCCCCCTCCCCCCAGGTTAAGAGTCTGGGTGTCATCCTAGATAGCACTCTATCATTCCAGACCCACATAAATAACATCACTCGGTCAGCATATTTCCATTTACATACCATCTCTCTCCCCCAACAGTGCTGAAATTCTGGTTCACACCCTGGTCTCCTCCCGCCTAGACTATTGCAACTCTCTCCTCTATGGTTTACCTGACAAATCCATTCATAAACTAGTCCAAAACTCTGCTGCCTGCATCATTAGAACCCCCTCCATCAGTCACATAACACCTGTCCTGCAGCAACTTCATTGGCTCCCCTTCAAATACTGCATCATTTACAAGATCCTCCTCCTTACATTCAAAGTTATCAACGATCTTGCCCCTCAGTATCTCACTGAGCTCCTACATATTGTTATGACCGCCGCGCAGCGAAGCGGCGGTCATATAGGTTTAGTCAGAATTTTTTTTTTTTTTCTTTTTTCTTTTTCGCATGCCCAAATTTCCGTCAATGATTCCCGGGACACTGAAAGACTGGGGTACACGAAACTTGGTGGGCATGTAACCCCACATGGATAGCATGGAACCATCGTTTTTTGTTTTGATCTGTAGCCCCCCGCTGGACTGGACCCCCCCAAAAGGAGGGTAGGGCAGACACAGTTTTCTGTGAATATCTCGAAAACCGTAGGGTTTAGGAGGACCATTTTTTTTTTGTATGTTGATCTCAAGGGGCCATGTCAACCCATTCCATAACCACTCATTTAATGTATAGCGCCACCTAGTTAAACACAAAAAAGTAAAAATGAGGTGTTGTAATTGAAGGTATCTGTGACCTAACATAGTCAAAACTGCACGAAATTGGAAGTGTAGGATCATTATGACACCCTCTGTATGCACGCCATGTTTTGTGGAATTCCGTTCATGGGGGGCCACACAATAAATTAATTTATGTTACTATACACCAACTGGCCTGTAGGTGGCCGGAGACAGTTTTCTGTGAATATCTCGAGAACCGTAGGGCCTAGGAGGTCCACCTTTTTTATGTATGTTGGTCTTAAGGGGGCATGTCAACCCATCCCATAACCACTTATTTCATGTATAGCGCCACCTAGTTAAAAATTAAAAAGCAAAACAATTAGGTGTTTTCATCACAATATCTCTGGCTGACACAGTTCTCTGTGAATCCCTTGAGAACTGTAGGGCCTAGGATGACCATTTTTTTCCGTATGTTTGCCTCCAGGGGTCATGTTAACCCATTTCATGTGCACACATGTGCACAAACAGATACACACACACACACACATACATTCACAGTAATCATACGTATGACACTCACACAGTAGACATATGTACATACGCAGGCACACACACAAGCACGCACGCACACACACACACACACACACACACACACACACACACACACTCACACACTCACACACACACACATACACCCACACACATAACATAAACATAACACAAACAATCAAGAATTTCTCAGAATTATGAACAGGCAAGATGGAGGTGGGGTTGTATAAAATGAATTTTACATGTGAAATCTATGAACTAATCATGTTTTGGTACTTGTTGTCTAGCAGATAGCAGTGAGAATTGAGTGTGGATAATGCAATTTAGTGAGACAGTTAGAATCATATAGGCCTTTCAGCATGATTTCTTTTTGTGGAAAAAATGTGCTGGACTGGGCGGCGGTCATATTTTGTACCGCTCTGCGGTACATCTAGTTATGTAGTATAATTAGTATTATTATGTTATTTTATTGCCTGTTTTTCTGATTGCTTGTTTGATGGACTGAGTGTTTTATTGTTGATTTTGTAAGGTGACCTTCGAGTGTTGAGAAAGGCACCCATAAATAAAAAATGCATTAGGTATAAGGAAGAGAATGACAGTTCAGCGGCCTGGTGGCTTGTGGATTGAAACTGTCTGTATACTGTCTGTATATGCTGGTACAGGTCCGCATACTCTTGTAGCTTCTACCAGATGGTAGGAGGGTGAAGAGACTCTGACTGGGATGACTGGGGTCAGCGTGCTTCTGCTTGGTCTTTCTCCTGCAGCACTGGCTGTAAAGGTCCTGGATAGTTGGTAACTCAGGCCTTGTAATGCGCTGACCTGTCAATACTCTCATTGATACTCTCAAGTTGGTCAGTATTTCACCACCCATTCCGCAGCCTGAAGAACGAAGAGCCGCTGTCTTGCTGACTTTGTGACCATACCTATATGGTGACCAGCTCAGAATCAGATTCTCGCTGATGATAGTTTTTTGAATTTCCCCTTGGGGATCAATAAAGTATCTATCTATCTATCTATATCTATCTATCTATCTATCTAGTTCCAAGGAATCTGAAGCAGCTGACTCTCTCCACTGCTGTTCCCCCAGATGGATGTGTGCTTCCTGCAGTCTCCTAGCCTAGAAATCTAGACGCACCCTAGCGGCGGCAAATTAATTTGCTCAGCCTGTACGTCTAGTATCAAACCATAGGGATTTCTAATCACAGCGCTCTATTTTGTTAGAGAGTCTTAAGGCGGGCTTAACAGGATGACGACAGTCCTGCGACGGTGAACAACAAGGAAGGTGGCTATGGCGAACGAAGAGCGGTTGTTTAAATCGGCATTGGCATCAATTTTGGAGGAGTTGGACTTGTGCTTTTCTTTGAAAGTTGAGCAACACAATGCACTTCAGTCATTCCTTTCAAAGAAGGATGTATTTGCCGTTTTGCCGACCGGATACGGATATGGTAGTAGCGCTGGCCTATTGCATGCCTAGGCAGTTTGAAAGACAATTCTCTGCCCGCCCCTTGGATTAAGCGAGGTAAATGGCTCGATTCCAGACTATACATTTCAATGATATAGAATGGCCCGCCAGGCTAGCAGTCTCCTGTAGTCAGGGGTGATTAGAGTAGGCTACTGAAAAATGTACTCAAATAAAAGTAGGCCTTCAATTACTTGAGTAAAAGTAAATATTCCCATCTTGTATTAAATGTTTGATGGCCCAAGGGATACAAAAGTATCTTTTGGGGCCAGAGACTCGGAGTAGTTCTATATCAGTAACCATTAATAGCTTAGTGCTGTGAACAACAGCAGTCTACCTTAGTTGAATATTTTATTACATTTAATCATAGGCTATTGCAATTTAATACCATTGTTAGCTGTGTTTATATTGTCATCATGCCATATCAGTGTAAAATTAAATAATACTAATAAAAAAACGTTTGCATTCCCAAAAGTATTAGCAGGGAGTCCCAAAAGTATATATTTTTTAAAAATGTGTGAACTCTGAATTCTGTGTCTTTGTATACACAGCTCAAGTTGTGAATATCCTACAAATAATTTAAAGTTCTCAAACTATGAGAATTTTATGAAGTGCTGAAGTGGTCTGAAATGACCACCATTCTAACTTTCAGTCACCTGATGAGAACTTTGTGAACTCTTTGTATGAACATTTGAACGAGTGAATAAAAAATAGAAATAATTATCCCAGAAAGTCCCAGAAATATGACTTGAATAGTTATTAACAATTAATTGATACATTTTTAAAATACTTTGAGCACTGATGCAGTCAGCATAGGCCTCTTACATTGTTTGCAGGTAGGCTTACATTTCATTCCGTTTTCGATGGCAAACGCAAAACAGCGCCAAAACAACCACCGGTGGACAAATCGAGTATTACATGTGTACTGTTAAAGGGGTGGTTCAGGATTTTGGACATAGGACCTCATTTCCAAGTAAGCAAGTGTGATATTTATCAGTGGAGACCGTTTTCAACACGTTTCATCCAGTCGTTCTAATTGCAGAGTTCGCAGGTGCTAGACTAGCGCAAATCAACGGTATGTGCTAGCCTGCCACTAAAAACAGTCTTACCCACTCCAAAGTACACCCAAGGCAAATAAATTATAACGCCAGACTATCGATGTAAATGTCTGTATTGATAGTTTTATTTCTAACATTATTCTATCCTTGCATTTCAACGATCGCATTACATTTTGAGGGACTAGTCTTAGCAGCGGCGGAATTATACTTGCTCCAGTTAGTAGTACTGCGCCAAAAAGTAAACAGTAAAGCACACTCCAATGGGGATACCTAGTAGTAGCCTTGGTAATATCAGTCCGCCGCTGAGATGCAAAATGACTACTACCAACTTCAGGGAACAAAGTATAACTATTGCAACGCGATGCGAGGGTAGTTGTATTTCTTACACTATTCTATCAACACAGACATTTACATCGATTGTCTGGAATTTGCCTCGAGTGTCCTTTGGAGTAGGTAAGACTGTTTTTAGTGGCAGGCTAGCACATACCGTTGACTTGCGCTAGCCTAGCACCTGCGAACTCTGCAATTAGAACGACTGGATGAAACGTGTTGAAAACGGTCTCCACTGATAAATATCACATTTGCTTACTTGGAAATGAGGTCCTATGTCCAAAATCCTGAACCAGCCCTTTAAGACTCGCCATAGAGAATGAATGGGGGAAATTGCGGAGGTTTTAGTTTGACGATGTTGTACTCCCGTGCGGGCCGGATGATATATACTACGGACATGTTTTGGGGGGCCACCCAAAATGAGGTGGCGGGCCGTATACAGCCAAGGGGGCCAATGGTTCCGGGCCAATTCCCGGAAGTAGAAGAATCGACGTAGGCTGGAGGGACCACCTCTCTGCTAACTCCCATAGAAGTCCATTCATTCTAGGATTTTTTTGAAATACCATAACTTCATATAACATATATCCTGTGCTGATATTGTAGCTTTTGTGTAATCAACATAAACACTACAAAGGCAAAACAGACTCCACTACCTCGTCCGTAACGTTGGTTACCCGTAAGAAGAATGGTTAGCTTGTTCGGTTGGAGGGAAGCTAGCTTTGACGTAATCTCTCTTTCGCGCCGTAGGGAGATCACCGTATTGTTTGGATAAGAAGCTCAGTCCACCTTACTGTCTATGACGGTAACTCGTAAGCAAAACCTAGCATACACGACCGTATGTTAAGGTAAAGCATTACACAGAGGCAACCTAATAATAATAAAAAAGTAAACCTAATTAAAAAAAACAAAAAAAAACGGCAGTAATCATTTCAGAGGTTTTCGATGGATTGACCGTAGGTCGGAAAAGTGGAAAGAAAATAGCTTCAAGGCTATAACTTTTTTGTTTTGTTTTAGCATGACTGTTTTTGAAGATGATCATGTATGGTAGCTTCAACATTAACACGACTTGGTGAGGATGATATTAATAATAATACATAAATAAATGTTTAACTTTGATGACTTTGAAGGCGAAGGAAATGTGAGAAGAATTTCTGTGTATCTATCATATGAGTTACAAGATTCAGTTCTATGGCTAACGTCACAAAGTTAAGTGTGAGGCTGCGCAGTACTGGGGGGACCAACTGAAAAATCGTTCTATTTGACTCAGTGCCCTCCCATTGAAAACGACGGAGTCTGTTCGTCCATTTCTTTTACTGTCTATGTATACAGCCCGCGGGCGTAGTTTGGGGACCACTGGTCTATGTCATGTCCTGCACTGACAAATTGGGGCTACATAAACGAATGCTAGGTTTTTCTAACTTGTGGTCCAGTGCATTTGCGTTGCTTGTGAATGAAGTTGTAGGCCTACTTTCCTAGTCCAATGTGATTGTTGAAAGATGCTGGCCAGAAATGAATATAGGTGAAAGTTTCCTCATGTCATGTCACGTCATGTCATGCCATGCCATGTCACGTCATGTCACCTCTCGTCTCGTTACTCTGGCAGTCTCACCAGAAGATGCAGCAGCTGGCAGGACGTCATTGCCATTGACTGAGCTCAGCTGTTAGATAGAACATCTACTTCCGTGTAGTAGGCTACATAGGCTTAACCTGACTCTCGCCAGGTTAACATAGGCTACAGCATGGTTTGATTCTACAGTCATTACTTTTATAATCGCGGGGCAACGTAGCAATGCATTCTGAAGCCCTGTTTATTTTCTCCCACGCCGTTGTAGCCCGGTTGACACCACCGAGGGAGGGGTGCGCTTTTCACCTTCGAGATACTTTCTCCTCCGTTAATAAACTTGTAGCCTACTCGTAACGAAAGGCAATTGAAAATGTAGTAGCAGGTAAAGAGTAGATTATTGCCTCAAAAATGTACTTGAGTAAGAGTAAAGTAGGCTACAGTTTTGAAAAAGTAGCCTAATATAAAGTTGCCGTTCCTCGAAAAAAAAAACTTTTTTTCTGCGTTATCCACCCCAGCCTCACTATCAGCTCCTTGGTTTTGCTGACGTTAAGCAGCAGGTTGTTTAACACACATTCAAGCTTGTGTGGTAAGGTTTGGTGGTGTCATTGTTACATAATCCAGGAAAAAGACTTTTATGGCTCTCAGGTTCAGAGCAAAATATCTTCATGCCAGATCAAAGTCCAGTCTTGAAATTACTAATGCAACACCTTGTTGAATATTCGATGACAATTGTGTGTGCGTGTTGTGTGTGTGTGTGTTAACTTGTCTGTATGCTACTGTGACCTTGAATTTCCCCTAGGGATCAATAAAGTATATCTATCTATCTATCTATCTATCTATCTATCTATCCATCTAACTGATCTGGCCTCTGAGTCTCTGTGTTAATATTTGCTGTCACCCCTATGATGCAATAGCTGTGATTATTGCCATGACTCTATCATTCTTATATCAACCTAACAGTGAAAAAAGTGTTCAAAACATTGCTCTCGATCTGTGATTTGCTTTATATGATGAGATTAGTGTGTTTATGCATTTACAAGTACAGTACATTTGTGCACATTTATATTGTGTATGTGCATAAGCATAGAGGGTATGTTTATAGAAGTACAATGTCCCTGATTGGGCATTTGCAATAGGATGCCAGACCGAGGTTGTATAGGGGATTCAGAACAATAACAATCTCCAAGCCTGACTCTCAAATCACAGATAGCAGGATTTGTTTTGTTTATATTTCTCTCTGTGAATGTGTATGTGTGTGTGACTGATGCAATAGTTGGCTTGTATTGAGGGGTGCGGCACAGTGCTATTGTGTTAGTGATTTATGCCAAAAAGTCGCTGTGTCAGTATGACTGCACAGGGCTCATGTTTTTCTTGTGTTTGTGTGTGTGTATGTGGGTGTGTGTGTGTGTGGGGGGGGGGGGGGGGGGTGCGAATGTGATATTGCAGTCTTAATAAGCCTTTCTGATAAAGGATTAAATATGTGAGTCATTGGAAATAATGAATGAAAATGCCAACTGGAGTGATGGAGCATATTTTGTTAGAAACAAACAGCAAACTCACACCGTGTATTATCATAGGCAACACACAAGCATGGGCATGACACAAAATTGTGCATTTGAAAAAACTTGTGGAATAAACCCATCATGATCATCCTTTATTATAGAGGCAGAGTACATGATGGCCACAACAACACACCATTACATAACATTAACACTCAAACTAACATAACATTATGTTCAGCTAACATGTCCCCATCGATATACACATGTCCACAATGGAGGGAAAGGTCAGCAGGAACCATGAGCAGCGTTACCTTTATGCACTGTTCTGTTATCCGAAGTCTTCTTCTTCTTCGAACCAAAATTTCTGCGTCTAATTCAGCTTCATTCAGCTATGTATAGAGATATATGAGGTAGGCCTCACAGCTATACTATGTATAGAGATATATTATGAGGTAGGCCTCACAGGTTTTCACACACTACCAAGTCATGTGTGAGACAAGGTCACAGATGCAGCACCATGGGCGAGCTGAGAGGAATTACAATATTTCTAGGGTTCTAGACTAAGCTCTAGATACTTCTGAGAGACTTTCTAGGTCAACAGTGTAAATTCCTATTCTCAGCAAACACCCAGTGTAGTCTCACGAGAAGCAAAGTTATTGCACTGTACTGCACTGACCCACTAACAAGACAGTACTAGGAGTGCTTACTGTATACTGTGTATGGAGGTCAAAAGTTCAAACCACACAAGAATAGTCTGCCTCTGACTGGATTCAACAGGAAAGTGCAAAGGTTTCTGGCGCTATTTTTTTATTTCCTGATGTCTGCAATCTGCACCAATACATTACTTAAATAATCTCTAACAAGACCACACCCTCGGTGTATGAATATCAGTAAAATGACCCTGCAGTAGCCTGTAATGATGACATCATCAATATGAGGACAATCAGCTGTCCATCTTAGGTTCCACATCAGTGCTGATTAAGAGCAGCAGAGGAATTACCACTGGCTTACACATGGAGTCATCAACAGGTCAGTGGGACTTGTCTTCTTATTGTCCATCTTGACTGTCCATCTTGTCTGCTTATTGGAACCTTTAGGTATAAGTATATATACTCTTTTGATCCTGTGAGGGAAATGTGGTCTCTGCATTTATACCAATCCGTGAATTAGTGAAACACTCAGCACACAGTGAACACACACTAATCTCAGCGCAGTGAGCTGCCTGCAACAGCAGTGAGGGGTTAGGTGCCTTGCTCAAGGGCACTTCAGCCGTGCCTACTGGTCGGGGTTCGAACCGGCAACCCTCCGGCTACAAGTCCAAAGCGCTAACCAGTAGGCCACGGGTGCCTGCTCTCATAACAAACTGCACTGAAATAAAGACCACTTATCTCATTGGATCCGCCCAGGTGGCATGTAAACCAGTATGATGGGGGGTGTTAGGACAATTCTAAGGGCCCAACACTGACAGGGGGCCCCCAGAAAGCAAATTATCGTCTGTCATTTTCTAGCAGCGCCCTATTCGATACCCCTAATGGTGACTATTTTCCCAGGGTAGTCCTCTGGATTACATGAGTCTGGTTAAGATGTTAATTCATTTCACTATATGGCCTAAATAGAATGTATTGTTCACAGACATCTGCTGATGAGGCCTCACACAAATAAGCAACAACCAAACGCATGAATGACTCCCACAAAAGCATCCCACTAATCTGTGAGGCAAACCTCCCACACCTGAAAGAGCTCACAGAGAGCAGCAGGACTGGAGTAGCTCCCTCAGGATATGGGGGAGATAAGACCTCCAGAAGAACAACACCTGGGGTTGCACCTCTTATCGGTTACATAAGAGTAGCCTGCTCTCTCTCTTGTCATGAAACAGATAGCCAGATTTATGCCGGGATAGCCTATTGCTATTAAGTTATTAGTCTAAAGATCAGGCCTCCATCTCTCAACTCTGGGGCTCTCTGTGACTGTGTGTGTGTGTGACCTCAAGGTTTCTGTCAAATTTAATTGAATAAAGATTGTAGGTAAACCCACAGATCTGGTAAATGTGACCGTGTAGGTGTAATTAAGCAGTGCTGACGCTAAGTGTCCTCCTCCAGGCGTGCAGTCACCATGATAACAGCCTTGAAAACAAATTGTAATGGGATACATATGCTGGGTGACAAAACGGGGTGGCACACACAGACACACACACACACACACAGCACCATGAAACTCTGAAATCATATTGAAATATATGTTTGGGGAAAGACACATTATAGTATCAATCAGTGAGTTGGGCAAAGCAACTAAACTAAGCAAACTATTTGGATGCAAGTCATGCATGTTCACATAATTTAGCCCATAAACGGGTCTTCATGATGGAATAAACCATTCACGGGTAGGCCTACCAAAGGCTCCGCCTTAACAATCTTTGGGCCTACCTTACGGGGCTTATTTGGTTTCGTCCGGTGATGCAAGAGGACATGGAAGACCGCGCTGATGACGTCTGTAAGAGGAGGATAAATACCGGTTTGGCCACGCGCTCTTGCATGCGGTCCTGAGGTAACGCAGCAGCCTCGTGGAGCAACAAACTCACTAACAAGGACACTTGGGTTTCAGTGATTGTCATTACAGCCGTAAAGATGATGAACGGTTTTCATAACGCACTTATCGATGAAGACTACTTCCTCTTCACATCGGAATCCGTAGGAGAGGGACATCCAGGTAAGATATCTGTGGTGGAAAGGTTGCTAGCACGTTAGCATCTATTTCAGGGTAATAAAAAAACGTTTATAGTTTTAGATAAATTAATCTCATTCTGACCTGCACTTCATCATCATTCTGACATCTAATTATTTCCGGCACTTTAACGTTAGACCAACGTTAGTTTTGCTGGAAACCCGTGCTAACAAACGGGATAACACAAACGTCAGTTAACTTCTCACGCGACTTGTGAGCGCAAATTTGTAGTCCACTGTCTCCGACTGCTTTGACTGATTGATTTGTACAGTCAAACAACGTGTTTTCGTTGTGGTTCAACCTTGCGACATACAGAGTTAACTCTAGGGCAGGCTCTGTGGTGCCGACGGCAGGTTGGCGGCAGTCCGCGCATTCACGCACTTAAGGCGCCTTACTCACAAGGCCCAGATAGAAGATTAGCATTTCTCACCAGCGTTGATTGATGACTCTGCGGAAACCAAACAATAACGTAAACATATAATTATCTATAATGAACTCTGGGCTGTTAATAGCCGGAGTTATTCCGTGTCGTTGGTGCAGTGGCTAAATACACGGTGTACACGGTTTTTGATGTATTCTGTGCTGGTGCCATCTATGGATTTTAAGTTTTTGCGCAGTCCTTGCTGGTTCCAGCGCACTCGGGCGAAACCACGTTGTCAAATGTCAAGATGTTTACATTCTCATGCTTTGGTATCTTGGGAGATGGCTCGGTTAAAAACCTTATTATTGAAGGTCTACTCAGATAACCACATCAGAAGTATAACTATTAACGTTACTAAAATCATCCCTCCCCAATAAGGTTGGCTACCTTACCTATAATACTGGATGAAGGCTTTGTTTGGCTGATATCTGAATGGCTAATATTTGTTCAGCAGTTCATGTGTGATGGGGAAGTGGTGTAATAATCACCCCCCTCTTTTATTTCAGATAAGATCTGCGACCAGATCAGTGATGCAGTCTTGGATGCCCACCTCAAGCAGGACCCTGATGCCAAAGTGGCCTGTGGTACGTTGGCAAACCCATACCTATGCACACACAGGCACCCTCTTTTCCTGTCTGATGCAACTTCTGGAAGAGCCTGCATCAGCATAGCAGGAGTTAGCTCAGCTTGCTAGCCTCCGCTTTTTGTGTCCTGAATGATGGCTACAACATGTTGTACACCCCAGTTTCTCTCAATACACTCAGTTTTGCCTCTTTGTTAACACGCATATACTTTTCAGATGGAAATTAATTCGTATACACTGCACTGACATACTAGACCATGTGTACTCGGTTATGTCCAAGATGCTGTACATGCACAAACTTTTGAAAGGTGTTTTATTAAAGATACTTGGGGTGGTATCTGCACTTCATGGAATGTAGTTGTTGAAGGTTTTCCCCTTCTCCTTACACAGAGACTGTTGCAAAGACTGGCATGATTCTTCTAGCTGGAGAGGTGACCTCTCACGCTAATGTTGATTACCAGAAGATTGTCAGGGATACAATCAAGCACATCGGCTACGATGACTCCACGAAAGGTCAGTGTATATTTCCGCTTGTCGAAGGCTTGTATTTGTTAGGTGCGTGTGTGTCTCGGGCTTTGACTGTATGATGCTGTAATGTTAGTGTGTTATATAATTTTTTAATATTTTTTGTATAACTTTACAATGACTTGCATAATAAAATTCTTGTATAATATAATTGCACAATATAATACTTGAATTCATACTGGACATGGTGTCAATTGTGTCTGTCTGTTTAGGCTTTGATTACAAGACCTGTAATGTTCTGGTGGCTCTGGAGCAGCAGTCCCCAGACATTGCACAGGGCGTTCACCTGGACCGCAATGAGGTGGATGTAGGAGCAGGAGACCAGGTGTGTTTGTGTAATGATTGTCAAGAATTTCAGAAGCATATACTTGACTACAAGTGATTTGTACTGAAGTATTGTGTGTGTTTGTGTGTCAGGGCCTGATGTTTGGCTATGCCTCAGATGAGACTGAGGAGTGTATGCCACTCACCATTGTCCTCGCCCACAAACTCAATGCCAAGATGTCTGAACTGCGGCGCAATGGAACTCTCCCCTGGTTGAGACCCGACACCAAGACTCAGGTACGCTGATGCCTTGAACTAGTTGTGGTATTATGCTGCTGATAAAATTTAGATGTAAAATTAAGTCCAATGAAATTATACTCGCATATTATTATACTCGGTGTAATTATACCCCCCCCCAGGTGACTGTCCAGTACCGACAGGACCGTGGGGCAATGTTGCCAGTGCGCGTCCACACAATTGTAGTCTCTGCGCAGCACGATGACGACATCTGTGTGGACGAGATGCGCGACGCACTGAAGGAGAAGGTCATCAAGGCTGTGGTGCCCTGCGTGTACCTCGACGACGACACCATTTACCACCTGCAGCCCAGCGGCCGCTTCGTCATTGGGGGTCCCCAGGTGTGAATACTTGGATGTGTGCAAATGGGGGGGGGGGGGGGGGTGCGCTAATGTCATTTTTTTAAAGACTTTACTGAGTGCGCTGGCTATTACAGCTGTTAACTTTATGGCCTCTGTCTGTTAGGGTGATGCAGGGCTGACAGGCCGTAAGATCATCGTGGACACTTATGGGGGCTGGGGGGCACACGGAGGTGGTGCCTTCTCTGGGAAGGACTATACCAAAGTGGACCGCAGTGCCGCCTATGCAGCCCGCTGGGTCGCTAAGAGCCTCGTCAAAGCTGGACTTTGCAGACGCGTGCTGGTGCAGGTATGCACACTCAAAAGTACCACATTATATGAGAATTGCACATTTACTGGGTTTTTTCCTAGTCCTATCTCTTACCAATATTTTTTTATTTATTCAGGAAGGGCTAATGAAGTGAATATTGCTCATGTTTATTTATTTCTGTATGTGTTTAAGGTGGCTTATGCCATTGGAGTGGCCCACCCACTGTCTATCTCCATCTTCCATTATGGCACCTCCCAGAAGACCGAGAGGGAACTGCTTGATATCGTTAAGAAGAACTTTGACCTCCGACCTGGAGTTATTGTCAGGTAGGTCCTCATACCCATATGCACATATATACCACTAGGTTGACTAAATGTCCCTTTTGCCTCAAAAGACCGCTTGTTTATTTCATGAACCTGGTGTAGAAGACACAGAAGTTGCTCCTACTTGACTTGAGCCACACTAATATGTTTATGCTTATGTGTTCCAGGGATCTTGAGTTGAGGAGGCCCATCTACCAGCGCACAGCAGTATATGGACACTTTGGGCGAGAGTCCTTCACATGGGAGCAGCCGAAGAAACTCCAATACTAAAACACACCCACACACAGCATCCTTGCATGCCTGTTGGTGTAACTACAGAGAAGCCACAGGCCTCAAGGGTGTCACACAGACACGCACACACGTATTAACATTCTCTATGTAACAGAGGTCCTTTCCACTATGTCTTAGTGCGAGGAGTGACCTGTTCAACTGTTGATGCAAATCTTCCTGTAGCTCTTGTGTTTTACAGTCAACAGCATTTGGTGCTCAAGTATCAAGATGTTTGTTTTTTGTTTTGTTTTTAGATTTGTTTGTTTTTTGTTTTGTTTAGATTTTTTATTTTTTATTTTCAATTGTTTTAATGTGCCTACTCCAAGGTGTCCATGTCTTGGCGTTCTTAGTATATTTTGTGGGAGATCTTCTGTCATAGAGCCACATTTCGTGTTATTGGTGTCATTGTTTCTAGGTCCCACATTCTCAGTCGGACCAAACATGGTCTTTCTCATATACCCCAGTCAGACCAAACAATATGACTGTTAACTCCCAAGATACTTTCACTCATCTGAGTGAAAATAACAATTAGTACTCCATATGTGTGTGCACATAATATGGAGGGAACCTGAGGTTCTTCTAGTTTCTGGAAACTATAAGGCTTTTTAATCCATCATATTTATTAACCCTGAGACTTAGCTGTAAACCTCAAACATATTCTTCTGTCGGAGAGACAATAACATATTCCCCACACAAACATACACGCACATAAAGATGATGGTGAATGGTTGAATGATTGTGTCTCGGTGAGCGTGTGAGGGCCCAGAGTGTGGTACAGAAAAGCTCATGGTTCCCCTCCATGCTCACAGGCTGCTGGGCAGGTCCCCTGTCATATCTGCTCCACATCCTCCAGCACTAGTGGCAAGGAGAGGCAAAGTCTGGCTGGTGTTGTACAGAGAAACCAGCCTTGTTTACAAGCCTCCCTGGTCTCCACTTCTGCATGAATGGACGTGGAGGAACTTTTATTCCTTTTCCATTTTTAAACTCTCTTTTTACCATTAAAGAGATCTACAATGATCCTGTGTGTCAAGTTTTCTCTGAATTGACAGTAGGTTTTGCTGTTAAAATAAAGCACAAATCCCAGAAAGTATCTCTTGATGTAATTAATCACAACAATTAGTAGCTGAACAGCAACACAATTGTTAAACATGATACCTGTAACTGATTATCGTTCACACAGTTAATCAACAGTGACAAAATTGCCACTCTGCAGATTTACCAGCTCAACAGCTGGTGCTAATCAATCAGATTAGACTACCAGACATATGTTCAAACAGCTGGTGCATGAACAGGTGGATCTATAAATTAACCCTCTAGAGAGAGATCCTGGTGATAGTTTAAGGGTACGTTCTGACTAGGTGCATTTTTCACAGCTGCCGGTGTCCATTTTAGGTTTTAATCTTATGGAGTAGGCTATCCCTTGTTTTCAAAGAAGTCAAGTCAAGTTTATTTATATAGCGCATTTCATACACAGAGGTCATTCAATGTGCTTTACATAAACAAAACCAAACAATAATAACAAATAAAAGCATAGAAGGGCAATATAGTCAAAGAATAGTTAAAAGGTAAAGATCATAATAGAAAGAAAACATAAACCAAGGTAAAATCATTTAAAAATAAAGAATAATTAGTAGCAAAAACAAGTAGGCAAAAGTAGTAAAAAAAAAAGTAATAAAAGACAAGTTAGAATAATTATCAAGGCAGTTTCAGAATTTGTAACTCGGCACAGTTAGCAGAAAGCATCTGAGAACAGTTTGGTCTTAAGTCTAGATTTAAAACTGGCTATAGTTGGGGCCTTTTTGATGTCATCCGAAAGTTGGTTCCACAGCTGAGCCGCATAGCAGCTAAAAGCTGCTTCACCATGTTTAGTTCTAACTGTGGGTTTTACTAGCAGGTTTTTCACCTGGGACCTGAGAGGACGAGAAGGTGTGTACTGCTGAAGCATGTCTGACAAGTATTTAGGTCCTGCTCCATTTACTGATTTATAAACAAGCAATAGTGCTTTAAAGTCAATTCTGTGACTTACTGGAAGCCAGTGCAATGACTTAAGAATGGGGGAATGTGGTCAGTTCTTTTATTTTTTGTTAGAATCGTAGCTGCTGCATTTTGTATCACCTGAAGCTGTTAGTCTTAATAGTCTTTTTAGGAAGGCCTGTGAACAGTCCATTGCAGTAATCAACTCTGCTGGAGATAAATGCATGAATGAGTTTTTCTAAGTCATGTTTTGACATCAGCCCTCTGAGTTTGGCAATATTTTTGAGGTGGTAAAAAGCTGATTTAGTTATCGCTTTCATGTGGCTGTTGAAATTTAGATCACTGTCAATTAATACACCAAGATTTTTAACAGTATCCTTTGCCTTCAACCCTTTTGTGTCGAGGAGAGTGGCAACCCTAAGTCTTTCCTCCTTTTTACCAAATATAATTACTTCAGTTTTTTCTTTGTTCAGCTGAAGAAGATTTTGAGACATCCAGGTGTTGATTTGTTCTATACACTGACACATAGATTCAAGAGGACCATAGTCGTTTGGTGATAGAGCTAAGTAAATTTGTGTGTCATCTGCATAGCTATGATATGAAATCAAATTATTTTGAATGATTTGTCCAAGTGGGAGCATATAGAGGTTGAATAATAGTGGCCCCAAGATCGACCCCTGGGGAACACCACAGGTCAAGGATGTTGGTGTTGAGGTACAGTTTCCGATGGCAACAAAGAAGCTCCTTTCTTGTAGATATGATTTTAGCCAGCTGATAACTATGCCTGTAAATCCAACCCAGTGTTCTAGTCTGTGTAGTAAAATATTGTGATCAACAGTGTCAAATGTTGCACTAAGGTCCAGTAGCACTAGGACTGATGTTTTACCTGAATCTGTGTTGAGGCGTATGTCATTGGAAACTTTAATGAGAGCTGTTTCAGTGCTGTGATTTGCCCGAAAACCAGACTGAAAGTAATCAAAATACCCATTTGATGTTAGGAAGGTGGTTAATTGATTAAAGACTACTTTTTCAATAATTTTGCCAATAAAAGGTAGATTGGATATGGGCCTGTAATTGTTTAGCATGAAGGCATCCAGGTTATTCTTCTTGAGAAGTGGCTTTACAACAGCTGTTTTCAGTGATTTAGGAAAAGTGCCAGACAGCAGTGATACATTTACAATTTGAAGGACATCCGCCGCTATGGGGTGAAAAACAGTTTTGAAGAAATTGGTAGGCAGAGTGTCTAAGACACATGTGGAAGAGCTGAGATTCTGTACCGTTTTTTCAAGTGTTTCGTAGTCTATCAAGCTGAACTCTGACATCAAGTTTAGTTTCCCTCTGTTTGTTGCTGGAAGTTCAGGTTCTTGAATTTGTAATTGAGCAGATATGTTGTCTGATTTTGTCAATTTTACCTTTAAAAAGAGATGAAAACTCATTGCATTTACTAGTTGAGAGAAGTTCAGGCGCTAATTGTGAGGGGGGATTTGTTAACTTATCAACAGTTGAAAATAGAATACGAGTGTTATTTGAACTTCTATTGATAATGTTAGAAAAGAAAGACTGTCTTGCTTTGCATATTTCAGAGTTATATGTGCAGAGCATCTCTTTATGGATTTCATAGTGGATCTGAAGTTTGTATTTACGCCATTTTCTTTCAGTCTTCCTACACTCTCTTTTTAGAAGTTTAACTGCTGGATTTTGCCTCCATGGTGCTTTCTGTTTGTCCTTAACTTTCTTGAATTGTAATGGAGCAATGTCATCCATAATGTTTGCCATTTTTGCATTAAAGTGATCAAATAAGTCTTCAGAGTCTGACAGTTGACTTGACTTGAGTGAAAGTGCTTGCTCAAAGAGAGCACTTGTCTGATCATTTATGATTCTCCTTTTTACCATCATAGCTGTTTTGAGTGTGTGGGGACATAGACACATCAAAGAACACGCAGAAATGATCAGATAAGGCCAGGTCTTTAACAACTGTAAGTCGCTTTGGTCGCTAAAGCGTCAGCCAAATGTAATGTAATGTAATGTAAACTGTAGAGACATCGAGACCTTTTGTGATAACAAGGTCGAGGGTATGGCCGAGAGAGTGTGTTGGCCCCTGTACATGCTGTGTTAGGGAGAAAGTATCGATTAGTGCAATGAATTCCTTGGCATAATTGTTTTCAGGATTATCCGCAAGTTTAGATCCCCTGATATAATAAGACAGTCAAACTCTATGCAAACAACTGATAGCAGTTCACCTAGCTCTTCAAGAAAAACTTTAGCTGAATGTTTTGGAGGCCTGTAAATTGTCAGTAATAAAATCTGAGGAGAAGACTTAATGCATGCACACAGATATTCAAATGAAGTAAAGTCACCGAATGACGACTGATTGCACTGAAAAGACGTCTTGAAAATTGTGGCTATCCCCCCACCTCTTTTATCAGCTTTTAAACGTGATAGTGGGCGTCTTTTTCTGCAGCTCAGCTGTTTTTAAAGTTTCGAAAATTCAGCTTCTAGGCCTAGTTGAAAATGCCCTATGTCACGCTGACAGCTGACCAATCACAAGCAGATAACCGAAACCTGTGAAGACGCTCCCTGCTGCTTTTTGGAAGAAAAATAATGGCAGGTTTTAAAAAAAAAAGGGGGAAAAAAGCGGCCTGCACAACTTATTTTGTCAGAAAAAGAAGTCTGAACGTAGCCTACCCTAATGAACTCATTGAGCCAGTTTCCAGTAGGCCTACATGAATTAAGGGTGTTTTCACATAGCCTATAGTCAGTTTAAAAGAACCGAACTCGGTCCACTAAAGGCGTTTTTGTTTACTCACGGCAACAGTTGATAAGGAGGGAAATCGCATGTTTTAAGCCTTCTTTCATCTGAATGGTGAAGTGGTGATAAGTCCACTGCTGTCTGCTGTCTGGCACTTTTCCTAAATCACTGAGGATGGCAGGAAAACCCAACTATTTTCTGGTTCAAGCTTAGTTCAAGCTCCGAACCAAAGTGCCATTCCGAACCGTTTTTTGTTTGGTCGAATGCTCTGCCAGGTTGAAATGTTAGTTCGCGAACGGGAACAGAGCCGGTTCTCTGTCGGTGGAAAAGACCAACGAGACCAGAAAGTGGACCAAATATTGCTATTTATATATTAACTAGATGTACCGCATAGTGGTACAAAATATGACCGCCGCTCATACATCCGTTCCGCGAAATCACACTTCAATTTGTCTCCATATTTTACTCCATCCCCCACTCTTGAAACTTTTGTGTAGGCCTATGCTTGTTTGGCATGCGGCTGCACAGAAAGTAGCCTACTGGTGCTGAAAAGGTGAATTGATTGTAGAATAGCCAAAGAAGATGTAGCATTGTTATAAAACCTTTAAAATCTCTAAACAATCACAAGTAGGGCAGTTCATCACAGTTCATCCATTGCAACTGGATTGATGAAAGGCCACTTACACCTGTAGGCTACATTGTATTTGGGAAAAGCAAAAGGTATCAGCATAATGTTATTTATTTATTTATTTATTTATAAACAAAAACATCTCTGTCAGTTCCATGCCGTTTTCAACAGCTATCAAAACCAAAGGTCATTTTTGGATGGATGGATTTTTTGTGAATGTTTCTTCTTCTACATAAGATTTTAGTCATCTTTAGTTCATGTGATACTTTATTGTCAATGCACAAATTAAGTAACAGTAGTCTGAAACGTTGTTAATGCGCAAATTAAGTAACAGTAGTCTGAAACGAAATGCTGTTTTACATCTAACCAGTGGTGCAAATAACTGACATGTACAAATGGGCCTTGATGAAATGCGTCGCTAGACTGTTCTACACATTTTAACGCCCCCCCCATGCTTTTGTGTATATGTTCTTCTGTGTGTGTGTTTTCGCTTGTGTTTGTGTGGGGTTAATGGTTTGTGTGTGTCTGCTTGCCTGCATCTGTGTGTGTGTTTTATGGTCAAACCGAAAAACAATGGTTCCGTGTCATCCTTGTGAAATGCATGCCCAGATTGAGCAACAAAAAAATGCATGCCCAGATTGAGCAATGTTGCAGGGCAATCCAACCACATAACCGTCTATGTGTGCCAATTGGATGACTAAAGTTCTCAAGAAACTTGAGTTTGGCGTAAGAGGGAGTGTATTGTGTGAGCAACCTTACTCATCTTGCACTGGATCATCTTCCTAAATCTAAATATTATGATCACAAGTGTTGGAAAATTACTAAGTCAGCACCAGTCAGAGGCTATATTGATTGTTTTGCACTCTTATGATGTCATCACATCACCAAAAGTAGGCTATTGGTTTTACCAAAAATATTACAAAAATAGACACCTAAGTATTTTGATAACAAATACGAAGCCATTTTCTTCAACCCAATCAAATACAAATGACAAAATACTGTTTTGCATTTGAAATATGTAATACGTATCATAAATACTGCCCATCCCTAGGAGTAGGCATCCACGTGTGAAGATATGATGCAAAACCATTAGGGTTTGTTGATAATGGTTTTATATCTGAAAATGTTCAGGGCTCCAAACTGTTCACCAAGTTTCATTCCTTTATGAAAGAATTTGACCTCATTTACACATATCCCCTGTACTATGAAAGTTCAGTAAACTGCCAAAGGTACAGTTTTTGGCCATTGACTTATGCACATAATTTCAATTTTGACAATGTTCATGGACTTTTGGTATGTGATATGGGAAGGTTTCATGAACTGAATACAACAAAAATAATTTCTGTTGTAATTAGTTTTGGGTTGGGTGATTATTTCTCACAGATTGCCTAGACTAATACAGTATATGTTGCCAAATGTTCTTTTTCTTACATTATAGATGGTGATACCAGGAACAATAATAAGCAGTTTGCACCAATATTCAACCTCATACTAATGCCAAGAAATTGTCTTTGTTTCTGATGTCAAGTGTAGTGTTTAGGGTTATGGTAAACCATACATTTTCAGAATGAAGTCACATTGTGTAATGTTATCATGCAGTTAACAAGCATAATTTACCAGGTGATGCTACTAGCCTGACTACGCCCACATTTTCCTTTCAGGGAGATACTAGTCTGGAGCAGGAGCACCATAGTTCAGTTTCAGTCAAAAAAAAAAAAAAAAAAGTCAGACCAATCAACAAAAAGAGGGGATGACGAAATCAAAACTGCATGACTGTGGTAAATGGTAGAAGCAATGCCTGCAAGACTGCAAACATCAAAAACTGTTGTTGGAAAAGTAGGCTCAGATGCATTGTTTCTGACTGCCTAGTCTGTTTATAGTTTGTAAAGTTTAGGCGATTCTGATCAATGTGATTGACCAATGATTTCAAAGTTAATGATGAGTGACCAGGCTATTCACTCGTCAATGAGTTTGGCTTACCAGGCAAGCTACCCCTCAAAAAATGAGATAAAAAGTCATGATTCTTAATATCATAATATCATAATATCATAAAACCCTCATGCTGGTGCCACCTTATCTGTCCCTTTCAGTCATTTGGATTTCTCTTCTTTAGATTCCGCACATACACTGCTCTGTCTGCTTTGACCATGGGGTTTTATCTGGAATTCACAGGTGAATTTGGTTTTGATCGATCCCTGAGTTGACACTTTCAGGGTTTTTATGCAAAGGCTCACTTAATGAATGGAATCCATTTGATTCTATATTTACCACCTTCTTACCACAGAGGGTGAAGCACAGTTGATTGAAATTACAATTGTGATTACAAATGTAATTAAAGCATAATTATGCACCAGTGAAAACATGCACAGTGATACCATAATTTTATCCAAAAAAGTCTTTGGAACTAACAGTGTCAGAATTTTACCATTTTAGAAGTGCATAATGATCTGTGTGTTTAGACAAAGAAACCCTAAAATGTTCACTCCAACTCAAATGTTAGACAGTTCATCAGACACAGCTCAATCAAGATATATCCAAAAAAGGTTTTACAGTTGTCCAACAACATCAAAAGCTTTCAATGAGAGGCGTTTAATTTGTGTCATGGCTATTCAGAGCAAAAGTTACACATTAATATTTTTAAATTGGTGTATTTGCAACAAAAACCTTAATTATATATTATATCCCAGACACATCACTAATATTTGTTGCGGTGCATACTGTAGCTGCATCAGTAGGATTTAAAATGCTTCAGATGGGATATTTACTCATGTAGACAGATGATTTAATACTTAGATTTTTCAATATCATCCTTGAGTGTTTTGAGAGTTATCCATGGTCTGATGCCTTGAAACAACTTCTTTGTCCTTCTACAGGCATATTGACTGTGTAAAACCCAATTACATTTTTAGATGGTTTAATTTTTGACCCGTTTGAAAAAAGCACACACCCTGATTGTGAAATTAAAAAAAAGTGCAAAACAATGAATGTAGCCTCTGACTGGTGCTGATTAGTAATTTACCCAGACTTGTTGTGATCATAATATTGAGATTCAGAGGATGAGAAACTTGTGATGAGTACTTGTAGGTTGCTTACACACAATACACTCCCTCTCATACCAACCTCAAGTTTCTTGGAAACTTTAAAAATAAGTTTTTTGAGAACTTTAGTCATCCAATCGGCAACATTGTTCAATCTGGGAATGCATTGACGTTGTCAGACTTGTCTCCACTTTGTACCGCTTGACAAGTTCAGTTGTGACTTTTTGAGAGATTCTCTGATACAGTATTTAGGCTATGAGACATACAGTTGTCTCCAGAATTATTGGCACCTCTGCTAAAGTTGACTAAAAAGAGGAATGTAAAATCATCTTTTGGAAATTGGGTGGGCTTAGCCCATCCTGGACCCTGCCTAGCCGGCCCTGTTTACAAGACTGGGTTGCTACAGTTCAGCTACAACAGATACATCAGCATCAACTCATTTCAGGGCTTGCTAACCCAAAGGAATATTTCAATCTTGTCTCAAAAATGTATTTTCTTTGTCTCAGCTGCGAAATAGCCCTCTTCTTGTCTCAGCCCAAGACCAAATACTCTTCTCGATCTATTCTTATTTCCCCTAAGGACCCCTTTGGAGAAACAGGTGAGATCTCATTTCAAATTTTGCTGTCCTGTGGGAAGCTATCTATTTTCAAATCTCTTTGGTCCAAGATGGAAGATGAGGAATGTTCTATTTTTGATTTTATATTAAGGATTTCGAAGTACATGTCACAAATTCCATTGCATCTCTGTCCATCTATATGTACACAAAAACATTGTTTTAGGATCTTTGGGCCAGGAGGGAAAAATGCAAACATGCATTACAAGTGTAAATCACACAGTTTTTCTGTCTTGATTTTTGACTCCAGGGCAACCTGTCTTGATCTTTAAATGATGTGCAGTGTACACATACATCTCGGTCATAGACTGGTGTCAGCAGTATCAAAGGTCTGATGATAACTAATATGGTCAAGGTCCATTGGCCAATGGTCCGTCAGGTTGTCTTGTGCAAGAGTGAGGACCTTGAGTGTGTGTGAAAGAGAAGGAGGGGCTTCTCCCACACCCCAGAGCAATACAGACAGCCTCTCTGACCTGTACACGCACTTCGCAGACTAAACATCGCACACACACACATGCACACACACACACACACACACACACACACACACACACACACAAGCACACACTAAAAGCACTCACACAGACTTTGATGTAGACATAACAATTCCAAGCAGGAAACTACTTAGGAAGTAGCACTAGCAACCTCAAAGAAACCCTGAGCTTGCGCATCTTCTCAAATGTGGTCACTATTATTGAGTGGGGTATATTTCATGATCTGGCCCTGAGTGTGTCCGTGCAGGGGTCTCCTTACACTATACAGTACTGTAATTGGCCAGGAATAGCCAGTGAGTTAGGTTCAAAATGTCAACCACAGAACAGAGATGCAAAATATTTGTGTCCACACACACTCACACAGTTACACATATACACAAAACATATTCGCAGAGTTAATTAACAATGGCTTAATAATTGCTAAGCAAGACAAAACTTTCATAGATATAGAACAGTTGACTGCTGCAACTGGCATTATAATTAAACTAAACAGTTGCTGTAGGGCACAGCATAACAGTCTAGTAGTTCAAGCTAAGTAAAAGATTACTACTTCAAACTTTCAACAAGTAGTATTGAATGCATTTGAGTGCAAAATGGACGGTGTGTCAAAGGCAATGGTCAATTTGACGACAGGTGAAATCTGAACTCAACACCACGGCCACTCTGACACATGATCTACTGTATATCAACATGTCTCCATGAGTCTAAATAAATACACGCGCATGCACGGACGCACACACACACACACACACACACACAAAAACACACACACACACACACAGTGTCAAAGAATCATGACTCCAGCCTTTTTCTGTATGCAAAGTCCATTTCTGTATCTTACAGAGGCTGCAAAGGGACATGGGCAAAACAAAACAAAAAAAAGTTTAAGTTTTTCATGTGCAATTGAAACTTTCTCCCCTCTCCCCTTAGCCATAGAGGACTTTTTATGCACCAAAAATGTTGTGCACCAGAAACAGATTTTTTTGACCATGTCCAACACACACACAGATACACTTATAAACCTTATAAGTGCTTGAGGTCATGTACCTCTGTGCATGAGCATGTGCTTGGCTAACCCAGTCAGTGTCCAGACCTCCAGGAACCCACATGTGTCCTGAGATAGAGGGTGATCCTGAAGGTCAGGGTGTGGCACATTCTAAGTTGGTCTGAGTACAGTTAGATGGACGGGGCAGAGGTGTAGGGTTTCTGAATGATGCAATCCAGAAGGATGCCCCCTTTGGATGTGTATGTGTATGTTTTCATACACTATAAGGTATGAGTTTCAGTGTATGTACATGTGACGATCACTCTTTTACCAAATCTGTTCCGTGGTGCTTTCTCAGTTCATTGTGGTAATCAGTGGGCCTATGGAGTTTACACTACAGGCATATAAATATTTACAAAGCTGTAAGTTAACACACCTGATATCTTCCAACCTTCACATCACTTTCTATCAGCTGATATAATCTTTCCACGAGTCAGCAACTCTACCAGGAACCCAAGATTAATTCTGAACTTCGTGGAACAACTTCCAGAACATTACCTTTTTTTTCGGTGTGAACTCAAAGCCATAATAAATCACTAAATAACTATAGAGTGTACAGTAGGTGCCTCTGACAAATCGTTTTTTGATATGCCATTTCCGTTTAATGTCGTTCTGTTTCTGAGTTGAAGGACGGGCAGTGTATTTTAAGTGGTGCATTGATATTTGTTCTTTACACAGTTGTTTTTATATCTTTGAGAACTTGGCCAACTTTGTACTGTGGTGTGCAATGCTGATCAAATTAAGGCCCACTTGAGATTTTTTATTTCAAAGGACTTATGGTAATATTAAGGTTAAATAACAAATAGGTAATACAGAGCTCTGAGGCGTTTATTCTGGCACTGACATGAAACAATTTGGAGTGGTTCTGCGCATGTGTGCTTTTCCTATCTACGGGTCTATGGGCAGTCAATATGCTCGCGACAGGAAATGAGGGATTTGATCCAGAAGAACAGATGTGCATGTGTGATCTTTCAGTTTAGCCTTCGCTGGCAACGGCAACTAGCCGGACTATGCGTGAGAGAGAGTGAGAAAGAAAGAATGACCCTAACCTGGTATTGCCTTTCTGTATGCTGGTGTGTGAGCTAGACTTGCTGATGTGTCTGAGTGACAAACCCCTGTGGAGCTGTTACATAATCCCATATGCACCTTTGAGTGTGCATGGGAGAATTGTGAACATGCATGAGTGTGTGTGTGTGAGAGAGGAAAAGCTGTTACTGCATGCTACATTTAGGTTCCTAAGTGGCCAATCACAACGCACTAAAGTCATGGGAGCATGGGAAAGAGACCATTCAAGGCCCCCACACACACACACATAGCTAGCCTGGGCTCTAAGAATAGCACACTGTGTACTGCTACAAGAATCTGACAGGAGCCTCACTGGCTGAGCCTGAAGTCAAAAGCTTCACCGTGCTTACTCTCCTGTTACTACACACACGCACCAGCCTCTATTTGTTTGGCTGCACTCACACATGCATATCAGAGGTTTAGATGTCTTTCCTGAAGATATGCCACCCTCTGCTGGTCGAGCAATTCAAACACTGTCAAGCTACAGCTCTCAGCTGTCCAACATTGTGTTTCTATGTGAAGAGTGTTCCTCCAGCTCAGGGATCTCTATCCTGCTCCTTCCCCACTCTACTCTGCATGCCTCCATCTCCTCTTGCCATGTAGACCTATTTGAGATCATCAGTAGCACTCGCACCCAAAGAATATCACCAGCCATTCTAAGAACAGAAACGGGATAGGATGTGAATGAATTTCAAACCCCTGCTCTAGCCAGAGAAATGTGCCAACGTCACCAAGATGGGTTTGAGTTCCACAGAGTACAATAAGATATGTATGTCTTCCCAGCAGTGCATGTTGCTTTTGATAAAAGTGTCTGCTAAATAAAGGGGTATGATAATGTTTAAGGAAAACGTGAGACTTTTGTATCACATCCCTTTAATGACATACACACACACACACACACACTGATATTTCAACATACACATAGAACAGAACACAGACCTCTGCCAAGGCCAATGTGACCCTTCTTGCAATGTTAAAGAAGATTGAACAAAATTCCTGGATCTAGGGCTTGACCTGGATCTGTTCCAAAAGTGTAACCGGTTCTTCCTCAGCCCACACTCCACAGAGTTTCATGAAAATCTTGTCATATTGTTTTTTTGTGTAATCCTGTTGACAGACAAACAACAAATCTAACCAAAAAGATTACCTTCATCAAAGAGGTTATAACATTTACAGAGAAAAGAGTAAACGGCAATCAATGTTTGACTGGAGTGACAATGCAGCAAGCAAGGTGAGCCTTTCTTGTTTCACACACACACACACACCAATTTATTCTAATAGACACATTCATTCCATACACCTGCAAATCTTCTTATGCTTGTAACTGTTCACCCAGTTTTCTGTATGTGCAGTGCCATCACTCTAACTGAAAACACACAATGATGACACCACAGGGACCTTTACAAAACAAAGAAAACACATGCACAACTCTTGCAGCCATAGGCAGATCCAGCTATACTAATTCATAACCCTCCACTAGATTGCTGATACTGATGAACCAGATTATGTTTGTGTAGGAGTTGGTGTGAGTTGGTGTGTGTGTGTGTGTGAAAGATATGAGAGAGAGTTAAAAGCGTCCATGGTGGTTTGTGTTTCAGGAGACCACCATGACTGCACTTGAAAAGTCATGACCTTTGAACTCTGATGCGAGCAGTCAGTCTGTCTCAGCATACATATTCCTGTGAGAGCAGCTCCACGACCTGACTGGCTGCTGTAATTCTGCCTTCGTTGCTCCTCTTCCCTGAGGAGTCCTGAGCGCTGTGCAGTCCACTGCACCTCTTCACCTGCCGTCTCTGTCCACGCACACTCACTCCTCACGATCAGTTCCACAACTCTTCCTCTAATATCACTTGTTATCTCGCTCTCTCTCTCTCATCCTCCGGTTTTGCTGTTCTTATGGTCTGTCCCCTCTGTAAGTACAGCTGCTTGCTCAGCGCTTGTTACGCCGTTTGTCCATTTCCTTGCGGACGCGTGCCAGCAGCACGGTTTTCATGGCCGAGTCTAGAATGTTCTCCTCTGCCACCCGCGACACCACACTCTCAGGATCGTCCTCCTGATAAAAAAACAAACAAACAAATAATTAAAATCAGCACGAAGTTGTTTTCCCTTCACCTTCCCTCACTCTATTAATCTCTCAGCTTTAGCCTCTGTATGGCTACTTCAAATGTGTATTTTACAGTAGAACAATGTTATATAATATATATATATATATATTGCTGCAAACATCTGTTTAACTGGGAGGGTGGGTATACCCATTTTTGTTCTCACAGATAAGCCGGCGCACCAACACACCTTACAGACGATGAAGGAAGTAATGTGTCCACTGTCGGCCTGGTAGTCCAGCCAGAAGAGCGGAGAGGCTGAGCTTCCCTCCTGTTCAGTGCTGCTGTCACCACTCTCATTCTCCTGCCAATCATCTGCTGCCTCATTGGGCCCCAAGCCGTCTGCTCAGACACAGGACACACATATGCACATAACTTAGACGTGTGTACACAGGCCTGTGAGTAGCACATGCACATTCATATCACTGACTTACTCCGGTGGCGTGGATGATATACTTGCAGATCGGGTCGTCGAGGTCGACAGGGGGTGGTTGTATGCCTGCGCCGTTGCCTCTCTTTGGCCTGTTTCACTTCTTTATCATAATCATCTCTACAAAACACACATATCAACACATGTCTAACTTGTGGGCCTACTAAGGCCCAGGGGGAAACCCACCCATCATTCAGACTTCAATCCATCATTGATTTCCAAAGCGCCCCCCCTGGACTTGAGTGGTTGTATGGGTAAGGAGGTGGTGCGTAGATTATTTAGACTTTAATCATTTATTCGTCCGCAAGAGTGAAGCACATTATATCTGAAGACGATATCCAGCAGTCTTCGGCCAACAAGGCCCCTGCGTCAACACTCATACAAGCATCGTCTGCGCATGCGTTACTAAGCCTCTAGCTGAGAAAGTACAAGTGAGACCATAAGGAACTGGGAATTTAAGATTTTAATGTCGAGTCTTGCATAAGGGAAATTACAACTTACACAAGAGACTTCAAAAACATTTCCATGGGGTCACTTTCACAGACCTGAGTCGATAAACTTTACCTTGCTTTCTGATTTCGTCTAATGTGGTGTAAGAAGCCGTGAGTCATGTCCAAACGCCCCCCTCGTTTATCCTTCAGTGCATGCTCTTCCCCGTCCTGCAAAACCTCCATCGTGATTATTCCTGGAACAAGCAGTTACATTAAGTAAAAGTTATCTTTCTTAATACGCTCATCCAAACAGGACCACCGCATCATTGGCTTGTTGTGGTTATGCTTCTAAAACCCTTAACCGATAAACTGATGTCCAACACATGTCATACACGGAGTGACTTTTCTCTTTCCTCAGTTCAATGCATAAAGCATTACTGCCATCTAATGGAAAATGCAAATGATAGTATTTTCTTACATGTTTGTCTTTAAGGTAAAATAATAGTTCTGCCTTTAACGAAATTAGTTATATTAAGGAAGATGTGTAGGGATGGAAATGGTAAGAGAGTAATCATTATTGAGAGCTGTTTGTGAAGATAAAGTCAAAGATCCTTTAGTCTCTGATAAAGTATCCTGTTTGCACTATCTGCTCAATCACTCTGGGTAGGATTTCAGTTGGCCTGAATTGTCGTAAAGATGTCGTAACCATTGGTCGTAACCTGGTCGTAACCGGGAGATTCAGAGTGCTTTCGGCCATACAAACACATTTCGTGTATGAATTCAACATTTGTGCATAGATTTCTCAATTAACCTCTATTTACTGCGGGAAAATACGTGATCATAAAGAGAATGGCGACCATAAAGCGTGAACGTGAAATCGACGAAGACGACGATGAAGGTAACTTTCAATGTTGTGTACGTTATGGTTTACTTTATATTGTTAGCAAAGCCTGCAGTAGCTGTTGTAGATAGTAAGGTAACGTTACTTATCTAGTTGCTAAGTAAATAACATGTAGTCGCAAATGATGTAAAGACGGAGATGTTTTTTGTTATCCGGCAGCATTAGTTTATGTTGCAAACATGGGATTAATTGTCTCAGTGACATAGCTGGTTTTAGTCATTTGGCTAGCTACTGAGTAGGCTACTTGTGTAGCCTAATGTTAACCAGAACTTCTGGTGATTCTGTCGAAGACTGATTACTGATGTGCCTAATTTGCACAGTAATGTATTCTTTAATGCTAGCTCATCCAAGGTGAACTTTCGGATGAAATAATCCTACATGTATGTGCCTCACATCCCTGTTGACTGTTTATTGGAAGATCTTTTTTGTTGATCTAACTATGTTGTTAACAATAATTATGTAATAATATTTTGATTGATGTACTGGAATGTTTTTTCCCTATCAATGTAATTTAACAGTACCTGTAAAAGTGGGTCGAGGGCATGATGTCGAGGACAAGAGGAGTCGCCACTGCCCCTACCTTGACACCATCAACAGGCAGGCCAACACAGACAGACACACCATCTTAATTTGTTTCTCTCACTCTTGCTCACACACTTCCTGTATCTCAAAAGAGTTTGCATACATAATATTTTCTATCTTTACGTCATGAAGTTTATTGTCACGTCATGAAGTTTATTGTCATTAACAAATAACAGACACACAAAGTGTGCTCCCATACAGGACATTTGGATATGATAACTCATACTGGCTGTGTTTTTTAGGAGTGTTTTGGACTTTGACTTTGAGAAGCTGTGCTCCATTTCGTTGTCCCACATAAATGTGTATGCTTGTCTTGTTTGTGGGAAGTATTTTCAGGGTGAGTTTTCATCTACCCTACATATGTACACACAGACATACAGACTTGGGCAGTTAGACCA
Source organism: Alosa sapidissima (assembly GCF_018492685.1). Lineage (NCBI taxonomy): Eukaryota > Metazoa > Chordata > Actinopteri > Clupeiformes > Clupeidae > Alosa > Alosa sapidissima. The sequence continues at coordinate 25,301,554 of NC_055964.1, read as the reverse complement.
AGGAGGCCAAATGTTTGATTTTCTGAGCCTGACTCTGCAGTAGCCCTTGATAACGTGTGTTTTTCTGTGTTTACAGGGAGAGGACAGAAGTCTCACGCCTACACACACAGTGTACAGTTCACTCACCATGTATTCCTTAATCTGCACACACTTAAATTCTACTGTCTGCCTGACAATTACGAGATCATTGACTCCTCGCTAGAGGATATCACGGTGAGTTCACATAAATGCCTTATAGGGCTAGCTATTAGGGCTGTCACTTTTGTGAAAAAATCCTGTTTTAGACATAATTGTTCATTGAATCGATTGTAAAATCGATTTTTCATGTCAAAAGACGTTTAATTTTCAACGCCAAATATAGGCCAATCCACGAACAACTAACAGGCATTAGGACGAACGTAAAGGGGGGGCGCTTGAAGACGCACAAGCCAGCAATATTTCTGATGATTTCTTGGCGTGAAGTTTCGTGCACAATGACAAACAGGAGTGCAACATTCTCGAAAAACAATAAGCAGAGTGGACTGTCATAACATCAGTGAAAAACATTACTGCAGGCTTCAACGTGGCTGCGTTTACAATTAGAAATGTCAAACAAATTTTGCCTACGTAGAACTCACAACTGCACAGTTTGCATGCCGCTTTGTCCTTCTCCATAGTTTGATATACCCAAACCCCGAAGTGCTTCCATATCGAACTCCTCAAGTTATTAGGGCCTATCACTCGTCTCTCTAATGTCGCACATTAGATCGCGTTGTCCTTAATTTTTTGGCAAAACACCAGCAGCACAGCAGCCGATTGAAACAGCTGTTTCCGATGCGTAAAATTGGTGGGAATTTTCTTTTTTAGCTTTCGCAATGCTTACTGCACTTCGGAATTCTTTGTTATTTTTCTGCGTGTTTGTGAGTTTTGTTACATCTAGATTTTTTATTTGTTTAATTCGTTTAAAATTAATAGTGTACATATTTGGTTAAATTCGATTCCCTATTTTAGTTTTCGAAACTTGTGTTGGTTGGTCCAATCGATTGTGCAATCGATTTTCGAACGTAAAGTGACAGCCCTACTAGCTATACATGTAATTGCATCTGTACTTACACTCAGAAGCACACAGCCGTACACATTAATGCATATTTATACTCTGACTAGCTGTCAACCACTCATGTAGTCCTAGTGCCCCACACAAGCATTCCTTAGACCTCATGTAAAAGGATTACTCATTGAAGCAAATCATAAAGATGTGTTGTTAGTTATGCACAGGTTCATAAATCTTCAATCAATGATAAATCATTGTCTGTGTCTCACTGTGTTCTCTCCCTTTCTCTGTATCTTTGTCTCTTGTCGTCTCTCTCTCTCTCTCTCTCTCTCTCTCTCTCTCTCTCTCTCTCTCTCTCTCTCTCTCTCTCTCTCTCTCTCTCTCTCTCTCTCTCTCTCTCTCTCTCTCTCTCTCTCTCTCTCTCTCTCTCCTTTCTCAAACACTGCAGTACGTGCTGAAGCCCACATTTACTCGTCAGCATATTAGCGGACTGGACAAGCAGGGCCGTCTCTACCGTGCCTATGATGGCACCACTTATCTGCCTGGCATCGTGGGGCTCAACAACATCAAAGCCAATGACTATGCCAATGCAGTGCTGCAGGTACACATGCAGATCTTACTCATTTTCTTAGTCCATCAAACACATCTGTAAATGCTATGCAAGTCACTGGACTATTAATGGCATTTCAATTACATTAGTGGAGGTCTTCAGATAGAGATGCATAGATAGGTATACACACTGAAACACACACACTTGTATTTCTGGCATATCAGGTCGTTATGGTGTCAATGAGTAGCCTGATGAGCCAGACCCACATCAAGATGTAGGGTCTGGGGACTCACCGTTTGCAGTGCTCAGTCTGAGGGGCGGCATAATCGGTTGTCTTTCAAATTCCCTCTGCACGCAATAGGATGGTGTTACAACTTATGAGTCCCATGCGTTTTCCCACCAGCGGAGCTAGTTGGCTAGTTCAAACTTTTGCCAACTTAAAAAAAAGCTTAACTCGTGTCACGCTGTTCGCCAATTCACATATGCATAACCCCTCCCTCCATGCCACAGCCGAACTGTGGCCACACTTATACCTTTTCTTAATATAGTTATATATATAGATATATAGAAATATAGACTTTATTCTTGCACTGTTGCACTGTTGGACTTACTCATTTGCACTATCACCATGACACTCACTCACACAGAGCACCTTACCTTCGAGTATATATACTTATACTTATACTTATATACTTTACTATGCACAGAGAATCACAGGCTCAGTCCCTGCCTCAGTCATTGCAAGCGCCTCTTGATTGATTAATCACCCACTATGTGGATACTGTTTTTAGAATTGATTTAGATTAAGTGTTAGTTAGTATAATTTGTATTTTAGTATATTTAGTATATTCTTTATCTTTTACTGTCCTTATTGCTTAGTTGTGTTTTTTATATTATATACTTTTAATTACTTTTTCTGCTGTTAGTGAATGTGTGTGTGTGTGTTGTCTGTATGCTACTGAGGCCTCGAATTTCCCCTGGGGATCAATAAAGTATCTATCTTTCTCTCTTTCTCTCTTTCTCTCTTTCTCTCTCTCTCTCTCTCTCTCTCTCTCTCAGCAACATTTATCTTCTTTGTTTTCAAGTAGCAGGGAATTAACGCCGAACCGTTACAACTATGCCATCATTATGTTAAGCCCACCTACCGACTCTATACACAATGTCATTGGCCTTATCGAAGTTTAATTTTTCCAGCTTGCAGGCCAACAGAGGGTTGCTAGACTACCCTGGCACATTTGCTGCCGCTAGGGTGCGTCTAGATTTCTAGACTAGTCAATGAGTGCGTACAGCTCTTAAAGAATTCTGATTAAGTATAAGTATATATACTCTTTTGATCCCGTGAGGGAAATTTGGTCTCTGCATTTATCCCAATCCGTGAATTAGTGAACACAGTGAACACACAAGTGAGGTGAAGCACACACTAATCCCGGCGCAGTGAGCTGCCTGCAACAACAGCGGTGCTCGGGGAGCAGTGAGGGGTTAGGTGCCTTGCTCAAGGGCACTTCAGCCGTGCCTACTGGTCGGGGTTTGAACCGGCAACCCTCCGGTAACAAGTCCAAAGCCCTAACCAGTAGGCCACGGCTGCCCCAAAGAAATTAAGAAATGTGTCCTACTTACATGCATAACTGTGGGTTACAATGTTGATGCAAATAGATTGAAATGATTTTCTCTCTCCCTCTCCCTTTCAAGGCCCTGTCTAATGTACCTCCCCTGAGGAACTACTTCCTGGAGGAGGAGAACTACCGTGGGATTCGCCGGCCTCCGGGTGACATCATGTTCCTGCTGGTGCAGCGCTTTGGGGAGCTGATGAGGAAGCTGTGGAACCCGCGCAACTTCAAGGCCCACGTCTCGCCCCACGAGATGCTGCAGGCTGTGGTGCTCTGCTCCAAGAAGAACTTCCAGATCACCAAACAGGGTAGGACGGCCCTGTTTAATGATGTTCATTTACACCACCAGGTGGAGTGTGTGCTTATTACTAGATCATCTGTGCTTCAGGTGTTCAGGATTGTTCTTTGGGCTTACTGTGTATTTGGCAGTTGTGATAATGGTCTCTTAAAGGCTGACACACAATTTTTATGCCTTTTTTCCATACTTTTACAATTCTTTTGAGATACTGTGAATGAAGTGCTAGTTTTTTGTGTTCATAGATTAATTGTTTGTCTTTACTTGTATAATTAAAAATTACAAGAGTGGTTGGTCTAAATGTTGCGTGTGTGTGTGTGTTGACACATTGTTATCTGTGTGCTTCCACAGGGGATTCTGTGGACTTCCTGTCTTGGTTCCTCAATGCTCTACATGGTGCTTTGGGTGGCACCAAGAAGAAACCATGTAAGTGCGTGTGTGTTTCTTTCAAATGTCTTGACACAGTTTTGAGTGTCAAAATGTGTGTGTGTGTGTGTATGTAAATGTTTGCATGTGATCGTGTTTACACTTTGCCCTTTGCTTATATAAAAATGTGAACTTCTGCCTTATTTGCAGCCATCATCACAAAAGTGTTCCAGGGCTCCATGCGGATCTTCTCTAAGAAACTGCCTCATCCTGACCTGGTGAGGGATAACACACTCTCACACACTCTCTCTCACACACACACACACACACACACACATACACATCCTCACCTGGTGAGGGGTAACACACTCACACATTCACTCTTTGCTATTCTCCTAATATACACTGTTATTCTGCTGAAGGTGACATGAACTTCACTGTGTGAAGCTTCCCAATTAGCCTATCTCATTTAAGTGGTGTGTGTGTGTGTGTGTGTGTGTGTGTGAATATAATCAGCCCCCAGAGGAGAAGGAGGCCCTCCTGCTGACGGAGGACTACCAGGAGGTGATGAGCGAGGCTCCCTTCCTCTACCTGACCCTGGACCTCCCCACTGCGCCGCTCTACAAGGACGAGAAAGAGCAGCTCATCATCCCACAGGTCCCCCTCTTCAACATCCTCACCAAGTTCAACGGCAACACAGAGAAGGTACGCACACACAGACATAAACATACACACACACATACATACATACATACACGGACGCACACACACACATACATACATACATACATACATACATACATACATACATACATACACGGACGCACACACACACACACACCCAGAGACAACACAGGGACATCACTGTATATACACTCATCAAAACTGATGTTTTTGTTCATCATCCGGCCTCATTTTACAACCACTGAGCACACACATGCTATTGAATGCCTGTATTTACATTTTCAACTTGTATTGCTGTGTTGTTGGCAGGAGTATAAGACGTACAAGGAGAATTTCCTGAAGCGTTTCCAGCTGCTACGGCTGCCCCCATACCTCATCTTCTACATCAAGAGGTTCACCAAGAACAACTTCTTTGTGGAGAAGAACCCCACCATTGTGAACTTCCCCATCACGTCAGTTACTCACACACACCACACACACACACCCATGGTCATGTTTAGAATGGACAGACACAGACACAGACACAGACACAGACACAGACACAGACACAGACACAGACACAGACACAGACACAGACACAGGTTTGTTTACCTATACATGTAGAATAATGTTGTCAAGCTCTGACGCAGATGCACAAACCTTCATACTAATACATACAGCAGTCTCACACAACCAGGCTTTCACTGAAGGCTCAGGCTTCTCACTCACACACTTACGGCTTCTACACACAGTTGCGTGCGTTGCAGTGCTGGAGACGCATCCCATTCACTTTACATGGGCTCATGTCATCCGTTGCCGAACTGAATTGTGGGTCTGTTGCGTCGCGGGGGGGGGGGGGGGGGGGGGTCATGAGTGCTGAGGAGTGAATGAGTGCAAAGTCAGTATAGTGTGAGTTCAGAGTTGGGAAATGTTTGAGAGTGCTGAGGAGTGAATGTGTGCAAAGTCAGTATAGTGTGAGTTCAGAGTTCGGATGGCCTGGGGATAAAAACTTCTCCTGAGTCTCTCAGTTCTGGCTTTGTGACTACATAGGCGTCTTCTTGATTTCAGCGGTAGGAATAATCCATTGTTAGGATGAGAAGAGTCCTTCAGAATCTTTTGGGCTCTTAGGAGTATTCTTCTGGAATAGATATCTTGTAGAGCAGGGAGTTGAGTTCTTATAGTACGTTCAGCTGAGCGCACTACTCTCTGCAGAGTACTACAATCTCTAACTGTGGAGTTCCCATACCAGGTGATGATGCTACCAGTTAGAACACTCTCAACCGCTGAAGTGTAGAAGGCCTTCATGATGGATGTAGAAACTTTGAATTTCCTTAGCTGACGAAGGAAGTAGAGTCGTTGTCTGGACTTCTTCAGAACATATTGAGTGTTAACAGTCCATGTTAAGTCTTCAGTAATGTGGACACCAAGGTATTTAAAACTTGTGACTCTCTCTACAGGTTGCCCGCTGATCATTAGTGGGGTGTAACTGTAGTTCTGCTGCTGCCTTCTGTAATCCACTACCATTTCCTTGGTTTTATTGATATTCAGTGTCAAGCTGTTAGATTGACACCACTGTGCCACCTCATCAACCTGATCCAAGTAGAACTGTTCATTGTTGTTACTAATCAGGCCCAAGATCACTGTGTCATTTGCGAACTTGATGATGGAGGTATGACTACTGTTGGCTTTGCAGTCATGTGTGTAGATGTTGTACAGCAGTGGACTCAACACAGCCTTGGGGAGCACCAGTGCTGATGGTTAATGAGTCAGATGTCAAACAAATAAAAAAAATTCTGGGGGAGGACCCCCAAACCCCCCCTCCCACATATGCGACAATTATTGGGGGCCCTTAATACATCTGGGCTCAGGGGCCCGAAAGTTCATAATCCGTCCATGAGGTAGACTATTCAATCTTCACTGCTTCTTCCGCCTGTAGTAGGCCTAGTACGGCAATCTAGATCATTGTTGACGTTAAGCTCTCAGTGGGTACAAACCGTTTATTTCTACATGCCTAGTAGCTGCCAAGACAGACGCACTAGAGGCTACGTCATGTCCCTACAGAGCCAATGATAACGCATTCTACACAAGAGACACCAACTGCTGTGTGCACAACACAGGCTATTTCAAGTGGAGAGAAAATAGTAAATTGAACATACGTATTCACGTAGCCTTTCGAAAACCGGGATATTCAGGTTCCCGGGAGATTGGATACATTTCCCGGGACAGGCTATTAAAAAGAAGGACAATCCCGGTAAAACCGGGACGGGTGGTAACCCCACTTTTGGGTGCTATAGGCTAGTTGGAACTGCCCATCTCAATAAACTATGCTAAGCTATGCTAACGATTGGTGCAGTTACTGTGAGTTACTGCATGCACAGAGACGAGAAGGGTATGTATCATTTTAACTCTAGAGGGAGACAGTGAATAAACTTATTTTCTCAAAAAGTTGACGTGTTCCTTTAAAGCTGAATTGAACAATATAAATATCTTCCCCCAAATCACTAAAATAAGACAAAAATACAAAAATGCAGTTGGTTACTTAGGCTACATAACAGGAGGGTGCAGGATATGTGTAGACAACTAACATTAGCGTTATGGATTAACCCCATACATTTCTATGGAGGATTCTTGAGTGTCATTAGAACGTCTCTGGTTAAGCTGAATGTTTAACGTTTATATAGAGTTTTGTGTTTTTCTGTTGCCATTAGTGGAAATGATTGTCTTATTTCAACATCAGTATCTGTGGGCAAGGAGCTCAGATACTTTCGTCTTACTCACTTTGTGTTTGTGTGTTTTTACAGGAGTGTGGACCTGCGTGAGTATTTGACAGAAGAGGCCCAGGCTACAGAGAAACATACCACCTATGACCTAATAGCCAACGTGGTGCATGATGGGAAACCGACAGAAGGATCCTACAGGATCCACGTTTTACATCATGTAAGTGTGCGTTTGTGTGGGTCTGTCAGCTATTGAAGGACCTTTGTGGAGGCCAAATCTGAATGTGTGTGTGTGTGTGTGTGTGTGTGTGTTGCAGGGCACTGGGAAATGGTATGAGCTGCAGGATCTACAGGTTACAGATATTCTTCCCCAGATGATCACGTTGTCTGAGGCGTATATACAGGTACTTTTTCACTCAAAGAATCGTATTCAAACACATGCGTTTATTTTAAAAGTTTACCAGATCTATCTACCAAATCTGTTTAATTGATTGTGTGTGTGTGTGTGTGTGTGTGTGTGTGTGTGTGTGTGTGTGTGTGTGTTTGTTTTCTGTGTCCAGATCTGGAAGAGAAGACAGAGTGAAGAGGAGGAAGACAGTCACACAGGAGCCTGAGAGTATTTTATCATGCTTGCTGTGTGTATGCTAAAAGAAATTGACTTTTTTTTTTTTTTTTTTATATATACATACATGTTTTACTTTTAAACCTGAAACTCTTGTTTTGAGCTCTGGTGGCTGTTATTGTAGCAGATAAAATCGGCTTACAAGCTTATTGAATGAAAAACAAAGGGCAAGTAATACTTTGGTCTGAGGAATGCTGCCCAACAATGCTATCTGAATATCTACCTGCTGAGTCATGGAATAAAATGACTACAAACATTTCACTCATTTGTAACATTTCTTTTCACTCTTACACAGTAGATGGTGTGGAGGAGATGGTGTGAATATGTATCCATGTTATAATTCATATGGGGTTTTATGTGTATTTTGTATTGTTTTAAGCAAGGTGAAGGTGCAACGTACAATGCAGTACTAAATTGTGGTATTACAACAATAGACACCTTTCTATAAACCCCACCCACAACAAACCCTTGTAAAATGAGGCAGGATAAAGAAACAAAACAACAACAGACATTTGTCACTTCATCGCTTCTGGCAGTAAATGGTGTAGTACTTGTAATTCTTAATAGTGCCACAAGGTTGCATCTGTGAGCTTTCATGTTGATTTTATTGAGGTTCAGGCACGTCGGTATCTTTCCATCGAGTTTCTTACGCCATAATCCTTACTGCTCCATAGACCACTGCTGCTCCTTTCTGTGAGGCTTGTATGCAGCCATAAGAAGGTATTCCTGCATCATGTGGGTCAGTAAGCTTATTTACTGGAACTTTAGGTTCATTCCCATCAAAAGTGTTCTGGTTACTCTGGCAGGCAGATGGTTTTAGCTTAATTTTTTTGAATTCTTTAATTCTTATCCAAAGCAACCTATATAATAACAATAGCAATGTTCACTACACTAACACCATAAGAGCATCACTTAAAATAAAACAAATTAAAGACTATGTCTGATCACGGAAACAACCTCAGCAACAGCCTGTACCGCTTCCTCCTTTTCTGACATGATGTAACCCAAACGGTCTAACAGACAAATAGACTGTGACCAATTATGACCTGGGGATTTACAGACTCAAATCACGCTGATATTTCCGTGCAGGCTCCAGGTAGCTGGCAGATTGTAGAAGTTGTATTTAACAACCATTATAATAAACTAATCAAGTGTTAGTGTCTTATTACCCTTCCGTTAATGCTAAGAATAAACAGTTTGTGAACTCTTCCGCAAGTCATGTTGTATGTTATACTCCACTGTGAGCATATTGTATTTCAGGCTGCACACTAAATCGTCTGTTAGCCGCAATGATGTGTAACTGATGGAGCATTCATGTAGAGTCTGTGATGAAAATGACAAATTAAATATATTTTGTGCCGCTCATCCAAAAGCTTTACCACTACTGCCACTCTGTTAAATCAGACAAAGCTTTGTATTATCAGAAACTGTTTTTATTTCCAAATTACAGCAGTTTTGTCTCCCTGATATATCACATCAGTTCAAAATAATAAAACACTGAGATTGGTACATCGCTGATACAGTGCATTAAAAAATGTGCAAATAAGCTAAAAAGCAAAGATCAGTGCAAGAGAAAATTCAGTCACATGAAGTAAATAGACACACGTGATTAGGGATGTAACGGTATGAAAATTTAACCTCACGGTTATAGTGACCAAAATTATCACGGTTCTCGGTATTATCGCGGTATTTTTAAAAGTGTGTTCAATATGTTCAGAAAGCACTGATAGGCCTACATAAACTGAAATAGTTTCAAAAAGTGTCGCTTTTTCCTTGGTCATGTTTAATTGGCTATGTGCTTATAGCTTAACTTACCCTACCATGACTTTGTTTGGAGTTTGCTATTTCTGTTATTTGGATCCAATGAGTGAGACCAAAGTAAGTGTTCGAAATAAAACTTTAGGCTACTGTATTTTCCTGATAACGTGAGTGGAATGGATTTAATGTGGATGCGACCATAAAAAGACGCTGAGTGGCTACATGATACAGTGTATGTTTTGCAGTGAAAATGTTCCGCTTTTTAAAATCAAAATTTTGCTTAATTGTACCAGGCCTACTGTATGCCAAAAGTAGGCTCGCAAGAAGCTGGGAAGGATTAAACACATGGTTTCCACACCGTGCTAATCAACCGTGATAATTATGATATTTGAAATGAAAACGCCAATTGTTATCGTCAACATTTTTTATCGCGGTTTACCATTATACCGGTAATTGTTACATCCCTACACGTGATCACCAATGCATTTGACATAGAGGTACGCTACTCCTCTCCCATGCCTGTACTATGGTCTCTGTGCACTAGCTTACTTGAGGTAGGCAGTTTCCTGTTTGTTGACATGGCCATCAACAAGCACCTGAAGAAGAGTGCTTTAGTTGAACTAAAGCATAAGAAATACAATGTACGCGAGTCTTAATGTCCTTGAGCGGCTCTAAGGAGCACTGCTGTGGGCCAGTCTGCTCGGCTTCAAGTCGTTGCCAGCCTACGTGCAGTGGCTGCGCAACATAAGGGTGAGCACACGTTTTCAGGTGCTGCTTGACAGCATTGTCAACAAACAGGAAACTGGTTTGTTGACTTCAAGTAAGTGGATGCCCAGAGCCTATATTCTTATATTGGCTGTATTTCCATCTCTCTCTCTCCCTCCCCCCTCTTTTCTCTGTATTACCTCCTCTGAATATGAAGATAGCAATAAACAACGAGATGTAAGAATGCTAGATGCCATGGCTGATTGTGTCACTCCCCCAACAAGCCAAAGGACTGCACGCATACATACACACATACACACACACACTGATATACAGATTTACATGCAGGGCAAAGGACAGGTGAGTTGTTAGTTTACATACATTGTTGCTGTGGGAAGCATATGTGAAACATTATGGACAATTCCAACGGTCACAGTCACTGTCACTCACTGTTGTTCTCTTATTGTGTATTGTCCGGTAAAAAAGAGTGCAATTCATCTTTAATCTTCTGATGTAGCTCTTGATGCGCATGACAATAGTGATTAATTGAAATAAGCAGTAAATGTGGTTCTTCAAGTTTAGGAAGAGACAGGTAAAGGCTCTAGTTAACATTTCCCCACCACTGGCTTTGGCAGAAGTCCTCTTTCTGAGAAGTGAACACAAACACACATGGACTCGCCTTAGGGTACAGTATGGTCACCTTAGTATGCCAAGCCAAACAAACACAAACTGCAGCCCTCAGACTTCAACACACTATGATGATGTGTTGTGGTGTCATCTACAGTACTCTGTTGTTTAGTGCACTAAGAAACTGGATTTGTTTTACCTCACAAGCATCCCGTCCACCATCGTGTTTCCCCAAAATTCTGGGGAGTCTTGGTCCATAGAGCTGGATAAAGGCCTCACACTAAGAAAATAACAACAGGGATAAGCAGAGTAACAAAATCAATTCAAATTGAATGTTTTTTGTTCTGCTGTGGTGTTCTGTAGGGGGTACCTGAGGAACAGCATTGGGGTGCCGCTGGCAGATGTTCTGCAGCAGGGAGGCTGTCTGCGTCTCGGTGGCGTTCCGTCCGAGGTGGAACCGCGTTAGAGCCGAGAGTGAGAGACAAGAGGTGCAGTCGGAGGCCAGGGCATACTCTGCTCAACAACAAAAGAGGAAAACTGCTGATTCCAGGGACATGTTTGAACAACAATAAGATGTCTGATGTGTCTGGAATAACAGTCTGGTGTCAGTCAGCTTATGGTCTCAAGGCAGTTAGATTGATTTAAGTCACTCTGTCAAGTTTTCCAGTTCTGTATTCAAAATAAAATATAGCACTAATCTGTGACTGAAATCACAAGTTTAAAAGACAAGGTGTGGTTTAGGTGTACTTTGTATCCACATAATCAGTTTAATATTTAATTTGTTTCATTAACACTTTGCTTTCAAATTTAATATGTCAGTAACCTTTCCAGGTATTCAACACTTTGAGTGCACATGAGAAATGTAGGTATAATGTAGGTTTCAGACTTCATAGCATTGTTGTGGCACTGGTTTGTATTTCTGTGGATATGAGAGTGCAGTTCAGAGGCTGACCTCTAGGAGGCACCTCCTCAAATAGGCACAGGTGCAACAGAACACAGATGGTGTGGGGCGCAGCATCAGACAACAGGAAGTCGACCACCTGCTTGCCATACTTCTGCAGGAAGTCATTGCACTTTTCACTATATTTGTCTGGCAACATGCTGCACACTTTCCCCATGAGCTCTACTATCTGCTCCTGAGAGTCAAAGAGAGAGAGAGAGAGAGAGAGAGAGAGATAGAGAGAGAGAGAGGCGTGGGGGGAGGGGGTGAATGAGAAAGGTTGCAAGAAACAAGTACAGGAAGACAGAACAAGTGGGATAACAGAAGTCTGATGATGAATACCACAAGACCAGTCTAAAAAAAAACAAAAACCTGAAGTATATGTACATGAATAACATTCACACATGCTCAGATACAAACACTGAAACTGTTACTAAGATGAAGGAGAAGTGAGAGGTGTGCACGTGTGAACCTCAGTTCTCTCTTTCGGCAGCATGTCCTCCATCTTCTGGAGGAGGAGCACACACAAAGCACAGACAGGACCGCCCTGGAGGGAGGGACAGAGAGAGAGTCAGTGACTGGTAGCTGGAGAAGACAAGGAAATAATAGAGCAAATAGCAAATAGGTCCACCCACCCATCCATCCACACACACACACCTGAGTATTCTGCTTGGTCCCTCCCACAGAGACACGTGTTGTGCTGATCTCAACCATGTCACTGGTCAAAGGCTTTGAGTTCTCTTGTAATGAGCGGATAGGACACAATCCCAGCAGTGGACACAAATCAATCTGGTGCTGCAAGACACACACACACATATAATACACATATAATATATACATATTTTATAAATAATAATAATATATTATTATTTGTGCATTAAGTAGCAACTGAATGTTTGCATGTGTGTGTGGGGGGGGGGGAGAGAGAGAGCAAGTCTGTGTGTGTGTCTGTGTGTGTGTGTGTGTGTGTGTGTGTGTGTGTGCCAATGCGTAATCACCTTCATTATTGAGGGCAGGTGTTTGTCTACCATCATGTAGCAACGGGTCAAGGCCTCTCCTTTCGGTAACTGCAAACACACTCCATGCAGAGCTTTCCTGAGCAGCTCAAGCTACAGCGTGAACAAACACACAAAAAAAACTGTGTTTGAGAGGTGACATGGAAAGAATGCACACGACTGATGTAAAAAGAGACACGTTGGTGTGTATTTGTGACCTAGTGGCCAATGGCTAATCTCTGACTGAGAGCGCTCATGGTGTGTGTGTTCAGCACACCTCACCTGTATGGAACTGGGAGAGTCCACATCCATTAGTAGCTGTGTTATCTTGGTGCAGTCCTCACACACACCCTCTGTCTGTTGGGTCAAAACAACAAAACGTAAGTGTGTGTGTGTGTGTGTGTGTGTGTGTGTGTGTGTGTGTGTGTGTGTGTGCGTGCGTGTGATAGTGTACAAGCATTGTGTGTGAGCAGACTTACAGGATTGCAAAGGCTTATGTCTGAACAAAAAAACTAAGTGATAAGACATCAGGTGCATTGTTCAAAAAGGTTGTTCTTATGTTTCTTAATTAATCATGAGCATGGACGTATCTACAATTGAGGACACCGAGGTAATGTTCTCTGTATATTTTTCTACAGGTTTCGTTTAATTTATTAAGTGAAAGTAGAACTGGCGAGACAATTAGCACTGCAAACTCAGGAACACTTGACACATAGTTGTAGCTACAATCTAACTTCTCAAAACGAGAGCACAGTAATGTTAGTTAGAAATTACTGAGTGAATTTTATTTATAAAACAGACACCTAAACTAATTGTTGAACGCACGTCAAAACCCACAAACCCACAAAGTCCAACATAAACAAACTACTGTAAAACTTCAAATAATAGCTGAGTCCCAAATAGACACTGTCTCTTTTAAACGTCTGGTGTGGCTACAGGTTTGGGTTAAAGGCCGGTCTCAAATAGAGGCCTGGTCTGTTTTTTAGTTTCGGGTTGTAGACCTATTTAATCTTCCAAAACCCGTCAGATCGTCTGTTTAAGCCAGTATGGTGCAGACTGCGCACGTTAACGTTGTGATTAGATGGCATTAAAAGACTGCGGTGGGGAAAAGAGTTCCAAATTGTATAACTTTTTTCAATATAAACGATGCCTATATGTCTGACTTCGACATCGTTCAATTCATCCCTTTTGTTTCAAATTTGCGGATAGGCCGATGGTAAGCTTGTTTTTATGCCGGCAACAAAACAAAAGGGTTCACAAACGTTATTCTTTATTCTAAATGCATACCGCTATGGCGATAAAGAGAAAGTAGTAGGCCTAGGCTATGATTGAAGACTATGATGACGCTGACTGTTGTCAAATTTGCTTAATAAAATACGGGAGAAACGATATGGTTCATGCTCTCTTATGCTGTTTCATTCGTGCCGAAAATGAGGGAGAATGAAACATTACGCACATTCCACTTTTGCATAAATAATTCCTGAACGGTTTTGGTCAGGGCTGAAAATGCAACTGTATTTGACAGAGGACAGACATAGGTTGCTAGTGACAAAATATGAGCTTTCAGTGTCTCTTTGTAAATTACGTTTGATTAAAACGTGTGTCATCTGTTCTGGCTATCCCCGCTATTTGGATCTTATCTCATTCAATGAACAACATCTCAACACTAAATGAATGATAAGCTGTAATTGTCATCGGATAGCCTAGTCATATGGGTAGTCATATGGGTAGACACTCCGATGCAGTTTGGTGAATAAAAGCCTGGGCTATTATTTGGAGTATTACGGTAGGTTATCTGACGTTTGTCATGTTAATTTCTGCCTGATGTGGGGTCTATTCACCTGAATAAAAATGAGTGATAGGCTAAATCAGGGGTCTTCAACCTTTTTCAGCCCAAGGACCCCTTGGCTGAGAGAGACACTGAGCACGGACATTTGGCCTGATATTTGGAACTAAGTAGTCACACACGCATACACACACCCCTACACATGTTAACATGTGGGCTGTTGCTGAGCGACACTCCCATTAAGATTGGGCAACATAATTTCTATCTGAAAGATTTGGATACTTAGGGGCAACGAGACCATCCAATCAGAGTGCTAGCAATGAATCACATGACCAACCATCTGTGAGCTTCTGAAATGTTCAATAAAGTTACCAGGGTCACGATAGTGAAGCAAGGGGAAAAGAGAAGCTTTGTATATCTTTTTACTCCGCTAAGTGTTCATGTTGAAACACAAAATGGACATTTTACTTTATCGAATGCTTAAAAAAAACAATGTATCGGTGTATCATCAGCTATTCAGTTAACAATCACAGCTTGAGTATGGATGCAATATCTCATAGCCTACCTAGTGAGAGTTCGTCTGACCCTGGTGAGTGGCACAGATTCTGGGGCAGATGGACGTCACTTATTTTGGTTTTGACGCTAACTAAATGGTGCATGTTCCCACGGTGATCACATGATTGCATGAAGACTCATATGTAGCCTATATAATGTTTTATAAACGAATACAAATCATCTTTTCTACGTTCTGTTTATGTTTATGTATTTATGTATGTGTATATAAATGCTTCAGATGAAATCATTTGACAGACCCCCGGTTGAATATCACTGGGCTAAATCAAAACAAATTTGCCTATGAGTTCAAATAATAGGCGAGTGCAGATGCATGTAGGTTAATAACCTAATATAATATATTAATATACTTGCTAGTCACAAACAGGTTTCAGTAAAGGCAGGTTTAGTGGAATTCCTGTGTTCCATTCGGTCTCGCGTTCAAGCAGATTCCTTCAAATGCGCAGTTGACTATCAAAATGCGCTGTTTGGAGTTGCGCTACTTGCTGTTAAAGGGAATGACAGATGTCATTCTCATTGGTTTAAAGGATGTCACGCCCAAAACACACCCATGACTGATAAAGGCACATAAGAACAACCCTTTTGTGCCCACTACCCAGCATTTGATCACAAAATCACGCCATTAAATTAGAGTTGACTGGCCACGCCTTTAACGTCTTAAAACTTGTGCCTCTGACCAGACGTATCAGATCGCCAAGATAGGGCCCATAGTCTTATGCTGAAATTCAATGGAGATTCAGCTAACCTACATCATATAGATTACTTTATTCGTCCCCAAAGGAAATTGCTAATTATACATTGACTAATGTTATTTTGGATGAATAATAAATGTTATGATATATTAATTTCATTTTTCATAAGCATGACCTAAACATAACCTTTTGTTAAATAATACCAATTATGGATCAGTTATTTAGTCTCTTAATTCGAAATTCAACAAGATAGACAGGAGAGAGAAAAGGAAGGGCCCTCTCAAGTGAGTGAAGTGACTCAGACCCAACAACACCCAATTGAAATTAGCTTCATTTTTGACCTCGTATTTAAAAAAATCGGCTGGCCCTGTTTATGGGTGTGTTTTTGGTGTAACGTCCATTAAACCAATGAGAGTGACATCTGCCATTCCCTTTAAGAGCAAGAAGCACAAAAAAATAAAACAGCATGTTGATATTCTGACGAAGGGGGGTTCTACAATTCTTTACCAGGGGGGTTCTACAACTCTCATTTGCTTAGCCCCACAGAAACCAGACATAACCACTGGCCCTATTAGCCTTCATGGCTAGAAAAGGATTTGAGCTAACTAATCTCGATCAGACATTAAACATTACACTCTCTCTCCCTTAATCCTTTAAACACACATTCTTTCACAGAAGCATTCAGACAGCCTCCCAAATCTACATTCCCTCTCTCTCTATTCCTCCTAACACAGGGCTTCTCCTGTAGGCCTACAACCACCCCCTGCAGGGTTCCATCATTTACTCATCAGTGGCACAGCTGATTTACTTAACAAACCACATTAGTTAATCAGGAGCTAACGTCTCTGATTTCAGTCAGGTTTTCAGAGTAGACTAGCCTGCAGGGAGAAGCCCTGCTCTAGGACACTGTCTGCTTTCACTGACTTTCACTGGACACCCGTTACTTGTTACTTACTGCAAACATTCATCCTCCTTTTAATACAGGCACCATACAGTGCCGCGCACACGCACACGCACACACACACACGCGCGCACACACGCACACGCACACACACACACACACACACACACACACACACACACACACGTGCACTGGTGAGTTTCCTCTTTAACGCCTATATGAAATCAGAAGAGGGAAATGTGTGGTTTCTAAGCCTTTGAGTATAGAGAAGTGAGACAAAAAGTCTTACAAGAACCCACCCCACCCCTTCACACCACGTACACCTGAATTCCTGAATATCCCCTTGGGGATCAATAAAGTATCTATCTATCTATCTATCTGTACACATAAGGCAATAAACACACAGAAGCACATGCTACAAGTAAAACAAGCCTTGCCCAAAGAATGTGAGTATGGTGGACTTACTCACCAACATTAAAACATTGTTATCTTCTCTGGGGAAAGAATGTACCACCACTCTTGTTTGCCCTTAACACACACACACACACACACACACACACACACACACACACACACACACACACACACACAGACAATCAGAGAGCAAAGTAGGCTATTACTTAGATAGCCTAAATTATCATATTATCATATTATTTACACATTAGCTCATTTTTTACATTTACATCTGTTAGGATAAAAACAAAATGCTCAAATGAAGGCTGCATGCATTTATGTGACTGTATGGCTAAAGCTGGCAATCCATAGCCTATCATCCATACATTACAAGAACCACACAACTGTAAAAACAACCGTAAGCAACCGATACATACAATTCCTGGGATTTTTAGGAAAAAGTAACCTATATGATGTTGTTGCAGAAGACGCGGGGAGAATATGATTATAGAAAGAAACTTCGTAGGCTATTAGGCTATATTAGACCTATGTCTTACCCACGGAGAGAGCAGTGGAAATGACCAGACTGGAGAGGATCGCAGCTATCATTTTGCTGGGGTGTGTCGGACTAACGGCAAGGACAAGAGGTAAACACAGCATACAGAACCTGCTCTTGACATTTATGTCAAAGACTGGGATTACCCGGAAACACTGACCCCAAACTCAAACCTATCAAGTACGAGAGAGACTAGTACGTCAGCCAGTGACGTCAGCCAGTTCCGAATCGGTGCGTTCATTGATTCACAAGGGAAAACATTTTTCCCAGTGAAAATATCATTATTCACGTCAATTCATGTGGGAATAAGAGGTGGGGAACTGGGAGAATATTTTGCTAACCGAGTTGCCCAGTTGGAAGCTCGCTCGTCGTCACTTTTGTCATCACGTTGTGGTTCATTTTTAGGCTAGTCCTTGTGGCCTTTCATGTCCAACAACTTTAATGTGAACTTGGGAATTTGTCGTTTTTGTCACTTGAAAGCTGCATATCCTTCTTTCACAAGCGTCTTACATCATAGCCTATGTTTAAGCAAATACAAATACAGCTTCTCTCTATTTGCCGACTTTACTGTAACCTAATGTTGAGAGACAAGGTGAGCCATTTGGATATGATACAGCCCGAGTTGTGAACTTGTCGCCACTTTGTAGCTCATGTGGATTCTGTCCAGCGATTTTAATGTGAAGCTGTCAAATATTGCGGTTTTTGTAACTTAAAAGCTGCATATCCTTTCTATTCTTTCACAGCTGTGGGCAGTTTCACGTGGGTCATCATTGCCCTTGGACATTTTCAGCTGGTTAGAAATTGGACTAATTTAACATGATTTTTCTTTGTCATTTTATTTTCTTTTTTTTACTTTTTATTTTTTTATTTATTCGTTGTCTGTCTTGGTGTCACGGGTACGCTGGCGACTATGCCGCTCCGTCCGACATCTATTGTCTTATGTGTCAATGACAATGTCTTATGTGGAGCGCTTTGGGTTGCACTTTGTGCATGTTAAATGTGCTATACAAATAAAACTGACTTGACTTGACTTTCACAAGGAGCCCCACATACCTTTGAGGAAATACAGCCCTTTATTTATGATTAATGTTGGTATGTTTTCACTTTGTTTTAACTTTGTAAGCTATAACTTTGTTGTGCCGTCCTAGTTTCACATTCCTACTGCAAGGTAGGCCTACAGAACAATGTCATCACTGGGAATGTTCCCCTTTTACTGTCTATGTTTTTCATGGTGCGTTCATGCACATGAGAAAAAAACATTTTCGTAACGTGATTGCAAACGTAATCGTGGACGTCACCTCGTGGGAATCACTGGTGGAAAACTGGGGGGAACGTTTGCTAACAGAGTTGCCCAATTGTGGGCTTGTCACCACTTTTGTCATCACGTCAAAGATGGTTGATTACGAAGATACTTCATGAGAGGCCATTTCCTGTCCCTGGAAATTTATGCAAATAGGGTAGCAGTACATGCCCCCGCACATTTATGCAGTGATCGGGCTCTCTTTTTAACATTGAGGTCTATGGCAGAATCCAAGAATTTCCCAGAATTTGTCAAAGACTTATTTTTCTGAGCAATGGATGCACATTTCGGACACGGTATCATGATCTCCAAACCCTCCTCCCTATTTCAGTAGAATGTTGTGATAGTATGACCCTCCAGTCGGGAGAAAATCAACATTAAATATAGCTGCAAGCAGCAATGCGGGGGCCTAGCAGTGCGCCAGAGCAGGAATGGCGTTGACATGGCATGAGCAAGCACTCACAGCAAGAGGCCAAATTACACCGATGTCCTTGTGCGTTCTCACAATCAGCTACCATGTCCCTCTACCAAGTTTGGACTTCATACACCAAAGTGTTGCTGAGATGTTAGCTCACTTTCTTTATTACAGCACCCCTAGAGGCCAAATGAGACCACTTTCCTTGCATGTCCTCACAATCAGCTAATACGTCCATGTATCAAGTATAGACTTCATACAATGAAGCGTTGCTGAGATATGAGCCCACTTCCTGTATTACAGCGCCCTCTATAGAGGCCAAATGATGCCAATTTCCTACTGTGTCCTCACAATCAGGTACCAAGTCCCTGTACCAAGTTTGGACTTCATACATCAAAGCGCTGCTAAGATAGGAGCTCACTTCCTGTATTGCAGTGCCCCCTATAGAGGCCAAATGATTCCAATTTCCTAGTGCGTCATCATAATCAGGTAACAGGTCCTTATACCAAGTTTGGACTTTGTACACCAAAGCGTTGCTGAGATACAAGCTCACTTCCTGTATTACAGCGCCCCCTATAGAGGCCACAGGATGCCAATTTCCTAGTGTGTCCTCACAATCAGATACCAAGTCCCTGTACCCAATTTGGACTTCATACATTAAAGCGTCTCCGAGATGTTAGCCCACTTCCTTTTTTTGCGGCTTCATCGCCATATTTCATTGGTTGTCATGAGCCAATAAAGTGGAATTTGAAAAATCTGACAAGTATCGTTTGTGCGGCTCAGTCTGAAGATCATCTCCGCCAAGTTCCGTGAAAATCAGATGAAATTTGTGACCGCTGAAACTTTCTGTAGAGTTTGGACCAAATCCAATATGGCGGAGGTCCAATATGGCGGAAAGTGACGAGATAGGGGTCGATGAACTCGGGATGGTCCAAGGATTCAGACGCAATTGTGAAAATCAGACAAAAGAGTCAAGGATCACGCGCATGAACGCATGCCCAGCATTGAACTGGTGGTGGCGCTAGAGTGTTCAATGTATATGCATAAAAATTACTGTGAGTGATTGGGACAGCGTCCTGACTAATGGTATCGAGTTTTGTTATGTTAACTCAAAGTGCCACGGAGATGTTAGTCCACTTCCTGTTTGGCGGCTTCATCGCCATATTTGATTGGCTGTCACAGGCAAACAAAAATGAAATTGAAAAATCTGACAAGTATCTTTTGTGCGGCTCGGGCAGAAGATCATCTCCTCCAATTTCCGTGAAAATCGGATGAAATTTGTGACCGCTGAAACTTTTCGTAGAGTTTGGACTAAATCCAATATGGCGGAGGTCCAATATGGCGAAAAGTGACGTAATAGGGGTCATTGAACTTAAGGCGGTCCAGGGATTCCAATGGTGTCTGATATGTGAAAATCGGACACACCGTTCAATGGTCACATGCGTGAATGCAATCCAGGTTCGACCCATTGGTGGCGCTAGAGTGTTGGGCATAGAGTTCTGTAAATTGGTGAAAGTGATCATGGGACAGTGCTTAATCAGTGTGCCAAATTTCATAACTTTAGACCCAAGCGGTTCTCTATGGCGAGTCTTAACTGTACACATGTAATACTCTTTTTGTCCACTGGTGGTTGTTTTGGCGCTGTTTCGCGTTTGCCATCGAAAACGGAATGAAATGTAGGGCTACCTGCAAACAATGTAAGAGGCCTATGCTGACTGCATCAGTGCTCAAAGTCAGTGGTCCCCAAACTACGGCCCGCCCCCTAATTTTGGGTGGCTCCCCAAAACATGTCCGTGGTATATAGCATCTGGCCCGCACGGGAGTACGACATCGTCAAACTATAACCTCCGTAATTTCCCCCTTTCATTCTCTATGGCGAGTCTTAACTGTACACATGTAATACTCTTTTTGTCCACTGGTGGTTGTTTTGGCGCTGTGTCGCATTTGCCATCGAAAACGGAATGAAATTTAACATTCTAGCATGCTGCCTAACACCTCCATGGTGTTTAGAGGGACCTTCTTTACTTGCTGGCTACTATTATATCATTAAACAGCAATGCTAATTTTTAAGGCTTCATCCAATATGTACCGTATTAAGTTTGGAAATTTGTGCACATTAGTGCATATTTCAGTAGATTAAGCCTTATTTGCACATTTAAACATTACATTTCAGAAAACTTGTAATGCAAAAAATACTTGTCTTAATGTAAGTGAAAAACTGGGAAAGTTTTGTGGTGATACATAAAAGTTTACATTTTTACCCTATACCAGTATTTTCTCGCCTGAGAACAAGGCATCCATTTTTGAATGAAACTTCAGAGACACTGGGGACCTGATTTAAATGTTATACGGTGGATTTGTATTAAGGACCCTTTGAACTATCTAAAAATGCTGTATAACAACTTTTCCTCAAATTTTTTACCACAGATTTACTTTAATTTCAACTCTGCAAGATATCAGCAAATTAGCCTATGGCGTTATTAGTGTAATAGTACACCGTTTTCAGGTCCTAAAATGACTGCAGTAATGACTTGTCAACCAAAATTGTCAACCAAAGATTTTCTGATTCTTCAGTTTGTAAGGATTCCAAAAATATATAGTTTTACAAATCCCCCAAAAAATTGAACGAACAAATTGGTCTGAACAAAGTGTCCTTCACTATAGGGCTACCTGCAAACAATGGGTGTGTTCGAAATGGGAGACAGCTGCCTACTGCCTCCCTCCCTACATAGAGAGCTGTCTCACTAGACATGATTTTGGATTAAATGCATCTTTTAAAAATGAGAATCTTTGGTTAACACTACGGTATGACGTTAGCAAAGGCCTGACGTTAAACTAAATTAGCTTATGTAAGCTAGCAGGCTAACGGTATGAATTAGTTTTACGGCCGGCAGATATATCAGACCAGACGCTATTAATGGTTACAACAATGGCATAATCAGATAGTAAATTGTTTATTTCTAATCTGTAATCTACAAATCTAAGCAAAATAAGGTCACACAAATGACATTTTAAACAAATTCAGCAGGCATTACCAATGTCATCCGCCATGTTTGTTTACCTTTCACAGCTGTTTCAGACGTTGCCGCAAGGGATTATGGGTAGGAGGGAGCATGAAGTGTGAATCGATGCTGCCTTCAAAAATGACCGTTATTTGGGAATTCTAAGATATCTTAAAAGGCAGCAGAATTTGTTTTTTTGGTTTCGAACCGCACTTGCTGCCTTGCTCCCCAGTTAGATATCTTAAAAGGCAGCAACTTTACCCGTTTCGAACACACCCAATGTAAGAGGCCTATGCTGACTGCATCAGTGCTCAAAGTATTCTAAAAGTTTATCAATTAATTGTTAATAACTAATTAACTTCTATTCAAGTCTTATTTCTGGGTCTTTCCGGGATAATTATTTCTATTTTTATCCACTCGTTCAAATGTTCATTCAAATTCACAATTCACAAAGTTCTCATAAGGTAAGTGAAAGTGGTCATTTCAGATGTTTTTGTCAGCACTTCATAAACCTCTCATAGTTTGAGAACTTTAAATTATTTGTAGAATATTGCTTGTTCACAACTTGAGCTGTGTAGGCAAAGACACAGAGTTCAGAGTTCACACATTTTGAATAAAATATACTTTTGGGACTCCCTGCTAATACTTTTGGGAATGCTTACGTCTTTTTATTAGAATTTTCATTTGTAGTTTCATTTGAGCTACATTTTACACTGATATGGCATGATGGTAATATAAACACAGCTAACAATGGTATTAAATTCCAGTAGCCTATGATTAAATGTAATAGAATATTCAACTAAGGTAGACTGCTGTTGTTCACAGTTCTAAGATATTTATGGTTACTGATATACTCTACTATAGAGTCTCTGGCCCTCTCTTAGAGCCAGGCATAGCGAGCTGGCCCTCAGAAGAAAAAGTTTGGGGACCACTGCGCTAGATGGCTGGGTTTAGAAGTCCGTAAATGAGTGTGAGCGGTCAGTGGAGTGTCCCGAAACTTTCTGCCAAAAAATCTGCACTTTTTAGCCAGGCGTTCTATGGGCTGCCATAGACTCCAATGGCGGAAGTATAATAATAATAGGAAAAGCTAGTAGGTGTACACCAAGTTTATTTTGTACTCCGGCTTGTCTGGCGTGGAACCGAGGCGTTCAAACGTAAGTCATACGTCAGTGACACGCCCCTGTGCAGGCAGGAACTGAACCAGAGCCCGTCTCTGACTGAACTCCACTTTGCCCTCATAGACATGAACTAGGACGACCCATCTTGCTACGCATTCATTATCTTTGATCACGTTGTATAGTTCAGTGTTTTTCAACCTTTTTTGTGCCACGGCACACTTTTGACACTTAAAATGTCCCACGGCACACTAACATCCTGTGTGAAGAAAAAATAAACATACCATAGCCTAAAATTTTAAATAATACACAGATATGGCCTTATTATGGCTTCTATGCAAGACCTGCTCAATAAAACAAGCGCCCTCTGTTTCATTTGTAGGTGACTATATCTAATTTAATTGTTGTTATGAACTGGATATGTGATGATTCTGATGATCCCCGTTGTACAATGTCTGCATACCACAAATAGTGCAATCATACAATCAATGAGAGCATGTGGTTATAAATTCTTTGATGCAACAGTTGCTTTTCTGGACCAGTGAGTGACATTTGAGTAATTTTCTGCGGCACACCTGTGTGCCCCGGCACAGTGGTTGAAAAACACTGGTATAGTTGTATAGTAGTTCATGTGGACTTGCATGTCCAACAATTTTAATGTGAAGTTTGGAATTTGCCGTCTTTGTCACTTGAAAGCTGCATATTATGCAAGTGTCTTACAGCATAGACCTACTTTTAAGCTGTTCTTTATTTAGATTAATGAGTATATGTTTTAACTTTTGTTGTGGTGTCCATGCTTTCTCCACATTCTGATGGCAAAGCACATGAACGTTGGCAGTGGGAAAAACAACAACAACAACAGTCATGGGGGGGCAGTCCCTAATATTCTCAGATGGCCTGAACACACCACCAGACCCTATAAACGTATCATTACGTCCACTCAGCCTGAACCAGAGCCATATAGAGAGCTCTGGCCTAAACATACACCCAGGTTAATTAAATTCTTTCACATGACAAGTTTGAAACACAATGAAACACAACTACCTGCTGTCAGTGACGCATGAATAAATCATAGAGAGAGCGCCACTTGCTGTTATGGCTGTTCCAACACACTCAGTATTTCCACAGCTTTTAAAAATCTAGTATTACACTGGAAAACATTGTGATAATTTTATTTAAAGGTACACTATGCAGGTTTAGGTATATTTTTGCCTTTTTTGCTGTGAACTGATTTGTATGAAATCACTTCTCATCAGACAAGTTTAGGGGTCGCGTAACTTCTGTTTTTTCGGACTTACTTACTACTTACTACTCATAAGACAAGCACGATGGACAAATGGATTACACGATTACAGTCAGTGGTAAACCTCACTCTCTTACGGTAGCCTCTGTGTCTTATAGCTGAGATTCTTCTAGGAACTGATGCTGATATTACTGTCATACTTAAAATACACGACAAAAGTCAAGAAATTTACATAAAAAAATGAAAGGAAAAAAATTGAGACATTCAAACTTTTAAAAGAAAAAAAACAACTTTGTCCATAAAAAATGCTTACTTACACCTATTTGTACCAATTTGCATGTTTGCTGCATTAAATATTGACTACTTAATACAGTTAAGAACAAAATTATTCGTACCCCTGGCAAATATTGATTTAATGTTGATTTTTTCTTGACCAATATGTTTGTTCTGATTGAAAATGACACTGCCACATGCCAATAGGTTGTAAGACAATGTGGTAGAAACATGGAATCAAAAAAATAAGCATTTTTATCTTTTTTTTAAATAATTTTTATGAAAAATGGCGTGTCCACAATTATTCATACCCTTTTAAAATAATCACTGGAAACATCTTTATTTGCAATCAAAGCTCTCAAAATGGTTCTTATAATACGTACCAAGCCGCTCCATGTCTCCACAATGATTGTAGACCGCACCTTTTTAGCTGCAATCCGGGTTTTGAGGCAGGAACAATTATTTGCCATCACTCTGGCTGACGGACTGGACGGTCTGGCATTTGAGGCCGTTTGGGCCGGCCAATCATGGGGCGGCATGCTTGTCGGGTTCGCGTGGCCCCTCCATCGCAAAGCCGGTTTCACATTATCTCTTGGCCCTCTATCAAGCATAACAGTATTAAATGGCGTCAAACTAGCTATTTCTCTCTAACGCTGTCTTTCTCTTATATAGTTGGAGACTGATCTAATTTCGTTAAAATTTTCATCTTTTCATTTTCATCTAATATCTCAGCTGTCCAATGACTGATTTTATTTCTGAAATACATTATTTTTGCTTTCATATAATGTTAATGACAAACATCAGTCAAGGTAAACTCCAACGAAGTGCAGGTGGCATCTAGCGGTCCATGTCAAAATGTACAACTGAAGTGAAAAGATTTTTTCACGACTCATCTTCAAGTATCCAAAACATTTCGCGCCATAAACCCCTTAACCAATCATATCAAATTGAAGCTTATGTTGTCAGCATTACGGGGAAGATTTCAGAAATAAAATCAGTCATTGGACAGCTGAGATATTAGATGATTGGTGATTGATTAACGAAATTAGAACGGTCGGGCTTGTGAGGGTTAAAAAAAGTTGGGGCACGGGCATGTTTACCACTGTGCTGCTTGTCGTAAAAAAAAATAGGAAGACGAAGTCGTTTGGTGATGCCTAAATTGTGTTAAATTATGCCGAAGGGGCATAATTATAATGTGATACACAGGGCAACTCTTTGAGCAATGTTGCTTGGCGAACCATAACCGGTTCCATGTGTTTTGATTAGATGATTCACCTGACAATTTGCCTATTTATGATTAAAGTTCTCAAAAACAACTAGAATTGCGTTTCCGAGGAACTGCAAGAGTGGGTTTGATCAGGGGCATGGAACTCATCCAAGGATTCCAACGGTACCTCATTTATGAAAATCGGACATACGGGTCAAAAGTTACATGCACACACCTTCATATACACAGACAGCCCAGCCCAGCCCATTAGAGCTCTGCCAGATGGCTTAGAACTATGCCAGGTGCAAGCTTAAACAATTAGAGCTGTGATGTCATAATCGAAATTAGAATCCTTGAACATTCCGCCATTCATTTCAATGGGCCCGAAAAATGGGAATAACGTGAAAACGACAAGGGCCAGCAACACGAAAGTAACAAGCTCCCTACACCGGTTCGGGCCTGCATTTTTGGAGTTTGAACCGCGTCGATAGCTCACATGGTCTAGGAGCAGTAGTTCGTAGAAAAAGTGGGTGAAAAAGAAGATATAATAAGTAAACTTAAGAAGAACAATAGTGGGCTTGCTCCGCCATGCTGTGGTCTTGCTGGATCAAACCCACTAATAAATAAATAAAGTAAACTTAAGAAGAACAATAGTGTGCTTGCTGGATCAAACCTACTAATAAAGTAGAACAATAGTATAGTATAGTATAGTATATATACTTTTTTGATCCCGTGAGGGACATTTGGTAAATCTGCTGGATCAAATTTGCTAGATCAAACCCACTAATAAGTCACCCAATATCAATGGGAATGTGTCAGAACAACAGTTCTCAGGAACATTGCCCAGCAACATTGCTTGGAAAAAGGTGCCATGTTTATCCGCTTTGGGGGACACATACACATCACAGTCACAGTTGTTTCAAAGTTCTACCAAAAAAGTGTGGGTTAGCAAGTAACCATGTGGTTGAGCGAGTGGGTTGGTGTGAGAGAGGGAGTGTATTGTGTGTGTGTGAGCAACCTACACGTTACTCATCTTGCACTGGATCACCTTCCTGAATCTCAATATTCTGATCAAAACAATGGGCAAATTACTGCACCAGTCAGACTATATTCATTGTTTTGCACTTTTATGTCATCATATCACCAAAAGTATTTGTTTTACAAAAAATATTTGGCAGCACAAAAATACACACCTATAAAGTATTTTAATACAAAATGTGTAGCCATTTTCTTCAGCCCAATAGATTAGATTAGATTCAACTTTATTGTCATTGTACAAGTACAAAGACAACGAAATGCAGTTTGTGTCTAACCAGAAGTGCAAAACAGCAGAAAAGTGCAATGTGATATACAAAGTATAGACAGGTGGTACATAGACAGGACAAGATAGACAATATAGTGCAGTGAAGACAGTAGTATACAGTTTGTTTACAGAAGGTGGTTTAGAGTAATAAATATGTGCAGTGTATTAGCAGTTACCTTATAAGAGCAGAATATATGCTATGTAATATGAACAATGTATGAACAACATGCAGGCGTAGCAAGCGTGGGGGGTGTGGATGTTATAACGTACACACTTTTGCTGGAACACGATTCTATCCCCCACACTTTTTGTCAGATTAAAATGAAAGTAAAATATATTTAAAAAAAACGCTCCCGTAAAGAGTTGGAACCGTATCTACCACAACGCACACACAAAGAGACACAAATAGGTCTGTTGATTTGATTGAATGGTCATCCAGCCAATCACATCAAGTTAGCCAGTGAAGAACCAGAGCCGCTCTGATCAAATTCAAAGTGTGCATCTTTCTGACTGACCGTTTTTGTCACACTGTATAAATGCAGAGAGTCAAAGTGAATACGGGGGTGCGCGCACCAATGCACTTGTTTGTGCAGAAAGACCTTTGGCTACTGTTCTCAGAGCATTATGCTTTCTCTGTCTATGATCTGCAGCTTTTCTCAAACTATGGGCCTCCTCAACAATTAACCTAGGCTACTGGTCCACGTAGCCGCGAAATTAAGTTATGCCCGGTGCTTCACACGTCTGATCTGATTTCACTGTCAATGTGTGTCATAGTGCTACATCTACTGGAGATCTTAATGTTTTACGATCGCGTTCCATTTAGAACATCTTATTTTGATCTTACAAACGGAGGCGTCAAGACACATTTGAGTTCTACATCTGAGAATGAAGATTTCCAGCATGTAGAACTCATATAGAGCGCTCATGCAATGTGTGTGTCCCTGCAGCAAGTGAAACTGTAACGTGGGCTAGAAGCAACAATAGTTTAAACAACAACGTGGATTCCTGTAACTATTAATGGAAAAAGGATAGAAATGGCTAATCATAATCTTTAAATTGACATTAATTAAGCTGGCTATATGCAACACAATTTATTATGACCGCTGCTAGCGAAGCTAGCGAAGCGGTCATATAGGGATTGTCAAAGTTTTTTTTTTTTTTTCGTCATCTACTTCCTGAATTTTGGTCAACGATACCCGGGACACCGAACCACCGGGGCACATGAAATTTGGTGGGTATGTAGCCCCACTAGACTTTTAGATTTCGTTTCGTCCCTGGGGGCGGCAGTTTTGCCTATACATGCGTGAGACTAAGACGCCTGTTTATTTTGTTTTAAGTGCGTGCAGGGTGTGAGAGGGGAATCGATGTGCTTTGATTCCAGCTTGGTAGTTGTATTCTGTGAAATTAAAAAGCATGTGTGTGTGAAGTATGCAAACAATGACACCTTCATTTCATTATGGCTGCTTTAGCAACACACCTTAAGCTACTGTGTAGTGGGTCCCATTTAGAAGTGGCTACTTCATTCGCGCTTTCCTTGACTCATGGAGCTGCGTGAATTTTATTACAACTTTTCGCATATGGCAGTTTAAGTCCGCTTGATACTGTAAGGCGTAAGCCATTGGTTTCCAAATGAGATTTTATTTGTGTCGCCAGCATAGCCTATTGACAATTTATGTTGTAAATAGGCCTACCTTATAAGCCTACCTGTAGCTTAGGGAAGCTAACAGCTTTCTATTAGCTGTTCTATTAGGAGTCATAACTCCCTGATGCATTTTTGCATTTAGAATAGCCAGAGCGTGGATATCTCAATCGGAAAATTAAACAATATCGGGTGCCTATGGACTAGGCTGGGTGAACCCAGCCTGATCTGCCCGCTATTTACAGTGCATGAAAATGCACTGTTCTGTTATCCGAAGTCTTCTTCTTCTTCTTCTTCTTCTTCTTCCCACCAAAGTTCTCTGCGTCTAATTCAGCCTTAACCGTTTAACGTTAAAAACAGCACTCACTGATGCACTTATTCTTATACTCTAATGTTTTTAAATTGTCCTAAAATTGTTGAGAATTGCTCTAAAACTTAAACTGTTTACCATGTTGTTAGTCGCTTTGGCTAAAAATGCGTCAGCCAAATGTAATGTAATGTAATGTAATGTAATGTAACGTAATGTAGAAACTTTGTTAAAACTTTGTAACGTAGGTCTTGAAAAGGACACGTGGGGAATGTATTTTTCACTTTTCTAAACTTTATACTTTTTGAGATAGGCTATTAATAAAAAAAACAAGCTTATTTTTCCCTATAGACTTTCACAATGGACTAATTAACTTGATTTGCACCTGTATCAACTTCCAGCTGCTCACTATTAGGACCCATCAAAGGGCCAGTTAAACTGATTGCACCTGTATCAACTGCTTTCTGCTTAACTAGGCCAACTCTCCATTCTACAAGGATATAAGGCACATTCCATCCAACTTTCTATCCATTCATCCTCATCCATCAACATCCATTAAACAATCTGCCTATCAACATCCATTCAACTTTCTGTCTATCAACATCCATTACACTATCTACATTCAACTTTTAAACTATATACTCTGTCTCAGGCTTTAAGCATAAATAAATTATCGGACTAGCCATGGACCTCAGTTACACAATGCAAGGGAACATGAATCCGCCTATATTTGCACGAACAATAACGGACAACAGCTCATCAACTTTGGCCCGTTAAAATGTGTATGAACAGTCTAGCGACGCATTTCATCATGTCAGTTATTTGCACCACTGGTTAGATGTAAAACAGCATTTCGTTTCAGACTACTGTTACTTAATTTGTGCATTAACAATAACGTTTCAAACTACTGTTACTTAATTTGTGCATTGACAATAAAGTATTACATGAACTAATGATGACTAAAATCTTATGTAGAAGAAGAAACATTCACAAAAAATCCATCCATCCAAAAATGACCTTTGTTTTTGATAGCTGTTGAAAACGGCATGGAACTGACAGAGATGTTTTTGTTTATAAATAAATAAATAAATAAATAAATAAATAACATTATGCTGATACCTTTTGCTTTTCCCAAATACAATGTAGCCTACAGGTGTAAGTGACCTTTCATCAATCCAGTTGCAATGGATGAACTGTGATGAACTGCCCTACTTGTGATTGTTTAGAAATTTTAAAGGTTTTATAACAATGCTACATCTTCTTTGGCTATTCTACAATCTATTCACCTTTTCAGCACCAGTAGGCTACTTTCTGTGCAGCCGCACACACACACTCAGGCACGCCAAACAAGCATACACAAAAGTTTCAAGAGTGGGGGATGGAGTAAAATATGGAGACAAATTGAAGTGTGATTTATTTTCGCGGAACGGATGTACAGGACTGAGTGGCGGTCATATTTTGTACCACTATGCGGTACATCTAGTTTATATTCCCTTTGCTTATGTTTGGGTAGACTTCAAACGTTTTTGAATTTGAGCTTACAGTTCTTTATTCTTTATTATTATATTTATTTAGCTATTAGTGATACCTCGAAATTAGGCTGCTGTCTGTTAGGGCAATTTATTGTAGCCTGCTAACCCATCAAAGTCAAAGTCAAAGTCAGCTTTATTGTCAATTTCTTCACATGTTCCAGACATACAAAGAGATCGAAATTACGATTCTCACTATCCCACGGTGAAGACAAGACATATTTTACCAATTTAGGTCCACAGACAAACATAACATTCAAGTAAGTAAATAAGTAAAAAAAAAAAAAGTAAGTAAATAAGTAAATAAGAGGGCACATATAATAATGAAAAAATAAGAGCAGCAAAATTTGGTTGAAATTGTGCATAGACAGTCAATAAAATACTAGTGCAAAGTCAGGCCAATAAAAGGCTTGGGTAGTTCTGTTTGACCTAAGTAAGAAAGAAAGTGGCATAGTGGTGCAAGTTATGTAAGAGCAGCAGAAGTGTTGTGTTTTCAGGACAACAACACCAAGTTGTAAAGTGTACAAGTGTGCAAGTGTGCAAGTGGAGTAGTGCAGGCGGCCATTTTGGGTCCAATGTCCAGGATGTTATGTAGCTGAGGGTGGAGGGGGGAGAGGAGGGAGAGAGTTCAGCATCCTTACAGCTTGGTGTATGAAGCTGTTGGTGAGTCTGGTAGTGCGGGAGCGCAGGCTTCTGTACCTCTTCCCAGAGGGCAGTAGATCAAACAGATTGTGAGCGGGGTGACTTGCATCACTCACAATTTTGGTCGCCTTGCGGGTGAGGTGGGTGGTGTAAATGTCCTTCAGGGAGGGGAGTGAAGCACCAATAATCCTTCCAGCTGTACAAAACATAATTTCTGAAATGATTTCTTGATTTATAACATGAGATATGTCTCCATGTAGGGTAGTGTCAAATAGTGAAGTGATAGGTAGATCATGTAGGCCTACATGTCACATGAGCCACACATACAGTATGAGGGGCGCTGCTTCTTCTGTCCCGCAAACTGCATTAAAATGGTGTGTTTAGCAATCAGAATTTCTATTTTTTTCGGGGTAGAAACTGCCGGACACCAATATAGTCCGCACCCCTCTCAGAAAATACTTACAACGTCCCTGTAGGGAGTTATTTATAATTTGGCAAGATTGTTTCATTTTCCTATCCCACAACCCCCACACTTTTAAAAAGCTTGATACGCCCCTGACAACATGTGTAATGTAGTGGCAGTACCATTATAATAAGAATAATATAGATATATGCAGTGTATTAACAGAATATATTAAAGAACAACTGAATAAATATGGATATTCAGTATATGAACCATGACAAATATGTACAGCTATGTGCAGTGTGGTAACAGTACCATTGTAGTGCAGAAACAGTAACATTATAAGTAGTAAGTAGTAAGAATAAGTATTAGTGCAGGATGAAGAGCAGTAGAATATGGCTGTTTAAATGTAACTGTACATTTGTAAATAAATAGGACACTATTTGGGATAGGGTAGGGCAATTGTCTGGGGGGGCGCCTCCTTGTTGTCCCTGTCAAGGTTGCCATGGTTGTGGACACCTCAACAGGCACAGGCAAGGAAGCATCAGGCGGGGGGTGATGGGGGCTTAGTTGGTTGGATGTCACCGGGATGCAGAGTTCAGTAGGGTGACAGCCGCAGGAAAGAAGCTTCCTCTGAACCTGCTGGTTCGGGTGCGGAGAGACCTGTAGCGCCTCCCGGAGGGGAGTGGGGTGAACAGTCTGTGGTTAGGGTGAGAACAGTCTTTGATGATGCTGCCCGCCTTACGCAAGCATCGCTTGCCCTGGATGGCCTCGATGGAGGGTAGTGAGGACAACAGTTGGACAGTTTTCACCACTCTCTGCAGTCCTTTTCAGGGTTCTCAAGTCTCACGCAATGGGCGTGAGACACACGCAATTCAACAAGTTCACACGCTCACACACCACACCTTGCATTTCTCGCGCAGAAATATTACTAGGGATGTCAAGGTATCTGCATATAATTATTAGAGGAGGCGCAGGGATACGAGAGGATTTCTCGCAGGGTTCAGACTAGCGCACCACTCACCAGCCAAATAAAAAAATAAATAGCCACCGACATCCCATCAAAAAATAGTAGGCTATTCGTTGTATCCTGGTAAAATTCCAAAATAGCACATTCTCTCCCTACAACCACGTTATGCTTGTGTGGGGTTACACGTTTAAGATTTCAAAACTGCACCAACATTCTTTTTATTCAGAAATGCAACTGCCTGTCATTTGGTAGCCTAAATGTTAGGCTATAATTAGTGAGTGAGTACCCCCCCCCCCCCTCCAATCTCACTCCAAGCTGAGCTCAAAACTTGAGAACCCTGGTGCTTTTTGTTCGTAGGCAGAGTAGTTGCCATACCAAACTGTGACACATGTCTGGTTTTACTGTAATGCAGTGCCATCTGAGGTCCAAAAGACCGCAACCATCCAGAATCGTTTTTCGTCTGTCCCTTTTTGCAAAGATTTCTTATTATATAATATTATATAATATTTTAATGATATTATATACTGTAGTGTAGATGGTGAAATCCCCAAATACCTTGCGATTTCATGTTGACTAGCATTATAATTATATTGTTTCATCATTTGTCCACACAGGTTTACACAGAGTGATGAATACCTCTGCAGCTTTACTTTTAAGAGACTGTGCCTCTCTGATGCGCTTTAGTACTCAACCATTGTGTCAGTTACCAATTGGTTGTGAAATATTCCTCCTGTTGTTGTCTTTATCTTTCCAGCATTTTCCAGCATTTTTTCCAGCATTTTGTTGCCCCCGTCCGAACTTTTTTTTAAAACGTGTTGCTGCTATCAAATTCAAAGTGAACATATATTTTCCATGAAATAGTCAAAATTGTCATTTTCAACATTTGAATTGTTTGATATATACACATATAGTTAAATACACAAAGCTGTTAAAACGGTTTCTTACATAAGACACTTTGTTCAAAAATTAAATCTCCTGAAATCATTAAGAAAACACTTCTATTCAAAATGCAAGCTCATTGGTAATACCCACAAACAATACCTGAAAATACTTACAGAGAAAACTGAACACACCAATCAGTCTGAGGCTTAGCATTACAAATAGACTTCAGGTAAGTTATTGTGTACCTGTTCAAGTGTGTACTTTTACATTGAGTACCTGTGTACAGTTCTGCATTTGCCCCCTTATGCCCCCATATCTAAAACCTATTGAAGAATTAATTTCAGTGTGCCAATGAAAAGTATATGACCACCAACCACATACATCTGCATGCCTCAAGCAATGGAAGGGGCATGCAGAGACGTTGAGGTGGGGTAAATTCAAGGGTGTACTGTATATGGCACACAAGGTGATGTTTTCTCTGCTGCCTAGCCCAAGAGGACATCGCCTGCGATGTCGATGAGGACTTGTGGCCAGATATGAACAGAAGTCACAATCCATAATCCCTCCACCCACACTCGCCACACACATACACAAGGATTTTTTTTTCCAATAGCAATTTCTCCAGTAATTGTGTTTTTCTGTTTGCTTTTTTATTTTTTATTTTTTTATTTTTTTTTATTTGTTTAGACTACATTCACTAACAGTATTGCATTAATAACTGTGATTCTATTATTATTTATTTCTGTAAGAATGTTTGTTTTTTGTAAAAAATGTCTGCTGATTACTGCAGAAATTCTGCAGTGTTGTATATAAAGCACATCAGTGTGTTGCTGTTGATTTGAGTAATTCAAATGGTGAATGCTTGTGTGGTTTTGTTGAGTAATTTTTTTAGAAAGGATTACGTTTTGATTGCAGTGTTTCATTTTGGCATAGATGTGAGTTGTTTAGGTATATCTCCAAGTGAAAACTGTAATTACAAACAGTTTTTAGGTAGTCAGAGATGTAGAACTTTTCTTTTAATATGGTCTTTAATATATACAGTAAGCTACCATTCTTAGTTTGATTTTATGATGTGAAGTTAAGGCCTGTCTCATGATTACTTCTAGGCAAGCTCACAACAATAGTTTTCATTCCATGTGTCTGTCACTGAATTAGGGCTGGCACGCAAACATCTTGTCCTTACAGTAATTCACTCCTCCCTTTCCCGAGTTGAACTTGGCACTTCCAGGTGTCCTGTTTGGTCAGTCTTGTAGGTATTTGCTTGGTCATGTTTTGAAAACTAGTTATTTGTGCAGTCATGTTTTGAGGACTATATTACACTGTAAAAAAATAATTCTAACCAAGTGTTATTAATCTTATAAGATTAAAAAAATCTATTTGGTATTGTTTTTAGTATGAAAAGACTTACCTAGCGCCCTCTCAAAAGAACATTATGACTTAATTTAAGAAGACTTTGACTTATTTTAAGGAGTCTTATCAAGACAAATTTACTCAACGCACTGGCAGACAAATTTGCTTGTTTTCAGGATGAGATGTCTTAAAATAAGTCAAACTTTTTTAAATTAAGTCAAATGATTTCACAAGAAAGCACTAGGTAAGTCTCTTTATACTGAAAACAAAACCAACTAGTTTTTTTTATCTTGATATAAGATTAATAACACTTGGTTAGATTTTGTTAGATAAGCAGTTTTTGCAGTGTAGACATGACATTTTGCCATGTCATGTTTTGTAGGTTTGCCAGGTATTGCTGTAACAATAGAACTTCTGACATAATAGCTGTCAAAGATGGTTGATGTTGAAAATGTATCTTTGAGGCTTTGGTTTTGCTTCTGCTTACATTGTGGTTTATACAATAATAATAATAATAATAATACAAATTGATTTATCTAGCACATTTCAAGCATATAACACAGTGTGTTTTACAGACATACAAATGGGTTTTTCAATGCACAGAGTGCACCCAAGGCACTCCACACACAAGACATTGACACAAGACAAAAGATGTTGGACGGAGGAGCATTCTTGCCAGCTGTATTGCTGACACCAAGACATAAACAAACAATTAACATTAGTATAGAACCAGTAACTGAGAATATGGAGCCTAAAGGCAGTATAGGCTACAGCACAGTCAGTTCATTCAAACATCAGCCATGATATGAGAGCCACAGATGACATGGACAGGGAGCTGTGGGACAGTGAGACAACCAGTTGACAACCAGACAAACATGAATGTTGTTTAAGCTGACAACCAGACAAACATGAATGTTGTTTATTTGGGCTGGGTTGGTGGATTGGACACCTGCCCATGGGGGAGGTTATGAGTCTCATTGACCTAGCACTACAGAAAACTGGTATAGACACCAGCCCTATATCGGCCACCGTGGATTAGCCTAAACTTTTTAATGTTAACCTACAGACATGGGCGGACTGACCATCTGGCATACCGGGCATTTTCCCGGTGGGCCGACGCACCTTTTGGGCCGATAGAATAGGCTATAATTATTATTTTGGCCAACGATCGGCCCAAAGGAAGGACAATCAGCGGCCCATTGGTTACATTTCTATTGACACTGGACTGATCCAATAACAGCTCACGTCAGGCCCCACCCCTCCCATTTTGGCTCAGAGCCAGGATTCTGTGAGCGCATCAAAAGTTAATCGAAGTTGCCTATACACGAAATTGCGGCGGGTGCCGGTAGTCACAATTGTGCAAAATTAACACCAATGTAGAAGATTCAAAAATACAATATTGCAAGTAGGCTAGCATGTCAGTAACATGTTGAAGTTCGTTGAGTTTGAACGAGGATGTAAGCAAGCATACAGAGCAGAGGGACAGTGAACAGATGGTGGAGAGTGCGAGCCTATTGAGGCTACATGATAAGAACTCACTCACTGGTGGAGCAGGTAGGCTATGTGTGACATGCCATGCTGACGATAATGATTATGATGACTTATTAATTGCGATAATGTAATGATATGGTAATAATAACATAGTAAGGCCATGCTGTGATTACAATAACAAATAGCGCAACTTAAATTTTCTAAATGAATGATTTGCAAACCCGGACAGCAAAAGAGTGTCAAATCGATGTTAATTGTTGGTCAGATTGATCAGTTTCCGTCAGACACCCAAAATTCAACATCGATGGCATGAGTGGTGGTTGGTCTCTCAAAGTAGAGAAGGTTTCTATCTTGGAAGGGTTATCATGCCATGGGCTAAAAGACTGTAGACTGACGGAAATGTAAGCTACAAAACGTAAAGTCATACACAAGCCAACTAAGCTATAACCTATACGACAGGCTACTGGAACAGATAATTAGTTCAGCCCTGCTCCCTATTCTCAGAAGAATATTCTGTGGTGGCATTTCCTTCTCCCTTTAGGAATGTCCGGACCTGAGTGCCACACTAACCAAAGATATGTCTATCTGTCTGGTATCAAACCTCTCCATTTAAAAACGAAAGTCAGCTAACGTTATTACTTCCTCATGCTAGTCATTTTTTTAGCCATTGTGGTGCCAAGTCAAACATTCTTTATACCACACAATATAATAGAACTCCTTTCTTGATCTCATCTGTGTTATGAATCAGGTGTTGTGTGTTGCATGCATGTGCTTAAAGTTTCTACAGTGTCTCTTCCAATAGTGGCATCAACCAGTTGTTTTGGGCATTAGAAGAGTCTTCCTCATGTGTGGTGGCGTTGCCTATTTGACACACTGAAGAAGAGCTTTCTGCTCGAAACGTCTGTGGGGCGATTAAAAGTTGTTTTAAAGGAAGTGAGTGCGGTCCTTTTTCTTTAGATTCAGTGAATTACATGTAGGGACCCAGCACCCAGTGTGTAAGACTTTAAAGGTGTTGAGCGTGTTTTTCCATGGTTTTAGGCGTTGCATATTTACCATCAGGTAGCTCTACCCCATGCCTCTTTCCATAACTTTCTCTGCTTGCGCTGTTTCCTCCACTCCACTCCTCACCACCAGCCATCTCTGCTCCTCCTTCATCTGCCGTTCTGGTAGCCAGGGGCGCCTGCAGGAATTAGGCCTAATGCTATGGTACGCATGTATGGTGTACATTTTAGGACATCCTCAGCTGTCAGACTCAGGTGTCAGACATCAGATGAAAAAGCAAAAAGTCTCAGGAAAACCGCTGTCAAGTTTACGGAATTACAGTAATGTCTCAGACATCAGATAAAAAGGAGTCAGGTCTCAGGAAAAGCAGAGTCAGACTAAAAGGTCTCAGATAAAAAGTTATCAGAGTCAGGTTTCAGACATCAGATAAAAAGGAGTCAGGTCTCAGGAAAACCGCTGTCAGAAAAAGGGGAGTCAGACAAAAAGTTCTCAGATGAAAAGTTATCAGAGTCAGGTCTCAGAAAAAGGGGAGTCAGACAAAAAGTTCTCAGATGAAAAGTTATCAGAGCCAGGTCTCAGGAAAACCGCTGTCAGTGGAAACGGAGTCAGACGAAACGTTCTCAGATGAAAGGTTATCAGAGTTAGGTTTCAGGAAAACAGCTATTTCTCTTAACTGGTACAACAAGCAAACTTATTATGACCGCCGTGCGCAGCGCATGGCCAAATTTCCGTCAATGATTCCCGGGACACTGAAAGACCGGGGTACACGAAACTTGGTGGGCATGTAAACCCCACATGGATAGCATGGAACCATCGTTTTTCGTTTTGATGTCTGAGACATGACTGTGTAATTCCGTAAACTTGACAGCGGTTTTCCTGAGACCTAATGCCTTTTCATCTGATGTCTGACACTTGAGTCTGACAGCTGAGGATGTCCTAAAATGTACACCGTGAAGGAGAAATTTTGGATTACTAACATTTTTTTTATATTCTGTATATGCTTTCTATACATTCAATACTGTGCATCAACTTTGCTTTGTCATTTGCTCTCTCCATGTCATGATTTTCTAATAAAGGTCATGCGACCCCCTTTGTCACGAGTTAAGGGTATTCTTAATATTAGGAATATCCCGACAGGAACTAGACTATGGCAAGAGAATGCTGAAGGATGTATATGTATTGTATTGACCAATTATCTACTTACTTGGAGTAGCCACATGACTTGCGTATGGCGCATGGATCACATGCTATGTCCAAGAAGTGTATATGTATTGTTGTATTTCTGCATGTATGAGGATTTTTTGGAAAAGACCATTGTACTCATGTGATTTGTATTACCAATGTAATTAACATGTATAAGATGGGGCTTCGCCCTAGAGAACTTTGAGTAGTGTTACTGGAACATGCTGTTGCTAGTGACCTGCTCCCGGTATTGTGAATAAACCTGCAGTGGTTCCTCACACCTGAGTGTTGCCTGGATATTTTTGACCACATTTTGGTGGCAGCGGTTGGGATACCTAACTCCGAGACGCGGCGGTGAAACCTGGAAGGCGTAGGACCCGAAAAGCGCTTACGGGAGATCTATTTTTGATTTTGGGACAATACCGTGGAAAAAAGGCAACATCGCCCGCGGGACCCATCCTTGCCGGAAGGGAGTCATCCTGTGTCTCGGATACGGTATTACCGTATTGTGGTCACAGGCACCTAGGTGGTGAGTGGGAAGCGATTTTTTTCTACCGCTTTGTAGTTAAGAATTGGCTCGGTGCCACCGAAGCAATCTGCTCTACTTGTAGGAAGGTAGAAAGGTTGGCTTGTGAGCACAGCTGAAGAGCAATCGATAAAGGATCTGCTAAGAGAAGCAATCGGTAGGATTGGCTTAAAGCGCTTGATACGGGGATTGGATTGGTTGAGAACATTGCTATTGTACTCTGATAGTTTGCTCTGTTTTAGGCGTGAGGTAATTTGGGTAATAAAAATATATTAAAGGGACACTGCTATGGGGACTAGTAATAGTAAAACTGTTAAATTGCCCAAAGGTATACATAATCCTGGATGTTTAAAAGATATGTATAAGAAATATGTACCTGAATGTGTAGATGAATGTTTATTGAATAAGTGGAGTAGATGGACTGAAGGAAAATTTCCTTTAGATGGTACGTTGAGTTTGGAAAGGTTAACTGAATGTAGGGCTGTGATGGAAAGGAAGGCTAGGCCTTTTAAGCATGATTTGTTTGAAAAGTGGGAAAGAGAAGCGAGGGAAAGATAGGAGAAGAGAAAGTGAGTTATGGAACAGAAAGAGCAGGGCCAGAGAGAGAGAGAGAGAAGGTTTGTGCGGAGCTATGGACATTTCAACTGAAGTCTATGTGCAGACGAGTGAACCTGACAATCCAGCCCTTATCGTTTGTAAATCTTCACCACCATTCCCTTCAGCACCCCCTGCACCACAACCAGCTGTGGCTGTTCCTGCTCCTAAGCCCCTGCAAGTATTCACCTACTGAAGATTGGACTAAAATGGCTATTTCTCAGCTTACAACAGACTGCTAGAGAATTCTTGGGAAGAGTGGCTTCAGCAGTTAACAAACTTTGTGGAGGGAGGAGAGCAGGATTTAGGTGGACTGAAAGAAACGGTTGCTGGAATTGTGGAGACGTAGAACACATAGCGAGATATTGTCCGAAGCAGGGTGATTGGAGACAAGACGGGGATAAATCATCACAACGACGCCCTCAGGGTCCGGTCTGGACACAGAATGGAAATTCTGAATAGGACAGGGAGGACTCTGAACAGGGGGCACCGGGACCCCTCACCAACACTTCTATATCACCCTATGAACTTTATCCACAACTGACTTTGAATGCTGCCGCACAACCTAAGCTAACTCTTTCTCTGAATGGTAATGACGTATCTTTTTAGTTGATACAGGAGCGGATGTTAGTACACTTGGAAGGAAAGATAGTTGTAAGTTTTTAACATTAAAAAGCAATAGAGTTATATATGTAACAGGAGCTTCAGGCCAATCAGTGGCAGAACCAGTTTCTACCCCTTTAGTGGTTCAATATGAACATCAGACAGTAGAACATTCTTTTCTCTTGAGCAGTGTTTGCCCTGAAAATTTACTAGGCCCGAGATCTAATGTGTAAATTAACTTACACTTTTTCTTTCTCCTGACGGAGTAGGTCTAGAAGGGCCCATTTATCTGTATTGTCAGAAAGTTAACCCCACATGGATAGGATATGAGTGTAAAGACATTAGTTTAGCATTAAAATCTCCGATCTCGGTTCTAGAAAAGACAGAAACCCCTGAGCAATTTCAGTGTACAATCGCATGTTTTCAAGGCTCTCCAGATCCGCTGTTTGTGAAAAAGTGGTACCAGATAGGAAATAGTATTGAGACTATTGATGTAGCCGGCATATTGACCTCTAAAATCTACTCTGCCGTAGTAGTAGACCTGTCTCCAGGTCTGAAATATTTGTTTGCAAACCCAAATTCGTATCCACATGTTGCATTGGTAAGAGCCCAAGAAAATTGGATTGATTTAGGGCCATTTGTGAAAGCGTGTGTGAATGCTAAAGATTGGACAGTGGTCCGAGATACCCCAAATTTGTTTTATTCACCATCACAAGATGCATATTTTTTCCAACAATGGTGTTCTTTGAAAGTTACTCCTGTGCAGAAAGAGCTCTCTGCATGTTTAATACCCTCATTAACCCAACCCGATGAATGGAGGGTTCTCTCTTTAAAAGAGAAAGCAGATCTGTTAGCCGCTGTTCCAGATAATCTTTGGGCAGCTGATAGTTATGACTTTGGGACTCTATCTACTGCTCAACCATTAAAAAATATGCGCAAAAACATTGCATTACCCGTCGAAAGCCCAATATCCGTTGTCGAAAGAGGCTGAGCAGGGGATAGAGCCCGTATTCAAATCATTATTGGACAGGGGAGCTATTGTGCGTTGCAGTTCCTCCCCAGTTAACACACCAATTTTGCCCGTTAAGAAGTCTGATGGCACTTGGAGATTTGTGCAAGATTTAAGACTTGTTAATGACGCTATTCAACCGAGGCATCCTATTGTGCCAAATCCTTGCACAATTCTCTCTAGTCTGCCATCCACTGCGAAGTTTTATTCTGTAATTGATATTAAAAATGCGTTTTTTACGATAAGAGTACAT
Source organism: Alosa sapidissima (assembly GCF_018492685.1). Classification (NCBI taxonomy): domain Eukaryota; kingdom Metazoa; phylum Chordata; class Actinopteri; order Clupeiformes; family Clupeidae; genus Alosa; species Alosa sapidissima. The sequence continues at coordinate 25,259,538 of NC_055964.1, read as the reverse complement.
CCTGCCTCTCAATTTTGGTTTGCCTTCACCTTTAAAGGTCAAAGGTATACTTGGAGTCGTTTGCCTATGGGATACACAGAATCACCTTCAGTGTTTAATGAGGCATTAGTGGCCTGTCTGACACAATTTACTCCACTGGCAGGAAGTACTGTTATTTCTTATGTTGATGATGTTTTATTTTGGAAGTCCATCAAAATAATCATGCCTGATTGACACAGTGGCATTGCTGAAATACCTGGCCAGGGTGGGACTTAAAGTCTCTAAAGAAAAGTTGCAACTCTGCCAAGAGCAAGTTAAGTACTTGGGTCATATACTTACTCCTGGCTGCAGGGCCCTGGATGCGTCACGCATCACTGCAATTACTGGCTGTCCGAGACCCAGGACAAAGCAGCAATTGTTAGGCTTCTTAGGAATGATTGGTTATTGTCGTGCTTGGATTTTAGACTTCTCAGAGAAGCCACAACCTCTCCGAGCATGCGCAAATGTTTGTAAGAGTTTGACTGACATTGTAACTTGGACTGACGACTGTGAGACTGCTTTTGTGATTTTGAAACAAGCTTTAGTTTCAGCTCCAGCTTTGGGATTGCCTAATTATGATCTTGATTTTCATTTGTTTGTGTGTGAAAAAGGAGGTTACATGTCTGGGGTATTATGTCAATTGCATGGTGGACAGTATAGACCAATAGCCTATTTGTCAAAGAGACTGGATCCGGTAGCAAGAGGCTGGGTGCCTTGTTTGAAGTCTGTTGCAGCTGCTTCAAATGCAGTAATGGCTTGTGCGGATCTAGTATTAATGCATCCTTTGACTGTTCATGTTCCACATGACGTGCATGCATTGCTTTTACAAGCAAAGACATCACATCTGACAACTGCCCGCCTCCTCTCGTACCAACATGTGTTATTGACTTTAGCACATGTCACACTTGTACGTTGTACCACCCTCAACCCATCGACATTATTACCTACCGCCGAAGATGGCGAAAGCCATGATTGTTGTGATGTCATAACAATTTGTACTAAACCTCATCCTGATATATCTGAGGAACCCCTTACTAACCCTGACTTAATTTTTTATGTCGATGGTTCCTCATTACGCTTGGAATCTGGAGAGGTAGGGAGTGGCTACGCTGTGGTGAATCAATTTGAAGTGGTTGAATCTTACTCGCTCCCTCCAACTTTTTCTGCCCAATCTGCTGAGTTGATTGGACTTTTTTGAGCTTGTGTGTTGGCAGCTGGAAAATCTGTTTGCATATACACTGATAGTAGTTATTGCTGGGGAATTGTTCATGACCATGGAGCAATATGGAAAGAAAGAGGCTTTCTTACGGCTACTGGTAAACCTATACAACATAAAGAGTTCATTGTATTGTTGCTGGAGGCAATTCAGCTTCCTTCTGCTTTAGCAGTGGTTAAGTGTGCAGTGCATATTAGAGGCGCTGATGAGGTCAGCCTTGGTAATGAGAGGGCTGACTCGGCTGCTAAAAGTGCCGCGAAGGGAGGAGTTGAGAGGAGGATACCAACAGAGTTTTTAAGACTTTCGAACAAAACACAATTGTTTTTGAATTTGAATTTGCAAATACCAGATATAGTGACATCAGGTCAAGCTTTAAAAGAAGCACAAAAATCGGCAGATACAAAAGAAAAAAGAAAATGGAAAAATTGTAAAAAGAATAATGATGATTTGTGGCTACATACTCCAACAGGCAAGCCTGTTTTACCAAAATCATGTTTTCATATAGTTGCTAAAGTTACTCATGGTTTAGATCATGCGAGTGCAACAGCTATGGTAAAAACAATAGAACAACTTTATTTTGCACCAGGATTCACCACCGCGGCAGCTGCTTACTGTGATAGGTGCATTACCTGTTAAACATAACACCGCACCCACAGTGAGAGGGCATCACCCACCACCATCAGGCCCGTTTGAATATATTATAATGGATTTTATTCAATTGATCAATTAACAAAATGCAGAGGTTGTGAATATTGCCTTGTAATTGTAGATATGTTTTCAAAATGGCCAGAATGTTAATGGAATGTTGAAAGATAAATTGACTAAAATAATGGGATGGAATTGGTTGACTGCTCTACCTTTGGCTCTCCTCTACCTCAGAGGCCGTGCATCAAGATCAAAAGGGTTAAGCCCATTTGAGATTTTGACTGCCCGTCCCATACCAATTCCAGGTTTACCTAATACTAACCTAATGTATTTTGTACCTTGTCTGGTTACATGCGAGAACTGATTGCTGCTCTATCTTTTGTTTCTTAACAGGTGGCGTTGACTTTGCCTCAAAGTTTTCTGGATACATACCCAGTGGAACCAGGCTCTTGGGTGCTTGTTTAGGATTTTCGAAGAAAACGCTGGAATGAAGAACGGTGGCGTGGACCGTATCAAGTTCTGTTGTCTACACCTACTGCAGTGAGAATTGCGAGAATTAGTGAGACTCTTGGATTCATTTGTCACACTGCAGAGTGGTGAAAGAACCGGAACATTATCTCAACGGATTGTGACTTTATGCTTGAGGTTGATCAGTGGAGGTTTTGGCAAACTTCGCCAGTAGGCCTTTGGATATATGTTCCATCAGGGATAAGGGAAGTGTTGCAAGATCATGCTGTTTTAACCTGCATTACAACTAGAAAATATTGGACTGCAAATGAAGGGAAGTATGCTCTGATTGTTACACATTTTACTAAGTACACATGTGAAGTCATTCCTTTGCGGGTAGGGAAATCAATTAGTGTGGTACACCAGTGTCCATTAAAATTAGTGGATTCAACCATCCATCATCCAAATCAGTGGTGGATATTAAAAGTAGAAACAAGATATCAGTATACATTAAACTAGCACTGTTTCATTTCCAGTTTAGCTAGATATTTCATCATCGCTGGACAGTGACCTGGGGAGGGCCTAAAAAACCCAAGCCAGCTCTGCTGTTGAAGATAGAATAGAGCTTTTGTTGTTTTGTAACTGGGAGTAGAGTGGGGCTAGTGTTGTTATTCTGTGTGTTCTTACTGATTATGCCCACTTCTCCAGAGGAGATCTGTGGTACTAATAAAGCCTGTCAACTGGCTTTCCAAGCTAGAACAACTGTAGCAGGGACGAATGAGACCTGCTGGGTGTGCCAAGAAAAGTCTTTTCAAATGCATGTTTTTCCCTACAGGACTTCTGATGATTCTGCATGCTCTGCATCTCGACTGTGTACTAGTAAAGATTGCCTTAACATAGTAGGTGTGACAGGGATAGAACAATTTTTAGGTGGTTCGTCCTTGAATATTATGTTAACATTAAGGGATTCTGTTTGGATAAATAGAACTGGACAAAAGATTTGATAGAATGATATTGAAATGTGAAATTAGTTTTACCCTGATATGATGACCCGGAAATGTTTTTGGACGATGTTATGGGAAATTGGATTTTTTATTTTGTTTTTGATTACTAAAATTTCTTTGTGGCCTTAAGCCCCAAAGGGGGTAAATGAAGGAGAAATTTTGGATTACTAAAATTTTTTTTATATTCTGTATATGCTTTCTATACATTCAATACTGTGCATCAACTTTGCTTTGTCATTTGCTCTCTCCATGTCATGATTTTCTAATAAAGGTCATGCGACCCCCTTTGTCACGAGTTAAGGGTATTCTTAATATTAGGAATATCCCGACAGGAACTAGACTATGGCAAGAGAATGCTGAAGGATGTATATGTATTGTATTGACCAATTATCTACTTACTTGGAGTAGCCACATGACTTGCGTATGGCGCATGGATCACATGCTATGTCCAAGAAGTGTATATGTATTGTTGTATTTCTGCATGTATGAGGATTTTTTGGAAAAGACCATTGTACTCATGTGATTTGTATTACCAATGTAATTAACATGTATAAGATGGGGCTTCGCCCTAGAGAACTTTGAGTAGTGTTACTGGAACATGCTGTTGCTAGTGACCTGCTCCCGGTATCGTGAATAAACCTGCAGTGGTTCCTCACACCTGAGTGTTGCCTGGATATTTTTGACCTCAACCGTACTACAGATGTACTACGTACTACGGCTGAAGTGCCCTTGAGCAAGGCACCTAACCCCTCACTGCTTTCCGATTTGCAGGCAGTTGTTGCTGGCAGCTCACTGCGCCGGGATTAGTGTGTGCTTCACCTCACTGTGTATTCACTATGCTGAGTGTGTTTCACTAATTCATGGATTGGGATAAATGTAGAGACCAAATTTCCCTCCCTCACGGGATCAAAAGAGTATATATACTTATACTTATACTTGACATATTAGATAAAGAAAAAGAAGAGGACGCTGGCAACAACAGACTGAGGAGCTTGCTGCACACATTGAAGGACCGCAGCCTCCTCAGGAAGTACAGCCTGCTCTGCCTTTTCTTGTAGAGTGCATCAGTGTTGGCTGACCAGTCCAGTTTATTGTCCAGATGGAGACCCAGATACTTGTAGGTGCTAACCACCTCCACATTGACCCCATCAATGTGAACTGGTAGCAGAGTGGGCTTGGACCTCCTCCGGAAATCCACCACCATCTCCTTGGTCTTTGAAGTGTTAAGTTGAAGATGATTGAGTTTGCACCATTGCACAAAGTCCTCCACCAGGCTCCTGTACTCCTCCTCCTGCCCGTTCCTGATACACCCCACAATTGCAGTATCATCAGAAAACTTCTGCATGTGGCATGACTCGGTGTTGTAGCAGAAGTCAGATGTGTACAGGGTGATTGGATCCAAGATGGCGGCGCGTACACACGCAGCGACCTCTCTCTGTCCCAACCGTACGGTGTTTTGTTCGTTTAAAAAGTGTTTGTCCGAAAGTTTTACGTGTTCGTCTCGTCTTACTACGTCGTACTACAAGTACAGCAGGCAGTTTTTAATTGACATCTGCAAAAGCAAGTTTTGCAGCGTTCTGGACTTTGCAACAGAGACGCTAAAGGAACTCGGACTACTCCGGCCTGCAACAACACCGGACTCGCCTGCTACTCCTCCCCCGGAAAGAAAGCGTCGGAAGCGGTGTGCGAGGAAGCAGAAGAGGGGCAAGCGCGGATGCGTCCGGGCCAGGCTAGCGGCCAGCCCAACTCGCCCAGCCATACCATCCATTCTCCTGGCAAATGTACGATCACTGGACAACAAAATGGATCACATACGACTGCTGAGATCAACGAACCGGACAGTAAGTAACTGCTGTGTGCTCGTCTTCACTGAGACTTGGTTAAATGACAACATTTTGGACTCTGCTGTACAACTGGAGCAGCTAGCATGCTATCGAGCAGACAGGACCATTGTAAAGGGAGGTAAATCACGAGGAGGAGGAATCTGTGTTTACATCCGTGACGAATGGTGCCGGGACACTGTAGTAGAATGCAAACACTGCTCACCACTGGCAGAGTTTATGATCATAAAGTGCCGTCCTTTTTACCTACCAAGGGATATTACTGCGATTCTGCTAGTCGCAGTATACATCCCGCCTACCAACAACAACAGCGATAAGAACGCGGCTCTTAGTGAACTGTACCAGGCTGTCAGTGAACAACAGACGGCACACCCAGACGGTTTCACCATCTTCACTGGAGATTTTAACCATGCTGATCTTAAAACTGTACTTCCAAAGCTACACCAGCATGTTGATTTTCCAACAAGAGGAGATAACATCCTGGACCTGGTCTACACTACACACAAAGGAGCATACAAAGCCACCCCCCTCCCTCACATTGGACTTTCAGACCATATCACTGTTATGCTAATGCCCGCATACAGACAAAGGGTAAAAGCGAACAAACCGGTTCGTAAGCAGGTAAAAGTGTGGCCTGAGGGAGCCTCCAATGCTCTCCAAGACTGCTTTGACACAACAGACTGGGAAATGTTTAAGCAGGCAGCCACTTACAACAACCGGACAGACATAGAGGAGTATACAGACACTGTAACCTCTTACATCACCAAGTGCATCGATGATGTGACCCACACAAAAGACATCATCACTCGGGCTAACTGGAAGCCATGGCTGACAGGGGATGTCCTCAGGCTGCTGAGGGCCAGAGACAAAGCCTACAGAGCTGGGGATGAAGCTGGCATGAGAACAGCGAGAGCCAACCTGTCCCGTGGCATCAAGGAAGCAAAAAAGGAATACACTCACAAGATAACCACCCACTTCAAAGACAGCAGGAACGCACAAAGCCTATGGCAGGGCATTCAGGCCCTCACGGACTACAAGCCCGCGCCACAGAGCTGTGAGAGCAACATCCCTCTGCTCAACAACCTGAACCGCTTCTTTGCTCGCTTCGAAGCACAAAACAGCACCTGCCCACAGAAGACCCATCCCCCTCTACATGAGCAGCCCCTGTGCCTCTCTGCCGACAGCGTGAAGAGGACACTTGCTGCTATCAACACCCGTAAGGCAACAGGTCCAGACAACATCCCAGGTCGTGCGCTGAAGGACTGCGCAGGGGAGCTTAAGGATGTCTTCACAGACATCTTTAACACTTCCCTGAAGCAAGCCATCGTCCCATCATGTTTCAAAGCTGCCACCATCATACCTGTGCCGAAGAAAACTGCTCCATCCTGCTTCAATGACTACCGCCCTGTGGCACTGACACCCATCATCATGAAGTGCTTTGAGCGGCTTGTCATGTCACATATCAAATCCATTCTCCCCCCCACCCTGGACCCCTTCCAGTTTGCATACCGAGCCAAGCGGTCTACAGAGGATGCAATCTGCTCTGCCCTCCACCCAGCCCTCACCCACCTGGAAAAAAGAGACTCATATGTGAGATTGCTGTTTATAGACTTCAGTTCTGCATTCAACACCATAATACCACAACAACTCATCTGCAAACTTGACAAACTGGGACTCAGTACCTACCTCTGCAACTGGCTACTGGACTTCCTCTGTCAGAGGCCCCAAGTAGTACGTGTTGGCAACAATACCTCAAGCAGCATCACACTGAGCACAGGGGCCCCCCAAGGCTGCGTGCTCAGTCCGCTGCTCTTCACCCTGCTGACGCATGACTGCACTGCAACCCACAGCAACAATCACATAGTGAAATTTGCTGACGACACAACTCTGGTGGGTCTCATCACCAAGGGCGACGAGACTCAATACAGGCTGGAGGTCGACCATCTGACCACGTGGTGCAGGGACAACAACCTCCTGCTGAACGTCAGCAAGACCAAAGAGATTGTTGTTGACTTCCGGAGAGGTCACACCCAACACCTGCCACTGACCATCGACGGTGCTGTGGTGGAGAGAGCGAGCAGCACCAAATTCCTGGGGGTGCACATCAGTGAAGACCTCTCCTGGACCACCAACACTGCATCACTGGCGAAGAGAGCTCAGCGCCGCCTGTACTTCCTGCGGAAACTCAGGCGAGCAAGTGCTCCACCAGCCATCATGACCACATTCTACCGAGGCACCATTGAGAGCATCCTCTCCAGCTGTATCGCTGTGTGGGGCGGAAGCTGCACTGAATACAACAGGAAAGCCCTGCAGCGCATAGTGAACACAGCTGGAAGGATTATTGGTGCTTCACTCCCCTCCCTAAAGGACATTTACACCACCCACCTCACCCACAAGGCGACCAAAATTGTGAGTGATGCAAGTCACCCCGCTCACAATCTGTTTGATCTACTGCCCTCTGGGAAGAGGTACAGAAGCCTGCGGTCCCGCACTACCAGACTCACCAACAGCTTCATACACCAAGCTGTAAGGATGCTGAACTCTCTCCCTCCTCTCCCCCCTCCACCCTCAGCTACATAACATCCTGGACATTGGACCCACAATGGCCGCCTGCACTACTCCACTTGCACACTTGCACACTTTACAACTTGTTGTTGTTGTCCTGAAAACACAACACTTCTGCTGCTCTTACATAACTTGCACCACTATGCCACTTTCTTTCTTACTTAGGTCAAACAGAACTACCCAAGCCTTTTATTGGCCTGACTTTGCACTAGTATTTTATTGACTGTCTATGCACAATTTCAACCAAATTTTGCTGCTCTTATTTTTTTCATTATTATATGTGCCCTCTTATTTACTTATTTACTTACTTTTTTGTTTACTTGAATGTTATGTTTGTCTGTGGACTTAAATTGGTAAAATATGTCTTGTCTTCACCGTGGGATAGTGAGAAACGTAATTTCGATCTCTTTGTATGTCTGGAACATGTGAAGAAATTGACAATAAAGCTGACTTTGATTGACTTTGACTTTGAACAGGACTGGAGAGAGCACAGTTCCCTGTGGCGCTCCGGTGCTGCAGATCACAGTGTCAGAGAGACAGTTCTTCAGTCTGACGAACTGTGGTCGCTCGGTCAGGTAATCTGTAATCCAGGTTACCAGGTGAGCGTCCACACCCATCTGCAAGAGCTTGTCTCCCAATCTGAGGGGCTGGATGGTGTTAAAAGCACTTGAGAGATCAAAGAACATGATTCTCACAGCACTTTTCCCCTTGTCCAGGTGGGAATGTGTCCTGTGTAGAAGATAAGTGATGGCATCGTCCACGCCCACTTTCTCCTGGTAAGCAAACTGTAACGGGTCTAGTGCATGGCGTACCTGGGGTCTGAGCATGCCTAAGACCAATCGCTCCATTGTCTTCATCACATGTGATGTAAGAGCGACAGGTCTGTAGTCATTAAGCTCACTAGGGTGTGGCTTCTTAGGGACAGGGGTGAGACATGATGTCTTCCATAGTGTTGGAACTTGTCCAAGGCGTAGGCTCAAATTGAAGATGTGCTTCAGTGGTTCCCCCAGTTCAGCAGCACAGGCCTTGAGTAGCCTTGGGCACAGTCTGTCAGGCCCAGCTGCTTTATTGCTGCGCAATTTCTTAAGTTGGACTGTCACTTGATCCTTTGTAATGGTGAGGGGTGTAAGGGGAGGGGAGGGGGAGGGGTGCATCTGGGATCTGTGTGTCTGATAGCTGTTGACTGAGGTCGTTGTCACCTCATTGTTCGTGATCACCATGTGGGGGAGGGGTGCAAAATCCAGTGATGGTGGGGGTACGATAGCCTGTGATGATGGAGGTGAGTGTTGCACTGGTATTGAGGGGGTGTGAGGGTGGGGGCTGGGGGATGGTGGACAGACCACCGCCATTGGAGCTCAATGGGGAGTCAAACCTGTTGTAGAAGTGGTTCAACTGGTTCGCCCTGTGCAGGTCCCCCTCCACAGAGCTGCTGTTCTTCTTCAGGCCAGTGATAACCTTCATGCAGTCCCATGTCTCCTTCAAGTTGTTTTCCTGCAGCTTCTGTTCCACCTTCTTTATGTAATCCTCCTTAGCTTCCTTCAGCTTGAATTTGAGTTCCCCCTTGCACGCGCCTCAGCTCTGCCATGTCCCCCTCTCTGAACGCCATCTTTTTCCTGTTAAGAAGGGTCTTGACATTGCTGGTTATCCAAGGCTTGTTGTTGGGAAAGCAGCGTACAGTTCTGGTGGGAACAACAATGTCCATGCAGATGCATGATGGCATGTGTCTGTCTGCACAGCTGCATTATGAAGAATTACCGGAAAATTTGGTTTTGAGACTTCAGAGAGATGGGAAAGAATACAAGAAGATTGTGCCCATCTACAGATCAGTTGAAATACAGATGCTGCTTTAATCCGGTATAGAGTGACCCGTAGAGCAGCAGTGGCCTTTCTCCTGCAGTAAAATGACCCCATGCAGTGTGCCACGTTCATCAAGGATCTGCTTATTGAGGGAAATCAGATTTTCTCTGTTTTTAATTTCATTAAACAACAAATGACACTGTAAAGAGGAATATATGTCTGTTAATGTAGTCTTAAACAATTATGGAGGTAATTTCCTTTAAGCAACCCAGGAAAATCTGAGAATATATGCCGACGTACAACAATTGTCTGCTATTCACCGAAGCACATCCCTCTTCCGTTCCGTGTCATTGTTTTCATATGAGACACACTTCCTCAACTCATCAGCAGTTTCCATACCTTGTCTTCAGAACTTGTCAGACTTGCTGGGGTTGTTACTATGGAGTAACCCCTATTGTTTTGTTTCTCAAAATCAAAGGTAATTTCTGTTCAGCTATGCTGAATTTGCTTGGAATATCATAGTGTGTAATGTCATAGTCTAATTTTTGAATTATTGGGTTGATATTTTCACACTACTCCCGGGGTCTTCTCCCCACAGTTGCCTCACAGTTTGAACGTGTAAGGACAGTTAAAATGTTTCCAATGACGGAAAAAATCTGACGGGCTAGGTTCATGTGTGTCAGAACTTTATAGGTAGGATACATTAGATTTCTGACCTACAAAAGTATACGAAACCATTTATAAACCATGTTAGATGCAATGGCATGGCACACCAGGAGTTATATGTAATAATAAACGATATAAAGAATAGGAGAGCAGGGGACCCAAGGATAGATAGATAGATAGATAGATAGATGGATACTTTATTGATCCCCAGGGGAAATGCAAGGTCTCAGCAGCATACAGACAACACAAACACATTCCCACACTTAGGAGAAAAGAAGAGACCAAACATTCACAGGTGTTTAACCCTAGAGCATATTCCTATGCATTTCCTTGCCAATCCCTTGAACACTCTACCCCCATTTCATTTGTACTGTAAGCATCCTGTGGCAGGTCAGGGTGGCCTGTGGGATGGTTGTCATCAGCTATGATTGTCTATACGCTGAATGGGTAACGTTTTAAAGTCATAAACACATCCAGATATTTATGCAAGCTGCATACTTATTTTGAAACATGACATTTTGAAACAGGAAACATGAAAATCATGCACGCATCAAATAATGCCCCACACGTGCTTTCCTTAATCAGGTAAATCAGGCAAGACAGATATCAGATAAATAAGACTACCTTTTTTATTTCTTTACCTTAAATAAATATTAAAAACATTGAGTGCATAATTATTTTGAATTTCTCATTATTTTATTGATATGGTTGTCAGAGTGTCAGCCTCTCTTCTGTGTGTGATTATTTTTATTCATTTAATTGCATATTTTATTTCAATACATTTGTGCTTCTGGCTATTCCAAAGTGGTGACACGGAGGAGACATTCAGATCACATTGCATGCTTGCTACTGATAAGCTAATACCTGTTATAGTGATACAAAAGAGCAGTCCTGTTTGTCTGCCATGTTGGCTTTCACCAGGCAACAAAGCATTTTTCTTTGAGATGAAGAGAGAAAAATAAGGAACTCGAGAAGAAATACTGCTTCATTGCAAATGCTACTTACTGGAAATGAAGCGTATACGATCATTATCATTTTTTTATGTGTGTGTGAGGGCATGTACTTGCCATTGTCTTTGACGTCAGTAATTATCCTGTCGATCAAGAAATGTCTTGAATGGGTCTAAAATGGAAGGAGGAAGAAAGCATTGTGTGACCAGGAACTCATTGTTACCTGTGAAAGGTGGTGACGGCTTGATTAACTATGAAGGAAATGAAAAAAGACTCATTCTGATTCTGTACAGAGGCGATTCTAAGCAAGCAAATATTTCAAGGGGGCCCTACCGACCGGTGTTCATCACCATTATGTTAGGCTATAAATAATCTGATACCAACGGAAAATGTATTAAATGAAACCCTTTTTTTTTATTCCAAATGTTCCAAACATGAAAAACTTCTTTGGATAAAGTCTATCTTTTATTCTTAAATAAGCTACTTGGTTGACCTATCTCCTGACAATGTTACAATGTTTATTGTTTGCTTACAAGAATTATTAGCATGCAGAATGAGAAGCGAACTAAAGGAGTTGGAGCTGGGAGAAAAATAGCTGGGCCTATAAACAGGAATGGAAAGAAACATTTGCGTTCATCTTACCCAGTTTCACAAATGCAAAACCTGTGTAACCTATTTGTTTAAGCACCAACTCCAAATTTGCGTTCATCTTACCCAGTTTCACAAATGCAAAACCTGTGTAACCTATTTGTTTAAGCACCAACTCACAGTCTGATTGGTGAATAGGCTATTTGTAAATCGATATCGTAAAATAAAAGATTAAAAAAATAGGACTGCCAGAATAATTTGACTGGGCCAAACAATATCAGTGGCGGCAGCTTTGGCTGCCTGTTGCCGACCCATGTCGTAGATTATAGTTTAAAAACTCGAGGTGTGTCAATGATATTGTAACGTCGGAGGGAGCGAACATTTGGGGTTTAGTTCTCCCTCGTGTGTGATCCTCTTTGTGTGGTGGGCTGCGTCCACCCCCTGTATGTGTTGTGTGTGTGTAGTACTTGACCTGTCCCTTGTGTATTGTGTTCTTTGTCTGTGTCCCTGCTCTCGTACTCAGCTAATAAACCTTTTGATTGGACAACTGTGTGTGTCGCTATCAAATCGTTACAATATTTTAATTTCATGTTGATTGAGCCGACTGGATTTTACATTTTTTTTAAAAGTATAATGCCCATTCAGCCGACCGGGAGTTCAGAACTGCGTTAGGCGTTAGTGTTTATTCTGACCGCCGCTAGCGAAGCAGTCATATAGGGATTGTCAAAGTATTTTTTATTTTTTTTTCGTCATCTACTTCCTGAATTTTTGGTCAACGATACCCGGGACACCGAACCACCGGGGCACATGAAATTTGGTGGGTATGTAGCCGCACTAGACTTTTACGGAAAGATTTCGTTTCGTCCCCGGGGGCCACAAATAACTTACCTGAACCGTGGCACTGAGGATGAAGAATCTTTTATGGTATGTTGGTCTCAAGGGCCCACATCAACCTGGCCCATAATCACTTATTTGTGATTTGCACACCCCCGGTAAAAAATGAAAATGCAATATTATTCTGCTTTAATCGCCCCTATCTTCAGTTAAGATGTTCAGAACTGCACCACATTTTAGGTGTATGATTGACCTGGCATTCTCTGGGGGTATGCCAAGTTTCGTAGAATTTCATCCATGGGGGGGTCTAAAAAAAATTAGGTTATGTGTACATTTAGTGACTGTACACTCATTGGCCTGTAGATAGCGGTGCACACATATACACATGCACACACACACAGACACCCACATACTATCGGTATTAGAACCGCCGACACATAATTACAAATTCAGTAGGATTAAAAGAAAGCCAAAATAAATATTCATCATCATCATCATGGCTGCATTTCCAGTATTGGCGATAAGTAGTCGTTTGTCCACTAGATGGCGCATTGTTGCAGTGAGACGTAATTTTGTTGGAAGTTAAAAGTGGGTTGTAAAAACAATGGACGCTTCCTACAAGGACTGTAGTTTACCGCAGAGAACGTCTAATAAGGATAGGACGATGTTCACATGAAATGTAATTCCCATTTCTTCTTGAAGCCGAAATAAATCTGAGGATGTTTATCGGACATGCTTGGTTTTTACTGCAGGTACGTTAATCTTATAATATCAATAAGGACCTAGGTAATGTTACCGTTAGCGTTGGTTGAGTGATGGAGGCCAATTTGATTGATTGCATTTGTAGAAAACTATAAATGCGGTTATACCAAGCAAATTGATAACAGCACTGTAATTGTATCTTTCGACTGTCATTTGTTGCACGTGCTACAAAAATCATTCTGTGCAATGGAAGATTTACCAATGTTACACCGATCTGATACAGTTTTGCCCATAGGCCTACATGCGTGAGACTGAGACGCCTGTTTATTTTGTTTTAAGTGCGTGCAAGGTGTGAGAGGGGAATCGATGTGCTTTGATTCCAGCTTGGTAGTTGTAGTCTGTGAAATTAAAAAGCACGTGTGTGTGAAGTATCCAAACAATGACACCTTCATTTCATTATGGCTGCTTTAGCAACACACCTTAAGCTACTGTGTAGTGGGTCCCATTTAGAAGTGGCTACTTCAATCGCGTTTTTCTTGACTCATGGAGCTGCGTGAATTTTATTATAACTTTTCGCCACGATATGGCAGTTTAAGTCCGCTTGATACTGTAAGGCTGTTAAATATCATTTGTGTATAGCGCTCTTATATTGTATTACGGTAGCCTAAGAGTGTTGGTTGTTATATGTGGGGTATTACGGTTTTTCATACCTGCGTGTATGCCATGCTACTTCAGTTTCACTTGTATGTAGTTGATGAAGGTGACGGATGAACAGAGCCGTACTCTATGTGAAAGTTCATTTAATAAATGACATTGAATAGACACTCCGCTTATTCTTCTCCACGTCAAGTTAATCCTGCGCGACAGTCAGTTAACTTAACAGGTTATGGGCCCAGGGCCGAAGATAAGCGAGTGTGAAAAAGTTTAACGCAACGTATTACGCGATAGCTAGCCAGCAAGAAGCTGAGAAATTGGAGGGGTTGGAAGATGGCAAACTGAGCAACAGGAGTCCCAGCACCGCAGCTTTTATTAGACGGATCTGAAGAAAAATATGACCTTTGGGAAACGAGGTTCCTAAGCTGTCTACACATTCTCAAGTTGAAGGAGACCATTTTACATGAACCCGCTCAGGCGAGCGATGAGGACAACCGGAAAAATGCAGACTGCTATGCCGAACTGGTAAGGCTAATAGACGATAAAAGCCTATCGCTAATCAGGCACGAAGCCGCTGATAATGGCAGGAAAGCCCTGAGCATACTTAAAGAACATTATTCAGGAAAAAGCAAGCCACGGATTATAAATATGTACACGTCATTAACAACGCTGCGAATGGCAGAAAACGAAACTGTTACAGACTTTTTAATAAGGGCAGAGAACATCATTACAGCGTTAAGAGATGCGGGAGAAACCATGAGTGATGGATTAATCATAGCCATGATGCTAGGCGGACTACCAGACTCGTTCAAGCCGCTAGCAGTCCATGTAACGCAGAATGAGGATAACGTTACGTTTTCAGACTTTAAAAGAAGGCTACGGGTCTATGAAGAATCGGAGAAAATGAAAATGACAGAACAGACTACAGATAACGTGATGAAGACGCATACAAGACAGGGCGGAGGCCACAGCAAGCCACAAGGTAACAGAAAAGAAGAAGATGCCAACTTGACTTGTTATAAATGTGGAATAAAAGGACACAGGGCGAGAAAGTGTTACAAGAAAGTGTGGTGCAATTACTGTAGAAACAATACCCATGCTGAGTCACTATGTAAGAAAAAGGGGGGACAAGATGGCGCCAGAAAAGTTGCTGAGGAACAAGATGGCGATGAAGGAGATTACCTCTTCATGGCTAAACATGTGAAAAGTGAAAGACCACCACTCAACGTGAAAACAAAAGGCATCATGGTGGACGCGGGGGCAACTTCCCACATTGTGAACGACATCAACAAGTTCCAGAACTTCGACAGCTCGTTCCAGCCAGAGACCCACTGTGTGGAATTAGCCGACGGAAGCAAGTGCAGTGGAATGGCCCAACAGAGAGGAACGGCGGTGATCCACCTTCTAGACAACGCTGGACGACAACACACAGCGCAGCTAAGAGATACACTCTACATGCCATCATACCCACACGACATCTTCTCAGTGGCAAGAGCGTCAAATGGAGGAGCTACAATCACTTTCAAAAAGGGGGACAGCCGCATGGTCACCAAGGATGGTAGCAGGTTTGACATTCATGAGACTGGGAATTTGTATTACTTGCCAACTGTTGAAAAAGATGTTGATCAGTGTAAGGTATGTCATGATCTACAGACATGGCACCAAATACTGGGTCATTGTAATTTTGAGGATGTTAAAAGGTTACAAGGTGTTGTGAAGGGCTTGGAGATTAAGGGAGGTGCAGTTGGGTTGGATCAGTCATGTGATGTGTGTACACAAGGAAAGTTCACTCAGACAAGAAATAGGGAGCCAGATAGGAAAGCAAAGAAGCCCCTAGAACTAGTTCACACTGATTTAGCCGGGCCTATGTCCACACCAAGCAAAGAGGGACACAGATATGTGCAGTCCTTCACAGATGACTACTCAGGCACTATACTTGTGTACTTTCTAAAGTCTAAGAGTGATACGGTGCAGGCCACAGAAAGATTCTTAGCAGACACAGCGCCTTATGGAAAAATCAAGTGTATCCGTTCAGATAACGGCACTGAGTTTACAAGTCAAGACTTTCAGGCAATATTAACAAAGAATAGGATTAGGCATGAGACGTCTGCTCCTTACTCACCCCACCAAAATGGCACTGCGGAGAGAGGTTGGAGAACACTCTACGATATGAGCAGATGCCTACTGATAGAAAGCGGGCTGCCAGATGAGCTGTGGAACTATGCTGTGCAGACCTCAGCTTATGTGAGAAACAGGTGCTACAGTAGACGCACAAAGAAAACGCCCTACGAGTTATTCACAGGCAAGGTACCAAATGTATCCAAATTGCAAAAATTCGGATCAATGTGTTTTGCTTACAAGCAAGAGAAAAGCAAATTGGACTCTAGATGTGAGCAAGGCGTTTTCATAGGCTACGATAAAAACAGCCCAGCCTATCTAGTATACTATCCAGACACAGAGAGGGTCCTAAAGCATAGACTGGTGAAATTCACCATTAAAACAACCCAGGAAAGGGAAACACAAACATCTGAGTCACACATAGAACACGGGGGTGTACATCCAAGGGTTGACAACAGTGAAGAGAGTGTTGTTGATGAAAATGTGGAAAATGTACCAGGTCAGGGTGATCAAAGTGGTATTAGCGAGACTTCACCTGAAAAGACTGAGTACACACAGCCAGGTGAAGTCACAGAGACTGTGACCAAAAGGTACCCACCGAGAAATAGAAAGAAACCAGCTCATCTACAGGATTTTGAGACTGGGGATAAGGAGGACAAACTGCACACATGCATGGACTCTTGTTACAGAGCGGTGTGTGATATACCTCAAACTTACCAGGACGCTATTGCATCAACCAAAGAGGAGATGCGATCTCTGGAGGAGAACGAGACCTTCAGCCTAACTCAGTTGCCACCAGGCAAACAGACAGTGGGGGGCAGATGGGTTTTTGCACTTAAGACAGAAATTGATGGGTCTGACAAATACAAGGCAAGATTTGTAGCAAAAGGCTACAGTCAGAAACAAGGCACTGATTATGATGAGACTTTCTCACCCACAGCTGATATGACAAGTGTGAGAGTGGTCATGCAAAAGGCAGTGCAGGATGATCTAGTCTTACACCAGATGGACGTTAAGACCGCTTATTTGCATGCCCCAATTGACTGTGAAATTTATATGGAGCAACCTGAGGGTTATGAGAAAAGGTCAAAATCAGGTGAAAAGCTAGTGTGCAAGTTACACAAATCTCTCTATGGTCTTAAACAGTCAGGGAGGAATTGGAATGCTATGTTGCATACATGTTTAGTTGAGAATGATTTTGTACAGAACCCAGCTGATACCTGTGTGTATACAAGAGAAAAACACAATGAGAAAGTAATCCTAATAATTTGGGTTGATGATCTGATCATAGCAGCTAATAATGAGAGTGTTCTGGGAAATGTAAAGATGATGCTTACTGAAAGGTTCAAAATGAAAGACATGGGAAAGCTGAGACATTTCTTGGGGATAGATTTTGAACAAGCAGATGGTTTAGTCAAAATGTCACAGGAGAGATATGTGAGAAAGATTCTAGATCGATTTGAAATGCAGGATTGCAAATCTAGAGAAACACCATGTGAACCAAAACTTGAATACACAGAAGATGCTGAGAAAATGAAAGAGCCAAGAAAGTATAGGGAGGCAGTAGGTAGTTTAATTTACTTGTCCACATGCCCCCGTCCAGATATAAGCTTTGTGGTCAGTAAACTCTCTCAGCACTTTGCTGAACCAACAGTAGAACACTGGAACACAGTAAAGCATGTGTTCAGGTACCTCAAGGGTACAACAGAACAGGGGTTATTCTTCAGGAGAAATGACACAGAAAAACTAGGTCTAAGGGTCTACTGTGATGCTGACTGGGCGTCAGATTCAGCGGATATACGAAGTACATCAGGGTATTGTGTCAGTCTAAATGAGGGAAGCTCTTTGATATCCTGGAAAACAAGAAAACAACCAACAGTAGCGTTATCTACTTGTGAGGCTGAATACATGTCCTTAGCTTCAGCCATACAGGAATGCATCTACTTAGAACAACTGCTCAGGGGTATAGACACTTACCAATACGCACAAACAAAGGTGTATGAAGACAATCAAGGTGCCATAGCACTAGCCAAAAATCCAGTTAACAGACAACGTTGCAAACACATTGATATTAAATTTCATTTCATCAGAGAGAATGTGAATAATGGGAAGTTTATTTTGGAATATTGTCCTACTGATCAGATGATTGCTGATGTTCTGACAAAGCCAGCTACTAAGCTGAAGTTGAAAAGGTTTGCAGGAGACATGTTTGGCACTTAGGAGTGCAAAGAGTGTTTTATACTTCAAGATAATGAGGAAGCCTCATTCTGTTATTTTGTTTTCATGCAACCTAGTCAAGTCAAGTCAAGTCAAGTCGGCTTTTATTGTCAATTTCTTTACATGCACTGGTCATACAAAGAATTGAAATTTCGTTTCTTACTTTCCCATGCAGACATAGACATGCTTTAAATACAGACATAGACATACTATGGACATAGCCATAGACAATAAACATTAAATTAAAGTGCAAGACTGAAATATAGAACATGTATGTATCAAAATAGAAATATAGGACATATATATAAAAAAAAATAGAGGTAGTTGTGTTGTATATTTCTATAGTCTTAACAGTTACATGAAGTTTAAACTTGTGCTTGTGTGACCTGTATATTTACATTGATATGCAGTATGCAGTAATTCAAGTATATCAGGCTTGATGTGAAGCAGCAACACGTTTGGCTGCGCAGTCACAGTGCAGTTCCACATGGCGGTGTTGGGGGGGGGTTTGGTAGACAGGATCCTAGTTTCCTAGGTTCCTGGTTGGCTGGTGGGTGGGGGGGGCTGTCAGTGATGGGAGAGTGGGTAGAGTGTTCAGCATCCTGATTGCTTGGTGGATGAAGCTACTTGCCAGTCTGGTGGTGCGGGAGCGGAGGCTCCTGTACCGCTTTCCAGAGGGCAGGAGGCTGAACAGTTCGTGTCCAGGGTGGGTTGTATCCTTGACAATCATTAGTGCTTTGCGGGTGAGGCGGGTGGTGTAAATGTCCTGCAGGGAGGGGAGTGGTGCTCCAATGATCCTCTTAGCTGTGTTAACAGTGCGCTGGAGGGTCTTCCTGTTCTGATCTGTGCAGCTTCCGCCCCACACTGTGAACCTAATGAGATAAGAGCGAGTGGGGGTGTTAAATATCATTTGTGTATAGCGCTCTTATATTGTATTACGGTAGCCTAAGAGTGTTGGTTGTTATATGTGGGGTATTACGGTTTTTCATACCTGCGTGTATGCCATGCTACTTCAGTTTCACTTGTATGTAGTTGATGAAGGTGACGGATGAACAGAGCCGTACTCTATGTGAAAGTTCATTTAATAAATGACATTGAATAGACACTCCGCTTATTCTTCTCCACGTCAAGTTAATCCTGCGCGACAGTCAGTTAACTTAACAAAGGCTTAGGCTAAGCCATTGGTTTCCAAAGGAGATTTTATTTGTGTCGCAAGCAAGCCTATTGACAATTTATGTTGTAAATAGGCCTACCTTATAAACCTACCTGTAGCTTAGGCAAGCTAACAGCTTTCTATTAGGATCTAGTTTGTTAGTTACAGTTTTGTCATAACTCCCTGATGCATTTCTGCATTTAGAATAGCCAGAGCGTGGATATCTCAATCGGAAAATTAAACAATATCGGGTGCCTATGGACTTGGCTGGGTGAACCCAGCCTGATCTGCCCGCTATTTATTTTTTGATTTCTTAAAAGATTGAGCTTGGTCTGGTGAAAGCCAGACTAGCCATGGACCTCAGTTACACAATGCAAGGGAACATGAATCAGCCTACTGTATATTTGCACGAACAATAACGGACAACAGCTAGCTCTTCAACTTTGGCCCGTTAAAATGTGTATGAACAGTCTAGCGACGCATTTTTATACATGTCAGTTATTTGCACCACTGGTTAGATGTAAAACAGCATTTCGTTTCAGACTACTGTTACCTAATTTGTGCATTAACAATAATGTTTCAGACTACTGTTACTTAATTTGTGCATTGACAATAAAGTATTACATGAACTAAAGATGACTAAAATCTTATGTAGAAGAAGAAACATTCACAAAAAATCCATCCATCCAAAAATGACCTTTTGATGAAAACGGCATGAAACTGACAGAGATGTTTTTGTTTATAAATAAATAAATAAATAACATTATGCTGATACCTTTTGCTTTTCCCAAATACAATGTAGCCTACAGGTGTAAGTGACCTTTCATCAATCCAGTTGCAATGGATAGGCTACTTTCTGTGCAGCCGCACACACATACTCAGGCATGCCAAACAAGCATACACAAAAGTTTCAAGAGTGGGGGATGGAGTAAAATATGGAGACAAATTGAAGTGTGATTTATTTTTGCGGAACGGATGTACAGGACTGAGCGGCGGTCATATTTTGTACCGCTATGCGGTACATCTAGTTATCTTCATGACTAGGAGGAAGGCAGACATTAGTTTGAGGACAATAAACGATGCATCAAAGGGTCAAAATATTGACACCAAAGAGAATTATTTATAACAGAACAAGTGACGGTAAGTACAAATCTTTGGCGGCACACATTAATGTGATTAAAAAAATTAACGTGTATGATTGGTCCTTACTCATTAACACGTTATGCTCAGTGTTGTGCCAGTTCACTAGCCTAGAAATCTAGACGCACCCTATCAGCGGCAAATTAATTTGCTCAGCCTGTACGTCTAGTATCAAACCATAGGGATTTCTATTGGCTAACACTGTGGATGTTATTCAATCACAGCGCTCTATTTTGTTAGAGAGTCTTAAGGCGGGCTTAACAGGATAACGACAGTCCTGCGACGGTGAACAACAAGGAAGGTGGCTATGGCGAACGAAGAGCGGTTGTTTGAATCGGCGTTGGCGTCAACTTTGGAGAAGTTGGACTTGTGCTTTTCTTTGAAAGTTGAGCAACACAATGCACTTAAGTCATTCCTTTCGAAGAAGGATATGGTCGTAGCGCTGGCCTATTGCATGCCTAGGCAGTTTGAAAGACAATTCTCTGCCCGCCCCTTGGATTAAGCGAGGTGAATGGTTCGATGCCAGACTATACATTTCAATGATATAGGATGGCCCGCCAGGCTACCAGTTCACAGCTTTTCTGAACTAGTTCAAGTTCAGTTCATACATGCTCAAAGTGAACAGTTCACGTTCAAAGTTCACAATTTTAATTCTGAACTAGTTCAAAGTTCAGTTCATTTTACTTTTTTCGTGAGATATTTAAATAAATACTTTTTTTCACACTACGAGCTAGAAATCACTATACGTTCTTTGAAGCTGCTCATTAGACATTTGCTCATGACCCTGCAATTGTGGGTTTCTTACCAGGTGATGAAACTTGCTAGCCTAGAAATCTAGACGCGCCCCTAGCGGCAACAAATTACATTTGCTGCCAGGGCTAGTCTAGCAACTCTCCGTTGGCTTGTGAGCTCCAGAAATCGAAACTTAATCAGGCCAATGAAATCGTGTATAGAGTCGTTAGGTGGGCTTAACATAATGATTGATGGCAGAGATGCAACGGTTTGGCTTGAATTCCCTGCGACTTGAAAACAAATAAGATGGATGTTGCTGCTGGCGAACAGTGTGACACGAGTTAAGCTTTTATTAAGTTGGCAAACGTTTGAACTAGCCAACTAGCTCTGCTGGTGGGAAACGCATGGGACTCATAGCGCTGCCGCTGTCCTATTGCGTGCAGAGGGAATTTGAAAGACAACTGATTATCCCGCCCCTCGGACTGAGCACTGCGAACGGTGAGTGCCCAGACCCTACATTTTAATGTGGGTCTGGCTCGTCAGGCTAGAAACTTGCAGCAGTACAGACCAGGTAGACCAGTTCTAGTGCAATGAAATCCAGCCCTCCGCGCTCTCGTCGTTGCCTGCTACGCGGCGTTGCTATGCCTACCCCGCTCTGCTGCAATTCATCACGGGTAACGTTGTGCGGAAGCCAGTATGCTATTCAACTATTCTCAGCCGGACACTACGTTGCCCGCAATGCATTGCGCACACAATGTCAAAACCATTTCTGTCTGGTGATACATGATTTAAGCGGCACCAGCGAGAATACAGGAGGGAGGAACTTTCTCTCGTTGCGTTTCAAAAGAGAAAACAGATGTCACTCAGTTTTCAATGGAAAACAAATTCCAACGTTCATTTACAGTGATGTCTGCCGTTCATGACACATAATGTGAACTAATTCAATGTGTTAACTAATGTGTTGCGTTCAGTTCAACGTTCGCGAAAAAATGAGCGTGTTCAATGAACACTGGCCCTAATATAAACATAACGTTAACCATCTCCTTGCTTAACTAGTTGTAACTGTCGCTAGCTAGCTGAAGTATATTGTCGTATAGATGTAGCAAAACATGTTCAATCTTTCTGCCAATTAACATTAGCCTATAACTTCATTGAGTAAATGTCAAAATCCGATGTTGATCTGTCATCACTGCACCCTCGATTGACGTTTACCACAGTAGGCTAGCCTAAATATGTGTGGATTCTTTGAACTCTTTTGAACACAGATCCGCTGTTTATAAGGCCATATAGGGCCTACATGTACAGAATGTACTGCTTGTAGCCTACAACAGGACAGGAGCACGCAAAATCTCGTTTGTCTCACCGGCAAACGCGCTGAGACCAGGTCGGGGGCCCCCTAACGGCTCGGGGCTCCAAGCAGTTGCTTGGTTTGCCTGTTGACAAGGTGCGCCTCTGATTCTGTACATTGATGGGATTTGCATTGTGCTAG
>NC_055964.1:25184262-25231762 GCF_018492685.1 Alosa sapidissima | reverse complement strand
CCTGTCCCAGCCTCGCACGCTGGATGAGCTGGCCGTGGTCATGAACAACACCAAGCTGGCCCGTAACCTGTTGGAGCTCTACGGCACCGTGGACAACATCGACGTGTGGCTGGGAGGAGTGGCCGAGCCTTTCGTGGACGGAGGACGCGTGGGACCACTGTTTGCCTGCATCATTGCCAGACAGTTCAGGAATGTCCGCCAGGGTGACAGGTCAGCATATGCACTCACACACACTCACTCAAACACACACACATGTAAAATCACACATACTTTCTTTATCCTCATACACATGCAAATCTTTTTTAGATTCTTGAGTAGAACAGCATATTACTGTAAGATTAGTTTATAACTGTGCATGCATGTGTGCATCAGGCTGTGGTGGGAGAATGACGGTGTATTCACCGAAGCCCAGCGTGAGTCTCTGCGCACAGCATCTCTGTCTCGTTTCATCTGTGACAACACCGGCATCACTGATGTCCCTGAGAACCCCTTCGAGTTCCAGCCACGTGGCTCTGGGTACACACGCTGTGAGGACATCCCAGCCTTTGACCTGAGCCCCTGGGAAGAAAATGGTAAGAAACCCATGCACTGTAAATATCGGTAACAGATTAAGTATATGCATTTTTGTGTGTGCTTGTTTGTATGTGGTGTAATATTGTATTTGTCTTGGCAGCTGCGGGCCCAACCAAAGACTACGCCCCATGGAAAAGTGAGCAAGGTCCAGCTGGACCCCCAGGTAAGAGACTGTCAGTCATATAGCTTACTGCCATTTGTACAATGCAACCATCTGCAGGTATATATGTACTGCACCATACATTAACCCAGACATAATGAACACAACAGATCCCCCTGTAATTGAGAGAGTGTACATGTCAAATAGAACTGTACAGAACAGCCTTAAAGAGAAAGGAGAGATCATGTCTGTATTCCACAACTTTGACCCCTGTTTAACCTTTGACCCCTTTCTCTCCCTCTTAGGCCCTGCTGGTCCCCCTGGCCCACCTGGCAATGCTGCTCGCGCTGCCTTCGCCTTGCGCCTGGGCTACAACTTCCCGCACCCAGGCAAACCCATTGCCTTCAAGGATGTCATCTACAACGGCCAGAGCCTGTACAACACCCAGACTGGCGTGTTCACCTGTGTGGAGCCCGGTGTCTACCAGTTTGACTTCCACTGCACGCTCTACCAGAACGTGGGCAACGTGGACCTGCGCCACAACGACAAGCTGGTGCTCCACTCCTTCACCACGCAGCAGAACGGCTACGTCACCGCCACCGGGGGCACCATTCTGCAGCTGAAGGCTGGGGACCGTGTCTACCTCAGTGCCAACTATGGCGGCAACGGCCTGACCGCCGACAGCTTCTTCTCCGGGCACATCCTCTTCACCGTCTAATGGACAGAGGTTACATGTCAATGAGAGCTACTCTCTTCTTGAGTGGCATAGTCTCATAGGTCTATATGATCTGATTTACTGTTACCTGTCCTCTTCACACACAAATTCTCCTCTTGTCCTCTCCTTCCTGTCTAGTCTCTTCTCTCTCTTTCTCCATCACTCAGGTCAGGAAAAATGAAGATGAAGGATGAGCACTTAATATATGTGTATCACATGTCGTATTTATTTTGTGTCTTAAATTGTTTCATGAATGATTGCTCTTAATGTATTTGTCAACGCTAATGGATGTATTCTGTCAATTTGGATGATAAGAAAAATACTTTCATGGAGGAACACTTGTTTGCACTGATTTAACAATGCACTGAATGTACATACTCACAAACATATAGCCACATTTTCACAAATTCAGAATGTGAAGCTAAAAGGCTATCTGACTTTTAAATTATGGTGATGAATTAGCACCAATTCAGGGATTTGAGTCAATAACTGCTGTTAACATAAATGGGAAGTGTTTGCTTGTTGAATTGTGTTCCTGTCCTGTCCTTTCTTCAAGATCTTTGTATACATTCTTAATGCAATAAAATCACAATCAAGACTAATTCCTGGTTGGTTCCTCTTTAGTACTATGAGTTGCCTAGCATTTTGCATTCTTGTGGTAGTTTTGGGACTTCCAAGATGTGTTCAAAGACTTATCTGTTTAATTAATTAAATTAATTCATTCTCTTTTATTATGGTTTGTATGTTACGCTAGCCTAGTCGACACCAGACCATTCTCAGTTGTAACTGAGTGGGTCTGGGGAAGGTTCATTCATGGCTTAGTTTAGTTTAGTCTGGTTGTAGGGTAGGGGAGAACCGGGAAGATTGAAATTTTCTAATTAAACGTAATTTACAAAAAAATCATACCACACTTAAAGCTAATATTTTGTTGTGACCGGATCAATTGTGAGAATTGCTTGTTGTCGACTACGCCACCCTGGATCTAATGCCCAGGGACCCCAGAACAATACACAACGTATACTGATACCAATTAGAAAATATGCACAGGTTCAGATACACCAGGGAGACGTGAATTCCAGTAAAATCAAATGTCTTTATTGAAAGAACTACTTAGGGGAGGGGGAGAGGGAATTGTGAAGTAACATGATACTGAATGATACTGTGGGGCGGTTGTAGTGTAGTGGTTAAGGAGCTGGGCTAGCGTGCAGTAGCCTGAAAGATGTTGGTTCAATTCCCGGCTTCCACCGTTGTGCCCTTGAGCAAGGCACTTAACCCCAAGTTGCTCCGGGGACAATGTGATCCCTTGTAATATAGCTGACATATGTAAGTCACTTTCAAGAAGTGTCTGCTAAATGTAATGTAATGTAATGTACTGTATACATGATAGTAACATGATACTGTACTGAAAAAGACCTGGCAGGGGTTAGAAAGATGTAAAAATATATTTTATCATTCTTTACTTATTGCATGATTTACTGTAGCAGAAAATTGGTTATGTAATACAATCAACTCTAAAAACAGCAGCTATGCATGTCACACTCACAAAACTAACAGCAGGCGGAGCTTACCTGGTTGGGGGGGGGGCAGACTATCACAAATGAGTTCGCTAAAATATTGGTGGGGACAATTTTGTCATCTTAAAATATTGGTTAGAACTAGTCATGAGCGTCCCACCCTAAATCTACGCCCATGTTGGAGATGCCTGATGAAATCAGACGTTGTTGAATAGGCATAATTTATCCTGGTGCCACACACCTTGCATGTAGCTGTTCGCTTATTTCCTCTGTGCACGAAGTTATTGTAACCGAAAGTAATGATAAAAGGCACAACTCCGGGAGGACTTCTTGTCGCATGCATTTTTTTTTTACTTCTGTGAGTGCGCACATGCGTTACGTTGCACATTATGGCAAAGGGGCCATACCGCTCGTTATACGTTTTCCAAAGTATTCTGTATGTAGCAATAAAATAAAATAGAAATACATGAATACATTTAGATTAAAAAAAGAAATAATTGCATGAAATACAGCTTGTTCAGGAGTCTCGAAGCTCGAGTCCGAGTCAAGTCTGAAGTCTTTTGAGTGGAGTCGCAAGTCAAGTGTGAAGTCATTGTTTTTGCGACCTCATTGTTTTAGGCTAGTGAAAAATAGTTTTCGCAAGTGCAAGGATATGTGGATTCAATTCATCATCATGATCACACTCTTAAAAATGCTGGGTTGGAAACAACCCAAATTGGGTTATTCCTAGCCCAGGTACCTGGGTCACTATTGGACCGACCTCATGTTGGGTTAAAATAACATAATCCATTGGGTTGGTGACTTTAACTCTAAATTGGGTTACTTTTATCAAACCAACTATGGGTCATTCTTACTAACATGATGGGTCAAAATAACCCAGAAAAATGGATATGACCTACCAGCCCATTACTGGTTCATATTTACCTCTCTGTTGGGTTATATATTTGACCCACTATTGGGTGTTCTGTTTTTTTGCTTATGGATTTCCAAAAACATATTTCTTTACTTTATTTTACTTATGTACATCAAGGTGAAATAGGGCTGAAAAAATCAGCTGAAATAGACATAGGAGAATACATTATATTATTTTTTATATTTTTTATTGATTGCCACAAATGGGCTACAGTACAGAAGTAAAAAACACTGTTTCATTTCATTCAAACACTGTTTCATTTAATTTTGAACAACAATTTTACTAAAATCTAAAAAACATTTTACAAAAAACTAAAAAAAAAAAAAACAATTAACTAGCAATGCTCATAATACAGTAGTGTAGTGACAACAGTAGAGAGAACTTGTCCAAAATACCTGTGCATCCTGCAGGAGCTGATCTGGGAAATCTTTGACCTGTGGAAAACAGAAAAAATATAGGTGTTAACAAAAATACAATGGATGAAATGTGTCTTGTCCGAAACAGGCAGCCAGCTACTCTAGTGACTACCCTCTCTCAGCCTCTAGCCTACCATAACACAGAGTAAAAAGTATAGACACATGAAACACATCATACACTAAAATATGTCTTACTTTGAGGGATCCTGTGTGGAAGGTCTGGACGGGACAGATGGGACACTTGAAACACAAAGATTAAAAAGGTTAAAACAAAGATTAATGATTATTTTAGGTAATCAGTGTCAGATCATATCGGATTCAGTCAGAATGACGTATGAATGAGGGCAGCCTTTTTGGACTCTGCACAGCCTAGCCTATGAGAGAGAGAGAGAGAGAGAGAGACTTTTCTTCCTACCCTAAATTAAAACTGAAACAGGCAGCCAGCTACTCTAGTGACTACCAAGTGGAATCTCTATCAGCCTAGTAGTAGAAACATTGTCTTTAATATAAAGATACCTGCTAGCTAGCCACCATGCTCTCGGGTCAAACTAACTTGACTGTATGTAGTTTTAGACTAAGACAGCTAGTTTGATTGCAGGAGAACAGACTAGACTGTACAGGTAATGTAACCGAAATGAGTGTCTGAGTGACACAGCTTTAATTGCTTACAAAGTTGCTTTACAGACTCTGTTCTGTGTCTGCGTGTTAATTAACTTACATTCAGGAGAGCTCATCACTGGGTGTCTCTTGTTGCCAATCATCTTGTGCCACTAGGAAATACAGAAAAAGGGCCCGTTACACAAATAACAGCATCACCCAGGTCCAACTAACAGAGCTAAACGAGTGACCCCACACCTGTGGTTCTCAAACTTTTTCTGTAATTTTTGTCATTCTCCATTTTGAATAGGACTGTGCTGTGTATTTTGTGTGTGTGTGCCTGTGTCAGTGTGTTCTCCATCTGCATGCTAAATAGCTTACGTTCAGGAGAGCCCAGCCCTTCATATTTGGCTTCCTTCTGCCAATTAACAGTTGTCACTATGAAATGATAGCATACATTACATGTAAAATATCTTACTATCGTTAGTCTTCTGAAGGAGCTCTGGAAGAGGGTGGTGTGGAGGTCGCTGTAACAGTCCTTCGTCATTATCCGGTGTCATTAGAAAATAAAGAAAAACTAAATTATTGGAGTGAACAGTACGTCAAGTTTATCACAATTAGATAAACTAAAGTCAGTGGGCTGAGTAATTGCCACACATGCAACTCATCTTAACCCAGGTCAATATAAGAGGCTAACATTCACATACAGTATGTTAACAATAGGCTATTTACCAGGCCCTGTTTTGTTACAAGTATGTCTAGGTGGGCCATGGGATAGAAAATGTTGAGAACTCCTGGTTTAGGCTAAATAATTGTGATTTCAATTTTGACCTAAATTATGGTTATTATTCCATTATTGAGCAGCACAGCAACGAAAACGGCAACAGCACAGCTGAGCTGTACAATACATCCAGTAAAAAACAATTGCTGCTGTTGGGAGTAACTGTACATGGCTATGAAACAGACACACATAGTAAATGTAGGGAACAAACAGGGATATATTTGATTAAATAAGGGATTAATGAAGCAGTGGATTTCAGTATGTAAGGCAATGTTTGAATAGTAGGCTAGTTAGATATATCTGCTCATATATTGTGTTCCTGATGACAAACTTCACATGACTGAAACCAAAGTGAACTTCAGCTAAGAACCAAATTA
Organism: Alosa sapidissima; assembly: GCF_018492685.1. Classification (NCBI taxonomy): domain Eukaryota; kingdom Metazoa; phylum Chordata; class Actinopteri; order Clupeiformes; family Clupeidae; genus Alosa; species Alosa sapidissima. Next base: position 25,225,776 of record NC_055964.1, on the reverse strand, counting down.
TAGATGCTAGGGTGATGATGGTCAAGGTTTTACTGTGTACCTGTGTTGCAGCTGTAAACTGGGCAGGATCTGGAATATGAGTGGGGCTGAACATTGCCTGTGGAACAGATAATCATGTACGGAGCATTAGTTTATAGACAATTTGAGGACCTTGTTATCAATACATTATATGACAAATATGTAGATTGTGATCTAGGCTACTGTGCAATGTGAATGTAGAGGATGTCATAAAAGCAAAATTACGTCCGAAGCGCCACTTCTAAGCTTGCATTGTCGTTTTCAGGTGAAATGGCCTTTTGATGATAGGAGCACTACTACTTTTATACATGATCGCATCAAATCGCTAGCGCTATTTTAAAAACAAACCCTTTCATTTTAGTAAACTATGTGTACACGAACAATGTTCTCAATGCTCGAGTTCATGTGTATAGACACTGATAATACTTCGATCAAAGTTTCAAGTTGTGTTGAGCCTTCTTAGTGTTTTAAAAATACAGATTTTGACACGATCATGTATCAAAATAGTAGTGCATTCAAAAGGCCACCCCACCCGAAAACGACTACTCATAGAAGCTTAAAAATGGACGTAATTATGGTTTTAAACTAAAGTTTGATTCAGGTACATTCCAAAAACACCCTAGGCTGCATTTTGGCAGAGTTACGCTTGAAGTTCTGCTTTACTGTTTCTGTTCTGTTTAAATTGAACGTAAATGCCAAATATGTAGTCACCTCTAGTCCCTCAGATTCAAAAGAAGTGCCGAACTTCACCTCTGCTATGACTCCCTGCAATGGCCAGCGAAGTGGCAAGCTAACGTTAACGCTAACTAGCTAGCTTCTACCTACCTAACGTTTGCTGAAAACACATCCCTTTAAAGCACTTTCTAACCACAACAGACGTCATAGAATACAGTATCTGATTAAAAACACTTCTACAATGAGTTTACTTATGTGTTATCCTAAGTTAGCCAGTTGGCCTACAGTATGCAAGTTAGCAGCTAACATAACCAAATAGCTTGAAAAATAGCTTGTGTAGCAACGTTAACGTCACCGTTAATGTTAACCTTAATATAACGTTATATGGTTTAAATAACATTTTAAACGGAGAAGTGTAATTTCTTTGAAATGACAACTAGCTGAATAACATAACTGACATTAGTTAAAGTGGATAGTTTATACTCAAGTGAATTTGCAACAGTATATTAAGTTTAAGCGAAGTCCTTCAACTACTAGTCACTTGTTAGCGCATAGCTGTATTGCCATAGCTACTCCCATCCACTTGTATAGCATTTTAAGCTAGCATTAGCTAGCTAGCTAGCTCGGTTCACATGACTAATTAAATTATTCATATCATGTCCTAAAGAATGATTCATTGGTATCATACATGATTATAGACAATAATACTGTGAACACAATTATGTTTATCTGTTCTTATTGCTTATTAAGAGAGAAAGTTTATTTAGTGACGTAAGGTGACACTCCCACTTATGCAGACCGGAACTGTCCCGTTTTGCTCCCATAGTAACGAATTACGTTGCTCTATCTTGCTAGTAATCAAGGATCTTTGCTATAACCAGAGCCTTGCCACTCCGTATTAAGTCCCATTGTACCGAATTTTGGATGCAGTTCCACCAGAGTTCCACTGGGGGCGATCGCCATGAGTGCAGAATGAATGGGAGTCAATGGAGCTAGACGGCTAAAATTGTCTCTTTCACCTGATTGTCGTTGACAAATCTCAGATTTGATTGTAGTTTGTATAACTTCAACATGGGTTATAGGTCAAAAGTTGAATAAACGAGTACTTATGTCCTTTTGATTTCTTACAGGTTGGGTCGTTGTTGCACATAACACGCTAGCATTGTGCTAATGAATGATGTCATTGACACATTTGAAAGGCTTTTAAGAACAATTAAGTGACTTTAAAAAATAGAATACTCAACCAAGTGTATTTTCTTTGCCTCCCCTTTCGAATACAATACTCAAATTACTTGAAAAAAAATTATATCCCGAATAAAGTGGATTTTGAGGGTACAGCTCCATAGACCTCCATGCATTCTGCACTCGTGGACGAGCGCCCTCATGTGGAACCACAGAAGGAACTGCAACCAGTTCAGAAACCGGAAGTTTTCCGAGAGTGGCAGTTCTCCCCTTATTAGACATTCTCTGCTATAACTCCGCCATACCCAACCAGAGATTTTTTTTTTTTCTTTTTCGCATGCCCAAATTTCCGTCAATGATTCCCGGGACACTGAAAGACCGGGGTACACGAAACTTGGTGGGCATGTAACCCCACATGGATAGCATGGAACCATCGTTTTTCGTTTTGATCTGTAGCCCCCCCGCTGGACTGGACCCCCCGAAAGGAGGGTAGGGCAGACACAGTTCTCTGTGAATATCTTGAGAACTGTAGGGCCTAGGATGACCAATTTTTTCCGTATGTTTGCCTCCAGGCGTCATGTTAACCCATTCCATGTGCACACATGTGCATAAACAGATACACACGCACACACATACATTTACAGTAATCATACGTATGACACATACTCACACAGTAGACATATGTACGCATGCATGCACATGGACAAACACACATAAGCAGGCAAACACACAAGCACGCACATACACACACACACACACACCCACACACATAAACATAAACTTGTACACGCACACATGCACACAATTCAAGAATTTTTCCCGTCATCTACTTCCTGAATTTTTGGTCATTGATCATTGACCATTGACCCGGGACACCGAACCACCGGGGTACATGAAATTTGGTGGGTATGTAGCCCCACTAGACTTTTACGGAAAAATTTCATTTCGTCCCTGGAGACCACTCATTTGTGATTTGCACCCCCACCCCCCCGGTAAAAAATGAAAATGCAATATTATTCTGCTTTAATCGCCCCTATCTTCAGTTAAGATGTTCAGAACTGCACCAAATGTTATGTGTATGATTGACCTGGCATTCTCTGGGGGTATGCCAAGTTTCGAAGAATTTCATCCATGGGGGGGTCTAAAAAATTAGGTTATGTGTACATTTAGTGACTGTACACTCATTGGCCTGTAAATGGCGGTGCACACATATACACATGCACACACACAGGCACCCACATACTATCGGTAATAGAACGGGCGATACATAATTACAAATTCAGTAGGATTAAAAGAAAGCCAAAATAAATATTCATCATCATCGTCGTGGCTGCATTTTCAGTATTGGCGATAAGTAGTCGTTTGTCCACTAGATGGCGCATCGTTGCAGTGAGACGTAATTTTGTTGGAAGTTAAAAGTGGGTTAGAAAAACAATGGACGCTTCCTACAAGGACTGTAATTTACCGCAGCGAACATCTAATAAGGATAGGACGATGTTCACATGAAGTGTAATTCCCATTTCTTATTGAAGCCGAAATAAATCTGAGGATGTTTATCGGACATGCTTGGTTTTTACTGCAGGTACGTTAATCTTGTAATATCAATAAGGACCTAGGTAATGTTACCGTTAGCGTTGGTTGACAGGGTGTGAGAGGAGAATCGATGTGCTTTGATTCCAGCTTGGTAGTTGTAGTCTGTGAAATTAAAAAGCACGTGTGTGTGAAGTATCCAAACAATGACACCTTCATTTCATTATGGCTGCTTTAGCAACACACCTTAAGCTACTGTGTAGTGGGTCCCATTTAGAAGTGGCTACTTCATTCGCGCTTTCCTTGACTCATGGAGCTGCGTGAATGTTATTACAACATAACATTGTATGTCAGGTAGAAAGCATACACTTTGCCTATCCTTCCAACACAGACAGAGACACCAACTCCAATAGCATTTACACCCCATCGTCTGCTAGGCTTAGATGGACACACACACGCATGCACACACACACACACACACACACACACACACACACACACACACACAACCATGCCACAGCTGTGACAATGCACACACCACGGATCTGGTGTGAATGTGGCGTTAGTGTATCACCTTATATGTAGAGCATATAATATATGTGTGTGAATGTTAGTATGAATTGATGTTTTGTTCACCATGTAAGATTTGTTGATCTTTGTTATACTGTTGTCTTGTCATTCTTGTAGTTCTATTAGTTACTGCATGTTTGTAAACATATGTTTATGTTATTTCCCTGAAGTTGTTGTTCCTGGTTATTTAATCACATTGTTTAAGACTTTTCTAAATAAAATTATTTATTTCCCCTTTCGTAAACCTAACACATGTGCCAGTGTCTCTATATTCTTGTTTTCATAGTAGAATGAAGCACACGGAGAAGCAGTTACAATCAGCTAGTCTGTCTTTCAGCCTTTATCTGTCCCCCCCACAATTGATTTAGCCTCCTCAGAGTACAGTAAAACATCCCATATTGAGCTTGTTTTGATGGTAAAACATCTTATTTTTTTTACATGACCATTATATCTGTATTTTTAGGTCAGATGCCAAACCAGGAAATTAAAACATTCTACTCTTTATTCTACTCAAATTCTACTTGTTACTGTTATGAGTAAATTAATCATAACTTCTGAACCAAAGGTGATAAATTGATTCTGTTTTTTCCACTGAGGAGAACACAACACTGGCTATCCTTTGCACACTATATCTAAAACAGACATTAGATGAAAAGAAAGATTCATCTTGACAAATTGATATTTTCACATTTTTTGATGTTGAATTTTGAAGGTTTTGTTTAAAAACAGTGTGTGGTACACACAAATGTATTAACTATGATGTGCGCCATTTTAAAGGGCTAGTTTTCCTGATTACAATGGTGGGTATATCTTTTGAACAAAAGGTGACACATTGATTCTGTTTTTATCACTGAGTAGAGGACAAAATTGTGAATCTCCCATACACTCTATGTTTTTCTCTATCTACAATAGAAAATGGGAGAAAAAATTTAAAGATATTTTTTAAAAATTATGTATGTTCTCCTGAAACTTATTCATTATATTTTATACCATTTGAAAGGGCTATTTCTCCTGAATACAGTGGTGGGTATATTGTATCTCTGTCATGTAGCATAATCATACAATAAGCCTTTTTGTGCCATAAGGCCATTGAGTATGAAAAAATGGAATGTTCGGCACAGTCTGCAAAGTTTAATTTCCTCGAAATTGCAAAACAGAAAAGAAATTAATACAAATTTGTATTAGAATCAAGCCCTTGAGTGCGCCTCTGCCTTTTTTTTACTATCATATTTAGTCATTCAAATATAATTTTTGTTAGTCAAGTTTTAGTCGACTAAAGGTCTCGTCATTTTAGTCTAATTTTAGTCAAAAGAAAACTAAAGGTATCTTAGTCTTAGTCAGTTTTAGTCAACACATTTTAGTCTTTTTTTTTATAACAAATTATTTCTGATTACCATTTGAGTCAAATAGTGTTTCACACATCTCAATTTTCCAACAATATTGTGTGTCCACAGGGCTACTCGTCTGTTATAATTACTCATTCTGATTTTTTGTCAGTCAGTATGTTTACATGCACAGGTAAGTCGAGCTACAGTTATAGCTCGGCTGGGATTTGACCATAGACAGTAAAAGATTTGACTGGACCACTGTCATATTCGTAGACCAGTGTTTCTCAAAGTGTGGTCCGGGGATCACTGGTGGTCCGCAAGCTATCCCAAGTGGTCCGTGAGCAGACGTGGTAAAATATAATATAGATGAGTTGTTTGCAATATTGAACCAACTTGTATGTAAAAACAGTTCTGCAACACTGTCTATGTAAGATATGCCAGTTTAAATCATACAGTATGAATCCACACAATAAGCAAAGTGCAAAGACAATAAGCAAGGTGGTTCAGTGAGTAGGCCTATTGTGTAGAGTAATTATAGGCTAGGCCTACTGTTGAAGTAGGTCTAATCTTTTTTTTTTTTTTAGCTAGGGTTAGTTAAGTGGTCCTGAAACTGAAAAAGGCCGCTGTCGTAGGCCAAAGTATTAATGTTTTACTCCGCCTCGCTAGATGGCGATATGCGCCCAAACACAACACATTCCCCAAACAGACTCTCCATCTTAGCCATAGCTAACTTGCTTGCGAACTTTCCATATTAGCTTACTTGCTAGCAAACTTTGCATCATCAGTCTAACTAGTTAAATAGTTGACATTACATGATGAACATTTTCGTATGGACATTCTGGGGGATGTTAATTTGTATGAGAAAAGCTTCAACTTCTGCGTTCTTCTTGCTAACTCTGGCAGAAATCTCCAGTGTTCTTGTTCCATGTAGTTTCGTGTTGCAGCCACAGGGTTGCAGCAGAGCCCGTCTACGGAGAGCCTCCCCACTCTCTATTAATCCCATACAAACCGAATTTGGCTGCAGTTCACCAGAGTTCACCTAGATGGCGATCGCGGGCGAGTCCAAAATACATGGGGTCCTATGGAGCTACAAGGCTACATTTATTGTTTTCACCTATTTAACAACTGAAATCCTCAGATTTTATTTTATTTTTCGCAAAATGGATATGGATTATCAATCAAAAGTGAAATAATCCGGGAGTCATGTGCTTTCATTTTCTTACAGGTTGGGTCGTTGTTGCCCATAACACGCTAGCATTGATGCTATGCTATGCTATGCTATGATCATGCTAATGAATGACGTCATTGACACGTTTGAAAGGCTTTTTTGAAACAATTAAGTGACTTTAAAAAATATAATACTCAACCAAGTGTATTGTCTTTGTCTCCCCTTTCGAATACAATATTCAAATTACTTGAAAAAAATGCATATCTCGAGAAAAGTGGATTTTGAGGGGTACAGCTCCATAGACCTCCATTCATTCTGGACTCGCCCGCGAGCGCCCCTAGATGCAGTACCACACCGGAAGAGTTCCGAGAGTGAAGGTTCTCCCCTTATTAGACATTCTCTGGTTGCAGCAACAGCACGTAGACTAGCCTACAGGAAAGCTGTTGCGTATGAACTCATTCGGAATATTTTGAAAACGTAACAGCTAGATATTCGGTCTTCTCATTTTGTAGACGAGTTTTATCTTAGTTTTTATTTCATGCAAAACATTTTAGTCTCGTCTTTTTTCGTCAACAATAATGCATCTTAAGATAGTCTTAGTCAGTGTTTCAGGACATTACTGCCATCTCGTCATCGTCTTGTCTTAGTCATGAAAAAAAAGGTCGTTGACGAACATATTTCCTCTCGTCTCTTCTGACGAAATTAACACTAGTATGAATATACTATGTCAATAATCGCAAGGCTTTATTAATGCTTTATAACCCTTTATGGATGTATTTACCAAACTTTGATCTAATATGTTAACAAAACAAATATTTTTTCTGACTTTATCCAACATTCATATTTCTGTTTTCGGAATTATATCAAATTACCATATTTTTACACATATAATGCCTAATCTGCATGTTTAAACATGATATTTCTGAAAACTTGCAATGCAAAACATATTTGTATTTACGTGAGTAAACAACTGGGCAAGTTTCATGGTGATATCTATGAGTTATATTTTTTACCCTATTCACCTGTAGTGATTGCATGTTGATCAAAACTGTTTTTGTGCTCTGTGTGGGAATTTTCAAAATCTCTGTTGGGCTCCTAGGCTAAAATCACTCAGTCGGTTCTAAAGGAGCCTCATTGTAAAATGTGGTGTTTTTATCCACTCGGAAACAGTATTGCTGAATACAGTATGTGTGCACTACATCTTAATCCTTCACTTATACCTCTAGCACATGAAAATGTGCATGAAAAAAGTGGCCATTTGACTACTAGGACTACATTCAAGAGTGCCTGGTGGGCTAAAGAGTTATCCAAGAGTTATTTACCAGCAGACACACGCTATTAGACAGTGACAGTTCTGTGAACTGGTGTCATCAAACGTCCAGTGCAGCACTGGATAAACATCGCGCCTATAAACCTCCTGCTTTGAGGAGAGGGTGAACTTGACAGGCCTGCGCGCTGCCTGAGATCAGAGGGTTCGTGAGGGTCATCAGGCCAGATGGCCTCTATAAAAGTCAGGCCACCACGCGAGTTCTTCAGAGACGGACATCACTGTCACACAGTCTTTCTCGGAGGAACGAGGCACGGACTCTATATTCGTGCTGTTCGTCAGTCGTTTGTCGTTTTAGAAACCGCACAGTTTTGATAAATTATGGATTTATATGCCCGTTTAGCTGTGGTGTGCTGCATGGTTAAGATAGGCAACTCTGGAATTTATCCAGCAAATAGTTTATCCGTCCAATGGAATCTTGACGGGCCGAGATTGGCTTTCAGTGGAGCCGCACACCACCAGCGCAACTTTCCGCTCTACATGATGCAGCTTTATCGGTCATACCGAGCAGCTGACCACGAATCTGCAGGTACCACTGAGGAGGCCAACCCTCTGCGTCAGGCCAACTCAGTTGTTAGTGTAACAGCAAAAGGTGAGAATCTCCTCTTGTTATATCTTCCCAAGTCATCCCTTGTATGTTATTAATGTTGATTTTCCATTTGTTTCCATCTTCTATCAGTAGCCTACCTGACATCGAGAGTTTTATTCAAAGTGAAAATTAACATCCACAGTGTACATTACACTTTTAGTTTTCACTTTGAATAGAAACTATTGGTAGGCTTTATAACAACGTTTCACGTTTTATTTTTTGTCTTTGTTGGCTCTGGGGTGTCTTCTGAGCACGCAGCATCTGTCAGGCGCGCTGTCAGTGCTTATCTCAGGAGCACGGGAGTGACAGAGTGCTGATTTCACTTGAAAGAGTTTCTGCGTTTTATGTGCTCGAGCCATGTGTATTAGCCTCGGAGACGTCTGTTGAAGTCTAAACGGAGACACAATACACATTTCCCTTCTTCTATTCCCTCTTTTGCCAGCGGGTTAACGTTCTGGTACGATTGGTAAAACTGTCATATGGTGAGTGGCCATAGATGCAAACACGGCCATTCGACCGTTCTTATTTGCTCTATTTGCAAAATAAGTTGTACAATTACGTTGCCGAAACAACATCGAAACCATAAGGCTTTAACTAATAGGATTACATAGGCATGGTTCATCTTGCAGTATAGTCACGCAGTCTAAAGCTTTACTGTTTTATCTTTTATTCCAGGATGTTATCAGGTTGGTGATCACTGGAGCATTACCTTTGACCTTACGTCCTTGCTGCCAACTGACATGGTGCATCTGGCAGAGCTGCGACTCCGAGTACCAGAATTCTTTGGCTCCAAACGTGTTCTGCTGGATGTGTTCCATGCCCACAATGGCCAGGAGTTGCTACTGGGCCGAATCCGCGCCGCACCCCAGCACAGGCCGCACTCGTGGCAGGTATTCAATGTCAGTGCCCTGCTCAGGTACTGGCTGCAGCAGGACCAGGCTCCACACTGGACTGAGGGAGCAGAGCTTGGGAGCGGTTGGACTGAGGAAGGCAGTGGTGATAAGATAAAGGGCACAACAGAGGGCATGACATCCACTCGCCCAGGACTCGCCCACCACAGGCCGGGAGTCAACCACGCGACGACCGGGCATGTGTTGATGGTGGTGTTCTCGGAGCAGCGGACTCGAAGCCCTGTCCCCAGTTTACTGCAGACGGCACAGCACTCCAAACACGTCACCCCTCAGCTGACTCCACCGGTCATCCCAAAGGAGGGCCCGCTGACCCGGAGACACAAGAGGAACCGGCTGGAGCCCGAGCACCTCCCCTCACCTGAGGTCACGCCCGAGACCCCGACTCAGGCCACAGCAGAGAGCCCAGCCAGGCCACTGTGCCAACGGGTCGACATGTGGGTGGACTTTGATCAGATCGGCTGGGACCAGTGGATCGTCCATCCAAAGCGCTATAACGCCTACCGCTGTGAGGGGGAGTGTCCCTCACCACTGGATGAGAGCTTCAAGCCCACCAACCATGCATACATGCAGGTGAGTCTCACAAAATAACTGTTATAACACAACACCTATGCAAGCTGATAATTAGTTAGTACTGATTGAGTTGGGAGGCCTTTAATAGATCATCACCGAATACTACTGTAGGTGTCTCAGTAAAGAACGCGGCCTCATGTGCGATGAAGTAACATTCTCTCTTCTCTCCCTCCCCAGAGTTTGCTGAGGTTATACCACCCTGAGCGGGTTACGTGCCCGTCTTGTGTGCCCACACGCTTGAGCCCGCTGTCTATGCTGTATTACGAGGATGATGGTGTGGTGCTTCGACATCATGAGGACATGGTGGTGGAGGAGTGTGGCTGCCAGTGATGCCAACAAACATGCACGCTTGTGTTTGTCCATATATGCTCTTGAAATGCCTGAGATATTTTTTCAGGATTTTGTTTTTGCGGACACAACAACATGATTCAAATGACTAATGAAATGAAATGACAAAAAGTATTATGAACTATGTATTGAAGACATGTGTTATTAGCATTTTGAATGTATATTTTAGATATGCTTTGTATTTAAATATACAAAAACGTGACCACTGGTACATTTCTGAAGATTTTGATATGATCCAACTATGTGTATGTAATATATTTTTATTTTGTGTTTTAATATAATGTACAAAGTCAAGTTAGCTTTTTGGAGAAATCTATGTATTTAATACAATGTATTAATATTTTATGTTTAAATGTGTCTGACTTGATCATTGGTTCAGTGCTCTGTTTTAGGGAGTGGTTGAACTTCTTTATCACAGCTCTGATATTGTATTGCAAAAATTTTGTCATAATAAAGTATTATATATTTCAGTCACACATTTCATGTGATTAAGTTTCATTGTTTGTAATCAAAAACTTTTTGATAAAATATCCATATCTGAACAGTCTTTTTTTGCTATTGTTCACACTCTTTTGAAAATAAGATGTCCAGAAAATACCTGCACACATCCGTTAATCTTTAATGCAAAATGCACTTCAATGAACAAAACACTTAATTTCCCTGATACAAAATAAGTCTATGCCACCATAAGCAAATGTTCTATCCCATAAAAACACTTTGGGTTAGTTCAGTGAGTTGATGGTGCTTATCAACGTATGCGCAATGTTGTGGAACATACAATGTCTTTGCAGAAAACATAAAACCCAGGTATTAAGCTGTAGGCTACTGTAAGTGAACTGTCTTGAAGAAAGTATCTAAATGTCAGCAAAATCTACTTTGAGCCTTATTAGCCTACTCAGCATTTTCCCTGAACATTGACCGAGAAAGATATTTATGAATTTCAAACTGTGGTTATTGAGTTAATTTTGTATCACACCAGTGCTAAATGAGTGCACTTAATCAATAGTGTGAAATGTAAAAATGATCTCAGAGACAATTGTACAAAATAATTGTACAAAACAACTGTAGTAGGTGGCACAGCAGTAGCACATAACTATTTTTCTAGTATACTGTAGGTCATTTCAGTCTACTGTCAAATAAACGGCAATCATTATTCTGTTACACTGACTAAGAACACTTCCATGTAGTCTAGGATTTGTGTAAGATAGGCACACTCTGACTGGATGAAGCACATTGCCTGACAGCCAGACAAGAGATCTGAACAGAGCTGTCTGGTTGAACTGGTCAGTGTCTGAGGCTGGACAGGGCAGGACAGCAGTGTGGGAGAGCTGCCCTCCTCTAACCTCAAAAGCGCCACCAAATGTGGATTGGAACTAACCAGCCATTCAGTCGCCACACACACGCTCACCAAACACAAAAGCCTAACTCATTTGAGACTGTTTATAGTTATACAGCATGTCTGACGGGAGGTGCTCATCAGCCATTTCCTCCAAGGGCCAAGTGCAGGATGTGCTGATGGAGAGACAGAAGGCCAGCAGAGAGGGGGGGAGTGCTAAATGAAAGTGGGGGGAGGAGGGAGTGGGAGATGAGAGACGCCATGAGCAGGGCTGTGTTTATTTAGAGGGGGGCAGGAAGAGAAAGCTGAGAAGGGCAAGTTGAGAGTGTGAGAACTTGACTGCAAAAAGGGTTAACTGTACAATATCTGTGAATGTGTGTGTTTGTGCCTGTTGTGATTGGTTGTGAAGACTACACATGTATTCTACAGGGTTCCCACCCTTTTTCACTGTCAAAATTTCAAAACCTTTCCATGACTTTTCAATGACCTTGAATTAAATTTCCATGACATTTTCACGTTACGTTACAGGGGCTGATTATGTCACTTCAACAACAAGATTGGTTGGTTCTCAAACTGTGGCATTGCACACACTAGTGTTCTTGGATAAGAGCCAGGTATGTATTACTGTAAGGTCAGTATTATTCATAATTATTTAAATAGCTGTCATATTTTGTGTGTGACTGGGAAATTCTTGCTTTAAGAGTGCCTTCTCACAAAAGCATAGAATCACTGAGCTTGACTAGCTAGCTAGGTGAAGCACTCTCCTTCAACAACCTGTGAGCCTACGAGGCAGTCACCTCAGTGGGGGCTGCTCATTGTTCCAACACCCCATTATTCCAACGACTCAATAGTCTGACTTAAACACTGAAACAGTTATACACTTCAAACATTTGGACTGAAACCCTGCCGACACACATCCCCACCATTCTATGTCTAATAGAAAAGAAGTGATCGCAGTCTGTGACATAATATAGCCTATGCTACCTCCTACATATGTCCCTGGTATGACAAAATTAAATTTCATGACTTTTCCAAAACTTTCAATTCGTTTACTAAATTCTATGATTTCTCCAGGCCTGGAAAATGGGATTTTACAATTCCATGACTTGAGGCTTTCCATGACCATAGGAATCCTGTCTATAGGCATAGACAATGGATTTGAACATATTATTCTTAATCCTAACAAAGGCTACACCTTTAAGCAAGACAGACAATATCAAATATTGCAGTTTTTAATTGGCATCAAATGTTTGTGACAGAATGCTGGTGAGTTAGGATAAATAGTTATTAGACATGACATGACAAATGACACATGGCACCAGAGACAGGTAAGGCATTTTACAGCTGATGAGGACACGATGATCTTAAAGCGGTTCCATCAGCCGGAGCAGCAAATCAAAGGGCAACCAGAGAAGACTGGAACAGCAGGTACTGGGGGAAAGTTCAGATTTAGTGCAGGTTTAATTCTGGTTTACTTTATGCTATTGTGCAGTTTCGCGAAAACCACCGAGTTCCCATTGAGACAGCTTTCCATATGTGCTAGAGCCAACCAACAGAGTCTTTGGTCATCCTAAAATAGTATAACTGGTTGGTGTTTTAAACCCCTTGCCGAAGAGTTTCAGAACTATTGCAGCAAATGGTTTGCACTCTTTCCGAACCCCCACCATTCACAGCTTGAAGAAATGTTTTACTTGTTTGTATAATTATATACAGTAATCTAAATATCTCCACAACCTTCAACAGTCTTCTGTGCTTTTTTGGCAGAATAAACATGAGAAATGGCTTGCTGGAGGGGAATTTGTGAGAGCATCCAGAGTCTTGTTCAGTCCTTCAGACAGCAAACCCTGACGCTGGCCCCCAGCCCAAACCCAAAGCCAGGGTAGAGAGGCTGGGTGAAGGTGGTGTGGACCCTGTGGAGGAGGGTCATTGTGGGGTCAGAGGTTGTGGGGTCGGTGACGCGGTAGAAGGCTAGCAGTCCTGCTGGTGGGTCCAGATACACGCCCACCCTCGTGGAGCCCGGCCCCGGCAGCTCGGCTTTCACCGAGTCGTGCCAAAAGATGTGCCTGGCCGGCGCGCAGATGAAGCACCAGGACTGGTCGTTGAAGCCGAACAGACACTCGTTGCCCAGGCCTTTCCTGCTGATGCCCTTGTAGGACACCACAGCCTCCACGCCACACTTCCCCATCCACTCAAACTCCCAGTAGGACTTAGTGCTCAGGGCCTCGCGGCACAGCACCTGCGGCCTGTGGTTGAAGCGCTCAGGGTGATCAGGCAGAGCCTGGTCCTGGTTGGTGGATATGGCCTCTAGGTTCCCCTCAGTCAGGTTCAGACGCTTGAAAGCAGTATTGGGATCCAGTGTCAGTTGACAGAAATCTGGTAGAAATCAGAGAAAACCTTTACTTAGCATTTTACACACAAACTCATACACTATTATTGAACATTGACTCTAATTGGCAGTCAGAGTAAACCAGTTTTATGTGGCTTTTAGAGGTATTTATGTCGATAAGTTGATTGGTGCGACTTACATTGTAAGAACTCGTCTCTGGTCTTTGGCTCAGCAGCTGGTGCAATCTGAGGCTCTGCAGAGATAAAAATGAATGACAAATATAGGAACACATTTCCTCAAAATCAAACTTCAATATCATACTATTATAACATTCACTCCAGTCTGTTTGGTACTGAATGGAAGCAAGAAATAATTTGTAACCTAATTTGTATCTATCTAACTATCATGAATAGTGGGCGGTGGTAGTGTAGTGGTTAAGGAGCTGGGCTAGCGTGCAGTAGCCTGAAAGTTGTCGGTTCAATTCCCGGCATCCACCGTTGTGCCCTTGAGCAAGGCACTTAACCCCAAGTTGCTCTGGGGACAATGTGATCCCTTGTAATATAACTGACATATGTAAGTCACTTTGGTCAAAAAGTGTCTGCTAAATGTAATGTAATGTAATGTAATGAATAGCCTAGTGGTTAAGGAGTCAAGCAAGCCATACAGTAGTCCCAAATGTTCTGGGAGCAGTGGCCCTGGTGCTTACATGATTGACGTATGTAAGTCGCTTTAGATAAGTGTCAGCCAAATCAACGGAAAGAATCATATATATACATACACCATAATGTCCCAAGCCACTTCATCTTAAAGCTAACTAGCATTCTAGCAACACAGGGCTAGTTTTGTGAGCAGTGGATATGGTGTTTTATAAAGATATACGATGTCCCCGTGAGGAGTTCTTTTGCATACCATAGAGAGATATCTTGTCTATTTGCTTATTCAGCAGATCTTCGGTCCTCATTTTCACATCATTGGCAGCCCTTAAAAGGTCCTGAACAGGCAACATAGAACTGATAGTTGTGCTGGGTAATTCCTCAAGTACTGGACAGCTGCGCAGAGACTGGAATCTCTACAAACAAGAACACCATGAAGAATAAGCAAATTAAATAAAAAGCAGAAGAATTAATAATTAAAAAAAAAACAGATAGATAGATAGATAGATAGATAGATAGATACTTTATTGATCCCAAGGGGAAATTCAAGGAATTCAGAATTCAGAAAGGTCTTACCATGAACTACAACTTTTACATATTATTAAAAGTACACAAGAATAATATTTCTATTTCAAGTAAGCTGCACTAAGGGCAAAGGCAAGAGCAGCACACTGATAGCACTGATAGCACTGATAGCACTGATAGGACTGATAGCACTGATAGCACTGATAGGACTGATAGCACTGATAGGAGGAGGAAAGGTTCAAGAGGTAACAACAAGTAAAGTAAATAAAGTCGGCCACATCAGTATTTGCTCCTAATTATCTTTTTTACTCGTGACGTTTCGGGTGTGAACCCTTCAGACTGCAGACGGGAGAGCAAATACTGGTGTGGAGGACTTTATTTACTGATATTGTTAGGCCTGTTCCATGGTCCTGATATTGTTAGGCCTGTTCCATGGTCCAGCACCCAGGTTGAGATTTTGGATGTGTGTTGTTTTGTGTACATCACTCTCACTACAACAAAACCAACCATTCTTATCTTAGGGCAAATACCAGTGATCTCTAGCCTGGCGAGCCAGACTCACATTAAAATGTAGGGTCTGGGCACTCACCGTTCGCAGTGCTCAGTCTGAGGGGCGGGATAATAAGTTGTCTTTCAAATTCCCTCTGCACGCAATAGGACGCAATAGGATATTTGTTTTCAAGTAGCAGGGAATTCAAGCCAAACCGTTGCAACTCTGCCATCAATCATTATGTTAAGCCCACCAAACGACTCTATACACGATTTCAATGCCCTGATTAAGTTTCGATTTCTGGAGCTGACAAGTCAACGGAGAACGGCTAGGGGCGCGTCTAGATTTCTAGGCTAAGTGATCTCCTCATACCTGGAGGAACTGGACGTGGTCCTCGGTGTGCGAGAGCTGCTCCAGCTCAGCTTCTCGCTGGCGCAGTGTGGAGATCTCCTGCTCCAGCCGCTCCAGGAAGCTGGCAGCCCGCTGCAGCTCGGCACGCTCCTGGGCCAGGATCACCTCCTCCAGCTTGGAGCGCCGCTTCTCAATGGACACCAGCAGCTCGCTGAAGATGCGCTCGCTGAAGCTGAGCGCTGTACCCGTGGAGGACTGTGTCACCGGGGGAGAGGAGAGGACCAAAGAGGGTTAGAGGAGTTGAAAGGAGAGGAGAGGGAGAAGAGGGAAGGAGTGGAGAGGAGAGTATAGTTTCACTTCAAAAGAACACACTGTGCGAAGGAACTCGCTGTGTCCAAGAACCCAACTCAGTCTGCGTCACTGCAGAGTGCCGATTCAGTTCTACTGCATCAGAATTCAGTTCTACTGCATCAGAAACACACGCGCGCACACACACACTCACACTGCAGACAGAAGCTCAGCACTCTCTGTGAGAGATAAGCACTGCACTAAAGAACTATTCTTTCAACATAACAAAAAGCTGGACTGAGAAACGTATTCATATTTCACAGCATCTCTCTCTCTCTCTTTCTCTCTCTCACACACACACACACACACACACACACTAAACCCTGTATACACACCAGACATGAAAATCCACTTGACTGCATCACACATTCTGCAGTGACAAGCTTTCTCTGCATCAGGCAGGTATAAACTGCATCTCACAGCAATGCCGTGCCAATTCATCTCTTTTTAAACTGGTAATTATTTTGCTCTTCACACTTCATGTCACACTTGACAATCACTGAAGAGGTAGAGTGCACGCAACCATTTATAATTATAGTCAATAATTATGTCGATATTTATATCCTGTGCAGTTAGTTTAATGTTGAGTGTGTTTAGTTTTGTTTTGAGTTCACTCTGTGCATACAGTGACAATTTGACATTGTGCAAAACAATGTTGCGTGCAGAATCCTCCTTCCTCCTGCTTACTTTAAGAGAGCTCATGGCATCTCTCAATTCGGCCGCCTTCTCCTCCCGCTCCTTGATGTGATGTCTGGACTTCTGCTGCTTCTTCCCAAGTTGCTTCTGTTAAACCACACACCACACATGTGCATTTTAGAGAACAGACATGCCCACACTAAAACAGCCTGTGTTTAAAACCTGTGCTAAGCACAACCTTTTATTAAATTGCACATTAACATACAAGGGCCTATTATAAGGACAAGAGCGTATCACAACCCATTGTATAAGTATTATGCATAGCAGATGCCAATGGAAAGAAGCTTTGTTATGTGCTTCATGTTTACAAGGGAAGGAGCCTGTATCAGTGCTTGGTCACCTAATAAACAAACACAGACAACAATCACTGACTACAGCTGAAATCTGACCATTCACTTCAGGTTCCAGAGCTCTACACACTTTTCCAAACAATACTACTTCAAAGACTTTAACATTTCAAAGGCAAAGGAAATATGCAAGAAAATATGTTGAGCAATGTCCCCACATGCAATGAGGTCATGATTCATCATGTGGCCAGTCATTTGGAATGTGACAGTGGGTGGTTATGGTTATGTATGAGCTCCCGTTCCAAGGCTTTCCAGTTGGGTCTCTGAATGGTTTCAGACCATTATCTCCAATCAAAGAGAAAAGGCCAACTACATCCTTAAACGACATCTACAACAACAACAACAACAACCATTTAATGGGTTTTAACTGCAGTGGAATATAAAAGATGCTTGGAATGCCACATTATTTTGGACCAGGTGACCTTGAGTGACCAGATGACTGAAATCTCTTTTGGTAGGATAATGAAGCCTATAGGATGAATATGATAAATATGTAAATAAGCAGTAATCAGTCAGTGTACCTGTTTCTCAGCTCTCTCGGTGGCGGCCGACACAGTCTTGTGTCCACTGTGCTTGTCCATGACACACTGCAGGCAGATGACCTGCTGGTCCGTGCGGCAGAACACCTCCAGCAGCTTGTCGTGTGCGTGGCAGATCTTCTCGTGCAGCTGGGCGCAGGCGTCCACCAGCTGGTGCCTCTTGACTGCGTGCAGCTCCTCGTGGCAGCTGAAGTGGCTCTGGCAGTAGGAGTCCAGGCATACCAGGCACGACTTGACTGCCTTCAGCTTGTTGCCGGAGCACACGCCGCACTCCACGTCGCCTGGTCCGGCTACGGTCAGCGCCGCAGGGCCCGAGGCCTGCTCGCCCGTGTGCTTTAGCTTCTCCACCACCTCGGCCAGCATAGCGTTGCGGCCGAGCACTGGCCGAGGGGAGAACGTCTGCCGGCACTGGGGGCAGCTGTAGATGCCTCGCTGGTCCTCCTGGTCCCAGCAGCCCTTGATGCAGCCGGTGCAGTAGCTGTGGCCGCAGGGGAGCGTCACAGGGTCCCGCAGCAGGTCCAAACACACTGGACAGCTAAACTGGTCCTGAGCCACAGCTATCAAGGCCTCCGCCATCTCTTTGGTGGAATGCAGGGACAGTCACTCAAACAGAGAGGACAGGAGGACAGAGAAAGGCTGTAGAGGGAGAGAGCGAGCGGGCAGTTAGGCTTCCTCAGCAGCTTTGAGTCAACATCCAAGGGGAGTGACTTTTTAATATGGGGGTTTTGTTAAAGCAACATCACCCTCTCTGACATCAACTCAACCAGGTGCTGTAAAGCTTAATGTACTCCGGCAAATATCCTGCATCCTGACCGGGCAAAGACACAAACTGACTAAATAAGAGAGCTGTTTATAATTAATTGCATGCACATAATGCTGTAAAACCGCACCCTGACTAGAGCTTACATGTCTGTATGTTGGTAGGTAGTGGGCTACGTAGACGATGTAGCATAAGGTACTCGCATCCATCAAATTCGCATCTCTCAACCAGTGACAGAACCGAAATGCTTCAGGCTGGATGCGCATGTCAGTCTGCCTGTCCATCACACACCACAACAGAAGCTCCATAGGCTGTGCAGTGTCGCTTGTAAGTCGGCTGTAGTCGACTGTTTCCTCATAAAGTTAACACGCTTAATTACATACCGCTTCCTTGTAGAACAGGGAGATACAGCTGTGGACGCGAAGGCAGTGTTGATTCGCCACTTGTCCGTTGATGTTATCAGGCGCTTATCGTTCGCGCCGGCGGAAAACTGATGACTTGCAGGGATCACTAGACCATGCAGTGACAGCGGCACGGACACACGGACCCCGCCCAGCGCGCTCCCGCTGGGAAGGACAAGGGATAAACAAATCCCTTAACCGTCTCAATTCCGTCATACGATGCAATCGATGACAATCACATAGCTGTAGCCTCTCCATCATTTTCAAACAGTAATAACAGGACATAAAAGCTGTACGCGAATTACAGTGCACGTTTCTTGAGGTGACCTGGTGCAGTGCGTCTACATCCTGACTTTACGCTATGGCCGGGTTCAATCAACATGTTTCGCTCCATTAACTTTTATGTCGAATGCCAGGAGGTCGCTCGGGTAGAACATGTATCCGATGCTGTCAAGCCTGCCTTTCTGCCCCGCCCGGCGGTCTCACATCTCCGTACAATACACAACTGTGTCTTCTTTTGGGTTGGCGACTCTGATAAAAACCCCATGTTATGTGTATTATTATCTCAAACAAAGGTAATGGGGATTTAAGCACAAAATGTTGGATGCACTAAGCCTGGACTAATCCAAGCATTATGCTATATACATATACACCAACAACATGTATTAAGTACAATTACTGAAGAAACTGGAGGTATTCAAGATCACAGTGCTACCTTTGGACATTGGACACGCGCGGGCGCGCACACACACAAACACACACACACACACATACACACAGTGGAATACACATTTACAAACTAATGACTACACACACACTTTCTCCTGAGTGACACCTCTGGGGTTTAAATGAGGCTGGAGCCCTGTTATGGCACTGAGCTGTTGGACAGAGAGCACTTTCACTACACAGTCCATGAAGAGCCGTCAGCCATCAAAGAGTTTTAATGATGCAGGTGGGGGGTCCAGACAGAAGGAGAAAGGTGGGGGAGGGACACAGGGACATGGAGAGGGGGGAAAAAATACAAAACCATTCATATTTCATTTTTATAAATCATTTCAGATTTTTAAAGACATAATAACTCATGTAGAGTAAGTGCAACATATATTGGCTTCAATGTGTTAACAATAATCAATAAATACACAAACAGTTAGAGAGAGAGAGGGCAAGAGAGAGAGCAGAAGGTATGAGGTGTTCCTGCAGTGTTGATGGCAGAGAATAGAGAAATGTCCAGCTGGACTGGGAAGGGTCAGTGAGGCCTGCTGCCCTCTAGTGGCATTGTAATGTCAAAGCAAAGACCAGTAGACTGGAAGGGAGGAGGAGGACGTCCACACATCATCCCATACTGAAGCCTTACTGAGGAATGTCACATGTTCAGCAGAGTGCCAACGTTCTTCTGAGAGTTAAGCACAGCTGCAAATTGTCTTCACTTAGTATCTGTATGTGTCGGTGTCTTGTGTTAATAATTACAATAAACCAATTTGATTTCTCCTTTGCTGATGTCATCTATTCATGCAGTACATAGAATTTACATGTTGTATAACATGGACAAAACGGCTGTGTATTGTGTATATTCATACACAAACTGTGTTATCTGGGGAGTACATGCACCAACACATGGGCATTCACACAAACACACATTACTGTACACACTTTACAAAACAAAGTTTACTGCCTAAACAAAGGCTTCCTTAAGGTCTGTCAGTTAAACCTTTAAAGGTACTACAGCAAATCCTCACGATTTTTATGAGGAGGGAGATGCTTTTTTTCTGAAAGCCTTGCACACAACCAGACATACTCGCAAACAGACACAGATAAATGCTCAGATATATCTGTGGATATTTATTTTCTTTATTAATGTTGTAAATGTTTGAGCTGGTGTACAGGGTCATACATGTCCCTCACAGCAGTGCTGAAAGGATTGTATTTTTTTCCATATATTGCCATCTCCATAGCAATAAAAAAACACAGGAGAAAGAGGTTAACAAGCCGTGGGTCCGTTTCCACGGCAGCAGGCATTCCCCAGCAGTCTGGTGGTTGCTAAGATGCTATCAGTACATCCATAACATGACTACAACCCCGGACAGGGTGGGGTGGATCCCATTAGCAAGTGCATAGCATTCTAAGTAAATATATATTTGTATATTTTTTCATATATTTCTGTATATGTATTAATATTAAAAACATGTTTCTGTGCATGTGCGCAGTTTGCATTCCATAATGGTTGATTAATATGCTATTGCGTTAATGATGTCTTCAGTCCACTCTATGGGATTATATGTCTCCACTAGTGTCAGCCACATTTCATATCATCATTTTCCAGTGGTTCCTGTTGATATCCACTTGCCAGAAGTGCCCCCCCCCCCCCCCCCCCCATTTTTTTTGCTTCAATATGGACTTGACTGCAGAGGCTGCCTTTTGAGCAAGCTATGGACCATTCCACTGTCTGTTTGGTAGAGGGGGGTGGCAGGGTTAGAGAACTCAGATGACATGATCCCCCATAGGAAACTGCTACATTGTAAGAATGACAGGTCCAAAACTCAAGATGGATGAATACAAATCATGAAAACAAAGTTGCATGCTCTCTCATATAGCTCTCTTTCACTTCCACTCATACACTCTTTCCCTGGTCTATTTCCCTCGGAGAATGGAAGTGGGAGACAGATTAAATCTAAGCACATCAGAGAAAGAACCGCTATATGCTACAATGTAACATCTACCATATACCAAGTGGACGCGTGTATTTTAATGTCTGCATATGCAGCATACATTCTGAATGTATTTATGTATGTATACTGTATGTATGCTTGTATGTGTATGTATGTACAGTATGTGTGTGTGTGTGTGTGTGTATAAATGACACAATGGTGCCATATGTATTTACAATGTAATGGGAGCAACAGAAGGACATGAAACATTGAACTCTCTCACACACACACACACACACCACACATATACACACGGACATAGACACACACAAACACACACAGAGTAATCCTGTGGGATCATATGTCTTGTTTGTGCATATGCTGGTCCACAGGCTCTGACATCATATTTTGTTTATAAAGAGGTGCTACAATTCCTGCCATGCATACATTTGGGGTTATTTGCATAAGAATGAGAGTTCTTTGAGTGACCCCTCACATTTCTCCTCTTCTAACTTCTCTCTCTCTCTCTGACACACACACACACACACACACACACACACACACACACACACAAACATACACACAGCCTAGGACATCACCCCTCCCAGCTACACACACACCAGTTTGGGGTGTGTGTATGTGTGTTTGTTGGTGGGTGGGTGGTGGTGGGAGATATGGGTCTGAGGTGAACCTATTGTTTCCATAGAAACCACACTAGTTCAAATTCATTACGCATCACACGTTTTTTCACATTTTGCTAGACTGATATGATGGGAGAATGAGAACTATGTTGTTTATTTCAAGTCTGTTTAACTAAATACTCCCTCTTTCTCTCTCTCTCTCTCTCACACACACACACACACAAACATGCACATATACCACACACACGTATGTAGGTATGTCAATAACTGACAAACAACTAGATGATGAAGTCACCTGTCTTTCTGTGGAGTTATTGCTGTACCACTAAGGTCTGAGTGAAATTGCTTTGAACACTAAAAGGTTTTAAGAACTCTGGCTTTAAGATCTGTTCAGGATGTCTCAATAGTTGTATGCAGGAGTTACAGGTGGGACTCACATTAAAGCTGATCAGGGATCAAATATGGCTTTCCAAATATACTCATAATGTGGGTATCATCATGACAGAATTGACAGCATGCATCACTTGATGAGGCATTCGGTGTGGAGATGTATTCCAGAATGTGCTATTAGACTGTGGAGGGTGAGGTGGAGATGTATTCCAGAATGTGCTATTAGACTGTGGAGGGTGAGGTGGAGATGTATTCCAGAATGTGCTATTAGACTGTGGAGGGTGAGGTGGAGATGTATTCCAGAATGTGCTATCAGACTGTGGAGGGTGAGGTGGAGATGTATTCCAGAATGTGCTATCAGACTGTGGAGGGAAGAGCTGAGAGGCTGCGAGGCAGTGCACAGTACGAGGGTCAGGATGATCACAGTGATTAGTGGGTGGAGGACAACAAGAGAGGGAAGGAGATCAAGATAAAGAGATAGATAAGGGCAGGGGAAGAGTATGGTCAAAGACAGGAGGAGGTGTGTGTGTGTGTGTGTGTGTGTGTGTGTGTGTATGTGTGTGTGTTTGTGTGCAGTCTCTGTAATGTGTTACTATCTGTATTGTGCAGGGGACCAATACAAAAAATAAATTATTTCTTCTTGTCAAGTCAGATTATCAAGTGTGTATGTATGTGTGTGTGTGTTATTGCTTTGCTTCTCAAGGTGCGTGTCTGGAAATCTACTGTTACTGATCTATACCACAAACACACGGAGAAACAGAACCACGGACAGAAAACACACACACAGACACTTAGGTCCTCTTCCACTCAGGTAAACACAGGTCAAGCTAAAAGAGCAAGAATGCTGAGTAGCTACAAGATGGTGACACAGTGATACTTCTGTCTGTGCTACATTTCCCACAGAAATGGGCTTGAGTGAGGCACAGATGTGTAGTGTTATGTGTGTGTAACTAAAAGCCCCATGATCATGGAAGACGAAACTGCTACTGGTATTAGGCCATTTTCCTGGGCATCTGACATGGTACATTCAAGTATGTTTATGTGTGTGTACTTATGTAGTTATGTCCAGTGCAGTCCCCTGTTTGGTCAAAAAAGCTACATGAATGTTTGTTGGAGTATTTAGCAGTTGTGAAAAGTATAAATCCAGTGTGTGTGGGCCTGCATGAACAATACACACATATGTGATATTGTGAATAGCTGATGAGGAAGATCTTGACTTGTGCCCTTATAACGAAACTGAAACCCTCATCTCATCTAATAGGTGGGTAGTGGATGTTAAGCAACATGGATAGGCTGGAGGTGTTGCCTAGGGGAACCCCTTTCCCATAAAGACAAAGAGCTGCAACACACATCTCATCTGACTGCTTCAGAAATATATATATATATATACTGTATATAGAGAGAGACAGAGAGAGAGAGAGAGAGAGAGAGAGATAGAGAGAGAGGGGAAGAGAACAGAAACATGACATACTCAAAAAGAAGAGTTTCCAGACAGAATGTTTGACATTTAAAACAGGCAGAACAACACAACAAAGTAGATTTAGTTCTCATTCCCACAAAGAGCAATCTCTACAGAATATCAATAATACCTCAGAATAATAAGAGTAATAATAATATTAGCAACAAGATATTGTATGTTTCTACTGAACCCAACATTATAACAGAGAGAGGAGCGATTTGGGGTATTCAAGACAGCAGCGTGGTCGTCATAGCATAGTTGCGTGACATAACATACACACACACACACACACACACACACACAAACATACTTCTATACACACACACACACACACACACACACAGACATCCACACCCATACATGTACATACATTCACCATTCATCTAGCTTTTGGGTGCATATATTATGTACTGGAAGACTAAAACTTTGTATGCACATGTTAATGATTGACTGTGGATTTGTGGATGTGTGAGTGTGTTTGTCTGGGTGCTTGTGAGTATCAGTGTATATGTGTCTTTGGGTGTCTATGGATGTGTGTGTAGTATTTGAATGCTTGTCTGTGAGGGGGAAACGTGTCCCCTTTTCAAAAGTTGCATCATACAGATCCATCACCGGGCAGGGCACCCCAACAACTGCTGCCCCACCCAGAGTCCCATGATCCTTTGCAGTAGGTGCTGAGTCAGCAGGCAGGCCATGCGCAGCTCTTGGCATGCTCAGAGAGGAACAGGAAGCTTGTGTTTTTTTTTTCTCTTATTTTTTTGCTTTAGTTTGTTTTTAGATTTGGTTTTCTATGAAAACATGCCTCATCTAGCTATGTCTGTCCTCATCTCTCGCTTCTTTAAAAAACAATAACATAGGAAAATGGCTCCTCCACGACTCCAGAGGGTGTCTGTAGTGATGGTGGACATGGTTGCAGTAGTTGTTATTTTTGTTGTTGTTGTTGTTGTTTGTTGTTGATGTTGTCGTCATGGAGACGGGTGGTTGTTTCGGGTGACTGGCCTCTCACCACTCTTCTCGCCACATCAGTGTTTATCATGTGTCTGTGTAGGAGGGGTTAGGGGGCAGATCCTGTGGAAGGAGGGAAGGACAAGTAAACAAGTCAGAGAATAAGAGTCATCGAGTCCAAAGATATCCTCCAGTAATGTTAAACTAGTGTTCGGTCAGGGCCTTCAAGGTCAGACTGTCCATGTTTCTGCTACTTTCCCTGTGTTCACCTCCATTGTATTGGCAGACACTAGCATGGGGGAGGAGCCATCACAAGATTGACAGGCAGCACATGGTTGGCAACTCGCCATTGGCAAATGACTGACAGTCTGAGGGAGGGGCTATAGGTAATTGGTGGTTGACAGGCAGGAGACTGGCTCAATCTTGAGACAGACAAGCAGGAATGAGGATGACAATGTGGTTGATGATATATGTTCTAGTAAAACAAAGAAGGGGGGCAAGCAAGACACTGAACATGCAACAAACCAAACACAAAAATAAGTACTGCAGAAATGCACACTGTTCATACCGCACAATGGCATGGTGCTGTATAAATACACATACAGACAAAACACACACACACACACACACACACACATATTAGTGCTCAAGACAATAAAAGCCAGTTGGTCGTCCTTTTATCTGCAGCTGACTTTGCTGGAACAGCTGCACAGGCTTCACTCCCCAACCATACACACACACACACACACAAACACACACACACTCACACACACACACACACACACACACACACACACACACACACACATTCCCCTGCACACAACTGACATCTGTATATCTGTGACTTCTTGATTGTTCATACACCACAATAAAAGGACTGTAGATGTGTTAGCCAAGATCACATCCATACCTCTTCTGACACTGGTTTCATAAGAGGGTGTAGTGCAGCTATATTATGTAGGTACAATTAGAAAGAGAGAGAGGACATCAGGTGGTGACAAAGTGTATAGTGTACACCAGATGTTTGTGCAGCTCAATCAGCTACACATGCTTTCATGCCCTTTCTGATGAATTGCCTGCACCGTCAGAAAATTAGGAAAATTGAACTGAATTGAAGGCACAAGCCTAAACTACATCAGTTAGCTTTCAGCAAGTAAAAGTCCTGCCACATATTTACTTCAACCATTTACTAAACCAGCTGATTATTAATTGGCACAGCTCCTGAGCCAGGTACACTCTTAAAACGAATATGTTGAAAACAACACACCTTCCAATGTTTTTGAACACATCTCTGTGTCCAGAGAGGGACAACACAGTTTGTATTGTCTCCAACACATTTGTTTTAAGAGTGTAGATGAGCTAACTAGTGAAATCACCTGTGATAAATGCACAGGTAGAAAGAATACATGGTAGGACTTTTACTTTCTGAAGCTTGACTTTTACATCTCTGGCTTTCAGGAGTCAAGCTGCCAATACAAAATAGTATATAATACAATTTAAAATTTCATGTACATCTCATTAGTGCACTTCAGGATATGTTATATGTAATTAATATAGTAGTAAACAGTATCTCAATGTATTGTTATTATTTCATGTTAACATTTTAACATTCAATTAATGGACATAGCAACAGCTACGGACAGCTCATCACTTAAATCACAAGTGAGATACAAGCTGTGACTTCTGACTACAGGAACATCAAGATTAAACTGCAGGACCACAAAATGATAATAGACTGAGAGCTAACACAGCCCAGACAATATAGTTACATAATTAATATTCATATAAATGTATCTTTTCTGTTTCTATGTCGTCGTTAACCCATGTCAATAAATGAAATCTGAAACTATAGCCCAAAATACTAAGTTCTATTAAGTCATACTTACTCACAGTTTATGTTACTTTAACATACACATTACGTAACATAGACACACCACAAGCCCTTTTCAACTTATAATGTGCAGAGACTTTTTTGCAATGTGTTTTGGCATGGTCTTACACTGCATTGAAAAGTCATCTGCTATTTTCATACATCAGTACAAGGCACATTCTGAGACACTGAGGGTTGGGCAAAATGGAAAAAATAGATGGCAATGCATAAAGCTCAAACTATCCCACTTTAATCAGTCATATTATTTGTTTAATCCTTCAATGCAGCTAATCACTAAACCAACTCAGACCAAGGCAGACGGTATTACATATTTTTTATGTTATGACTACAATGCAGAAAGTCATTCAAAATAAACTTAATTTACTTGAGAGTGCAGTTGAGCTGTGAAATGCCTTTAGTAACTGTCCAACCCTCCTCCAAAGAACAGTTAATTTGGCATGAAATCAGTAGAATGCCCCTTGCAATATTATGAAAATACCAATGTACAGTGTTGTGAAAGTGGTAGAGCACTGGAGAAAAAAAGATCCTCTATACATACGTGTTTTTCCAACACAAATGTCAAACAGAATGTGAACATTTAACTTGCTTAAACATGCCATACGTTTCCAATCAGAAACACCTAATTTAAGTGACATCATCTAAGCAATGATGGGATCTTCTGAAGAAGCCACAGTGGCTATAGTTTGTACGCTATGTAGACCTTTTAAGGTTTCTCTGAAAAACCTTAAAGGGTCTACCTGTGAAGACAAAGTGAGGAAACACGAGACCTCTCTGACCCTCTTCTCAATCCTTTGGCTCACCTGTTTACCTCTTGACTAAAGCCCCATTCACACAAAAAGAGAAACCCAGGTTTCTAGTGGTAATTAAATTATAAGGTCCGATGTGTGAATGAAGCCAACCCGCTAATCGGCAATCACTCCACCTGCGACCGAGTACAGTACACATTTTTCTTCTCACAGCTGTAGTGTGAAAACAAAGCATAGCATTAATTAGCAGGTTTGAGAAGTGGGGAATGGGGGAAGGGGAAGGGGGGAATTACCCCCTCACCTTCACTCACTATATTAATATCACAAACTTCAAGTTCAGTTCATAATTTTTCTCATGATTATCTAATGCCTGTGTGTAGCCACAAGTGGTCGTGATCACTTTCAGCCCCAAACTACCTTTTATTGGTGAGTTTATTTTAAAACATTAAACTTTACCTATACACAGTAATTTCCTGTGTATTAGCCTCATTGTGAATAAACTGCACAACAATGTTTTACACAAATTAAAACCCGCAGTGCCCAATAGCCCAATTATTCAGAATCAATTCAGTGCTTTAATCAGAAAGAATAATGAAGAAAATAAATGTATTCCCATGTAGAGCCCTTCCCTCTGTATTAACATCATAGCAGAAGAAATGTAGCAAAATCAATATATAAACCTCGGTTAATAGGCAGGAAATTACGGTAACCTACTCTTGAATGCATTTTTAATAATAGAGCTTAGAGGCCACGGCAACGAGGATGAATGACCAAAGAAGTTGCCGGTACTTGTTGGTGCCCTCATCAAGGGTTTACGTTTTGTTTGTATATGTTGCTGATTGGATCATAAACAGCCACAGCAATAAAGAGGAATGACCGAAGAATTTGTCGGTATTTGTTGGTAGAGAATCCATCATGAGTGTGGAGGAGGTGGGTCTGGGATGCCAGAAACCACTGTTGAGCCTTCTGGAGGTGTTATGGGCCTAATTCAGCAAAATACTGATGAAGGAATATACCTGCTTTATAACCCCAGTAATATGCTCATGAGGGCTGTTGAAATTCTGTTGGTGATGTTTTTGCCCACAAAGGTTGCTTTGATGGTGATTTGGTTTTTGATGGTAAATGGGCTTGGTTGTTGATTGGCCGCTGTGGAAAATCCCCTACAGCACTAGTAATTTAACACCTCTCCTTTATCTGAAATAGAGCACAGTGTTTAAATCGCAGCAACAAGGGAAGAGTTAAAGGCTGCTGATGCTGCTGCTTGGCCAGTATAAGCACACTAGAAACTTCCACTGGTGAAAAGGAGATGGCTAGCAAAGATTACATATAGATAGCAACGTTTAAACCTTGCAGTAGGAGCAGTAATAGGGAAGTTTAAAGACGCGAACCTGTTTAATGTCGTTATGTGTAAACAGTGGAGACCCGTTAATTTGCTACAGGGGAGTGAGAGCGTAAAATAGTTATCTAACATGTTTTTTTTTGTTTTTGTTTTTTACTCAAGTTTACGCAAGTTTATTGTGTGAATGAGGCTTAAGCAATCTTCTACTCACTAATTCACCTGTTTCCTCTCTGTTACTGGTTTAAAGCTAGTCACTGGTTTAAACTTTCACCCTTGACTATGCATTTGCCTAGTTCTTGAGACCTGCCAAGCTGCCAACATATTTCAGAAATTAGCCTGATGCAATTTTGTTATATCAAACTCTAATTAAGACTCAGTGTTACCAATACTATTTTAGACACTTTTAGCCCCTACACCAATCAAACAGAACAATTATAGCTAAGAGTTTGAATTACGAGCAATGTAAAATAAGTACTGCAAAACCAGCTCAAGTCAAACAGCTGTTTAATCCCAGGGGTTACACACAGGGATTAAGCCTGTGCAGTACCTGCAGGAGGAGGGCGTGGGCATCACTGCTGAACCCTCCGCAGACTGACGCACTTTACTATCTGAGCACCTTTCTTCATATCCACAACATCTGGCTACGGAGGAGGAGAGGAGTGAGGGAAAGCCAGGACCCCAGGGATGAAGTGATGGTGTTGGAGACAGAAGGAGGGCAGAAGGAGGGCAGAAGATGTCAAGAAGGAACACAGAGGAATGAGATACAAACAGGGAGAGGAGAGAGAAGGAGGTAGACATAGAAGAATGATGGGTGATGGACAGAATCAGTCAAGACAGAAAGAGAAGGATGAGGGGTTGGCGAGAGAGGTAGTAGTGATGAGAAAGCAGACAGCAGGAGTGAGACATGAATATTGGAATAGACAGATGAAAAATTAAAGAACACACAGTGATTAGATTAGAAATGAAAGAAGTTAAGGTTTGACAAGAGACGTTGACAGGGTGAGGGAGGGCAAAGAAGAAGGCAAGATAGACAGGGAAAGAGAGAGAGAAGAGGCAAAGGCATCAGAGATGTCTGCAGAAAACTCTAAAGCAAGAGAACAGCGAACAGTTGCTTTGACAGAGGCCCAGGGACAGGCTAACACCTGGACTAAACTAGAGGAGTAGACAGGAAAGGCAGGGTTAAGATGGAACAAGGGAACAGACATTTCAATGTGCCTGTAAGAAAGACTAGATCTACAGAACAAACCAGGCTTGAGACAGGACTAGCATCTGGATTAGCAATCAATCATCAAAGGCTACAGAGTGTAAATGGGACAGCAAAAAAAAGGACGGCAGGAGTGCAAGAGTAAAAACTAGGAGATGGATTAGAGGGGTGCTAGAGGACGACAGAATGCAGGACTAAAGTCAAAACTGCACCCAGGGTTAGCGTAGTCTGGAGCTAATACAAGACTCAAATGTCATCTATGTCACGCTAAATATGCTACAGAGGCAGGGTTACAGCAGGGGCCAGAGGCGGAGCCTGTAGTAAAGCGAGAGGAGGAGCTTGGCAGAGAAGGTCTGCTTCATCAATGCAGCATTGCCATGGAACTTAGCCACATTCAGGAAGTACCACGGTTCAGGAACTTCAGGACGTACAACACATACAACAAAGAAAAATACAGAGCATGCTTTGCTGCGGTCAAAATGGTTGCATGTTAGCCTATGACATGACAGAAAGATCCCTTAACCCAGGACAAAGAGTTGAAAATGGAGTTTTGAAGGCAAATCAGTAGCATGCTTAGAATTTGCTATAATTGCTATATTGCTGCTGTAAAATGATTTCATAGCTGAGATGGCCATCCTAATTATCTTTCCCTTCCCACTGTTCAGCTGTCACATCGATGCATGCTTTGCATGACATGGGTCGCTCAGCAATGGCAAAATATCTACTCAGCAGCATTTTCTGTTTGCTGGATTCCCTGGAGAATCAGTGAAGTCATGAGCGTTTTTATCTATCTTGAAATGTAATGCCATCTGAAATATGTTGCACTGAAATTACTGATACACTATTAGAAATACACGTAGTACACTAGCATTGTAGTTGGACGAGGCAAGACACTAGTACACATTTACACATTTGTACAATAAATTAAACATTCTCACAGCAAACTGCAGTGGCCACTTCTACTTCAGTTTCTCAATAACCCATGAATTAGATTCACAAAAACACATCAAAAATATGCCACTGATTCTAGTGCAAACAACACACTCTAGTAGGCTAATGCACACTCACAATGAATCTAGTGTCTTCGTGATCAGTCAAATCCTTTGCACATTCACTTAGCATGTTATGTCAACGGTCATAAACTCTAGTGTCCACTTAGATAGCTCACACTAGTGAACCATCATGTTAGTGTACACAAAACAACACAAAACACGCTATACTATGGTACATTTATAGACTACTCAAGCATTTTATTTTAAAACACACCATTGAGGTTACAGAAAATGATCTAATTGCTATCTGTCCTCATGTAATGTATAAAGTCTAAATGTAAAATATCTGTGTTTGCTAGTTAAAGTATAAGACTTCTTCTATGCACACAAAAGGTTAATTTCACTCAAATGAACAAACTCCTTCAAATTCAGTTTAGTGGCAACATGGTGGACATTCCTGCAGTCAGAATGCTCACTGCACGCTCCTGCAAACTTGTGACATCAGTCGCATTGTGTTGTGTAATAAAATACATTTTAGAGTGTAGAATGATCAAGCCTTTTATCAGCATCTTTTGGTATGCCACCTATCAAGAGGATGGATTACTTTGGCAAAGGAGATTTGTGAACAAACCCTCAGAGAAATTAGTCTTTTGTGTGCATAGAACATATCTTACTCTATTACTTCAATTCTTAAAAAAATTAGAGTGAAAACAAATTATTATATATTTGTTAGGTATAATTGTTAAAACATGAGGATTAAATACAGGGGATTTTATAACCTGCTTACTATTCTTAAGTGTTTACTTAATCCTAAAATGTGTTAACTTTCCTCCATCCCTCTCTCTATTCAGGGAAACACACAAAAGTGAAGTTTGTAATTGTAACTTTATTAGAAGTTCCTGACTCCTGAGTCATAGAAAAAGACTTTGGGGCACTTACTGAATAGGAAGAACATTACACATCTACACGTTAACACACTGTTAGGCGCCACAGCTCAAACTGGCTGTCCTGTCTCTAGCTGGCCAGGATCCTGAGCTTTACAGACATGCCCCTGCTGCATCTGAGATCGGATTTCTCCCCAGTGTACTGTAGCCTGTGATCTGTGAGTGGACAGATCCTGCTGATGCCCAGTTTAAGCTCAGCTCAGGCCAGGCTGGGGTTCTAGCTTAGGCCCAGTTCAAAGGCCCACCTTGGTGTCGTGGCCTAGCACAGCGTAGCTGACGTACGAGTCGTTGTCTCCCTCCTCAGAGAGAGAACCTTCCAGCAGCAGTTCACCACCCTCATTCTCCTCTGCACCTTTCCCTCTGCGCACCACCTTCCTCACGATCTACAGCGCCACCCAGAGGGTTGGAGGAGCACAGCAGCCCACAGGGAGGGATGGCAAGGAGACAGAGGGGTGAGAAGAGGGGATGTGGAGAACAGAAGGAGAGAAAAGAGAAAAAGAAAGATGAGGATAGAGGGACAGGGAGGGGAGGTGTGTGAAGGGGGTGATGAAGAACAGAAGAAAGGGGGATAGTGGGATGGGGGAAAAGATGAATAAGAAAAGATAAGAAAAAAAGGGAAATGCAAGGGAGGAAGAAAAAAGGAAAATGATGAGTGAAAGAAATAATATGATTGAAGGATTTAAATAAAATGGCAAGTTGAGAAACATGTGTGCTTTGTGCTCCAGTAGAGGGTGCTGTAATGTAGATCCACAGTGTAGTCCTTTCCTATACCCTTCACTCTTATGGACAACAGTACACAGCATGAATCACTAATCAAGCACTCATTTTCTGTCTGGAAATGTAAGTGCACCCATAACCATTAAAGTTTCTTCTCATTCATGTTAGGCACCCTTAGCAACTGGTTTGTTTGGGGAACTACACAAACAGAAGTTGATACAAGTTAATGAGAACGTTCCATGATTATTGTTATCGGAATAATCATAACCACGGTTATTAGGCTATAGCTTTTCATTTGTGAACATTATGAGTGAGAGATGCGGCAACACTTTATTCAAAGTGCATCAAATATGGATATTATAGAGCATTTATAACCCATCAACGAGCCTTTAAAATGTCTTAATAGAGGCTTTATAAACACAGAAACAAAGAACTGCTGCTTTAAGCCAGCATCTTAACTTTTGAATTGATAAATCTCCAACCATATGGCAAGGCTCATTGGGTGGTTTATAAGAGCTTATAAAGGCTGGGGGTGTGGAGTACCAGTGCGGCCCACCCTGGGTGGTCACCGTACTACAGCCCCTGCCAAGCACAGTGGGAAGCGGGATGGGAAGCTGACCTTCTTGGTGACTATGTTGCCATGCTCATCTGTGAACTGCTCCTCACTCACGTGCTCTCCCGGCAGATCCTCCGCCTCGTCACCCTGTGGGACACGCAGCAACACCAACACACACGCGTTACAGGTGACCATCATACAGATAAGCGCACACATACACACACACACACACAAACACACACACACACACACACACATGCACACACTTTCTCATGAACACAATGTTCACACTCATATAGGCACACACAGATATACATTCATATAATATACAAGAAACACAACTCAATAAACAGTGGGTCAGCACTAGGAGCTTAAAAACAGTGCACAGCTGACAGTGCACTCATACACAAACACACGTACATTCTTAGACACCAACACACTCTCTCTCTCTCTCTCTCTCTCTCTCTCACACATACAGTTCTTTGCTTAGTAAGGGCTAAGTCATTGCTGTCTGGAGTAGAAGGCACAGGAGAGAAATGGGCTTGAGCAGAAAGGCCAGAGTCAGCACATACTAAAGAGTTAAAAATAACCACCGGCGCGAGCTGCAGTGGGGGAGGGAGAGGGAAAATGGCCAAATCAAGAACTCTCAGAACTGAGAAGAGTATACTGGTGCCTTAAATTAAAAACTATTTTAATTGATAGGGGCTACATGTGTGTGTGTGTGTGTGTGTGTGTGTGTATGTGTTTGCGTTGGAGGTCAATTGTTTGTTATGGTTGTGTATGCAGATATACAGTATGTTTTAGATGGACATAGCGCATAAGCCATCAGACATTGGCTTTGACACTTAATGTTTGAAATGTCTGCATTCACTACACTCTGTTGAGTTCTCGGATTTCTCCCTCTTACTTTCAGTCAATGTGTGTGTGTGTGTGTGTGTGTGTGTGTGTGTGTGTGTGTGTGTGTGTGTGTTCTGGCTGAATGAAGGTTGGTTTCTTGCGAGAGACTCCAGCAGCTGCCATGTCACTCATAACATAGTGGCACTGAGAGAGACACACCTGCGCTCAACTCATCAGGTGAGAGAGCAGCTTGTCGTACACAGTCTTGCGTGGATAGGTGTTTGTGTGTGTGTGTGTGTGTGTGTGTGTGTGTGTATATGTGTGTGTGTGTGTGTGAGTGTGTGTGTGTGTGTGTGTGTGTGTGTGTGTGTGTGTGTGTGTGTGTGTGTGTGTCTGTCTATATAGAGCGCACGTCCTTAATAATATTCTTTCTCTGGCAGCTAAACACCTTTAGCACCTCTGAACATAAAGGTCTTTCCATTCTTTCTATTCCATTTTTCCATTCCATGAAAGAATACTTCACAGGTTCCTGGTCTTTCCAACAATTTAACTGAAAGGTCAATGCCCTGAGCTTTTACCTCATGAAAGAAAATTTAGACCAGATTTTTTTACACAAAGTATTTTTACCAAGTCGATTTAGCCCAATAATCAGACACAAGGCTAATCTCCAGCCACCTGGTGTTATTACAGTAAGACCAGAGTTGATGTTATATCTTCCTGGCCTATGCACATATCAGCAGTGGGCCCTTTTTATCTGCCTATGTCAAGGGTGATCCTGTGTGGGACTCCGTATATGTATCGTAACACCCCCAAATATATATTATTTTGTTCGGAAATTCTAAAGCAACGATGTTTTTTAACACTTCAAAATAACATTTGCTAAATTAACCTTACATTTTTCAGTAGCCATAGGTGTGTAGATTTGAACAAAATCTGGTTTGGTTCTTAACAGAAGCATTTACTGCCTGAAATATCCGATTTTGTTTACCACACTCGGAGTTATAGTGCTGGCCTGATAGGTCGCCTATTTACGCCGTTTCAATGGCACATGAACGGTTAGACCGAGAATTCTCGTCATTAAATTAAAATTCCACTGGAGTACACGCAGCCTTACAACACTGTTTACAGCTCTTCGAATCACGGTTAAATGTCATTTTTGGCACATAGCTAATTTAGATACACCTATGGTGGGGGTGCTTGCGTTTTTTTAGGAATCCGCCGTCTTGGTTTGTATAGAAATGGATATTAAGTGACATACATGCAAGACGGCGGAAATACGGGACCGACGGTAATAGGGGGAGTTCCGATATATATGTGTTCTACTGTGTGTCTTTTTCTGTGTGTCTATGGTGATGTCTTTTTCCTGTCATGAGCACACTGAAGCAAATCCCTAGCAACTTGCACCGAGTTGGACGGCAATAAAGTATTGATTCTTGAATCTTGTCTTCATAATCCAGTGCTAAGAGTGTTGTTATTTTTTTGTTCATGAAACATGGATCAAACAAATGTGCACTTGCAGGTCATTTCAATAATCAACAGCCAGGGGTCAGTTACAAAGAAGAATGTGCCCCGTCAATGCAGAAAGACTTAATCAGAGTTGGCAACAGTTGAATTGTACATTAAACCTCTAATAAGAACACATAGCCATTTAAATGTGACAAATGTGTCACATCAAATGTGATATGTGATTGCACACATAAATCACATGCTCATCTATCAGACAATGTGCCAGAAATACACCCAGTACTGTCACTGTATGCCAAACCAGGGTCAAACTGTTGACATCAAGCTCCACCCCAAAAACACAATCAACATCCTCCTATAAAATCTTGATGAATCCACCTCACACACTTCCTTCGTGCCCTCTGGCATACCACTTCTCCCCTGCCCTCTGGCATATCACTTCCCTGATGCCCTCTGGCATATCACTCCTCTGGTACCCTCTGGCATATCACTTCTCAATCCTTACTTGTGTCTCTTTCTTTCCTCTACCCCTGGTGCTATACATCTGATAGCGTATATAGTGATATTTTTTCATTCCATCTATCCATGTATCCTTTATGCTGTCTGTTCCCGCCTTCCACCCCTCTGTCTTTTTACCCCTCCCCCTTTCTCTCTCCAGTACCTTAAGGATGAGCCTGCGTCTGACCACGCGCGTTGTGACGTTCTCCTCCTCATCGACCACACCCTCATCCTCCCCAAGCTCACGGTCCAGTCGCTTGTGGATATATGTCAGCACCGAGCGCACGGACCCACTGGCAATGTGCAGGACATTCTGGCAGCTGATGACCAGGAACGCCAGCACCACAAAGCTGAAGAGCAGCTCGGTCAGTACTGCCCACATTGTGACCAGGCTCCTTCACACACACACAAACACACGCGCGCGCACACAGACACACACACACACAGCGGCTTGTGTGGTCCTACAGAGCACCCGGGGTCTCAGTGGTTCCCTCTCTTGCTGTGTCGTTCTGCCAGTTGCGTAGGGCCAGGCCAGCCCTTGTCCAAGTCTGTCCCTCTATCCTGTTTTTGTTGTCATCTGAAACGGAACAGGGACCCGTCCACACGAGCCCATTCCCTGTCTGTCTTTTTGCTCTTCTCTCTCTCTCTCTTCCTCTGGCCCACCCTTCTTCTCTGTCTCTCTCTGTCAGTGGGGAGGGAACAGTGGCTGGCCCATGCCATCAGATCCAGCCTGATAGTTTCTATTTCCTACCCCTTCTCTCCCCCTCTCTCTCACACTCATTCCTACAGCCCCCCCCCCCCCCCCCCCCCCCCACACACACACACACACACACGCACATGCTTGTACACTTGCCCTCCCCCCTCCACCACCACCACTAACGTCTCCTCTCCCTGCTTCCAAAAACAGACACTCCCGACCTGGCAGTGGTCTCCGGTTGCACATGTGACCTCGGCTCTGGAAATACCTTTGGCCATGTACCAGGCCATGTCTGTGCGTGTGATCGAAGAGCTGGTGACACATTTCGAATAAGTGTATGTGTATGTGTGTGTGTGTGTGTGTACGTGTTGTGTGTGTGTGTGTGTGTGTGCGTGTGGGGGGGGGGGGGGGGGGTGGTAGAGAGAGAGGGACAGAGAGAGAGAGAGAGAGAGTGTGTGTATGTATGTTTATGTGTGCATTGAGAGGCAGTATTTGAAGTGTATCTCTGTGTCACTTTGACTTGAAAGCAGGTAAGAGGTTTGCCAAACCCAACCCTTCAGTCTCCTACAGCTCATACAGTACCAGCTGCAGGCTCTAGATAATTAGACAGTCTGCTAAATGAAGGCTATTACACCATCCGCTAAATGAGGATGATTACACTTCACATGGAAAGATGCAACACTAATGCTAGCTCACATGCTAGGCCAGATCTCTACAACACGGGGCCAGTTTGCCTTGATCTTTAAAATGAGTCATTAGACACACTGGAAAGCCTGTCTGAGACCCTTGATTGAGCCCTCACAAAGGAAGCCATAAGCTGCTGTAAGTGAACTTAATGCCCCTAGGCTAATGGCTACAGTTCCCTCACTCAGCGTCCTAGCATTGGCCTGGAATTGAAGGGCATTATGTTTAGTTGTTTGAATAGACCAACGGATGAATTGATTGACGGACGGACAGAGGGATAAATAGACAATCTTTCATCACTACCAATCATAAACCATAAGTTAAGTAATGGAATGCCCCCTCCCACATTCTGAAATCCAAACATAGCCTACAGTAGCCAAAGAGAGACACAGGGAGTATACAGGTGCTATTTTTGGCTCAAAACGGGTTGTGTCCTTTTCCGGCAATGGTTGTGAATGTGTTAAGTGAGTATATGTGTGTTTGAGACATCGAGAGATTCATTCAGACTAGCAGGTGCTCTAATTATTCAAAACAAGATGGACAGAATGTGTTTAGATATGAATCTGCACTGTGTGTGCTAACAAGTAGGTTTATAAGCAGGAGGCAGTTCAGCTGTAGGTACAAGCACCACAAACACATCACTAAACAAACAGTGCCTGTGTCTCCATCTAAGCCTTTAGCCTTCAAATTAACCTATCTGCCCTACCAACTGGAAACTGGAAAGGCTAGTAATTGTTCAGCAAAAAGGGTTAATCGTTCATTTGAGGTGTCTCAGAGAAAATACTCTCTCTGCACCTGTTCTTGGACTGCTTTGTCATCTCTGTTGCTTGTTGTTCAACGAGGCTTCTGTCTTTGCACTCAAATTAATTAATGATTCATAATATTGCAAACGCATTTTAAATAAAATAAAAAAAAACTGTGCAGTCTCATAAACTAAAACTTCATAGAAATAATTTGTCTGCAGCACCTATTGCCATACAAACAAAATGTGGTTAGCAGCAGACTTTAGGGTTGATTGTCAAACAGACTGTCAACCTGCTTTAGTCAACATGGCACACAGTGTCCAGACAAACAGCCATGATGCTATGGTAGTGATGCTCAATGACCATTATCCAGTCAGCAGCAGTGAGTCACATTGTGTTCATTTTAGCCGAATCATGTGATGGAGGACTCACCTGTCCCCAACCCCGCAGCTCTGGCACACGATGCGGGAAACCAAGGCCTTTCTCAAACGGCTGGGTTCCCCGAAAGTGGCCACGCAGGATCTCCGAGTGGCCCATGTCCCGCACCGGCTGCAGCAGGGCCTCCTGGGCCACACGGGATTGGCTGGTGTCTCCGTCCATTGGGCTGCGCATCGATGACATCATGGACTCCATAGCCTGCCTGGTGTTGGCTTGAGATGGCCCCACCCAGTTCTGGGCGACATCGGTCATCCCTTGCCACCCGGGCGCTGCTGGGTCGGGCAGGTAGGAAAGGAAGGACCCTGGGGGTGACCTGCAGGGGAGGAAGAGGACAAGTGAAGAGGGACCTCCAGATTCAACAAACACAACTCATCCTATGAGTCAAAATCATAAACACATCTCACAAAGAAGCCAAAAATAGTATAATTGAGGAGTTGAGGAGTAATTCTAGCACTTCATGTTTTACTGGTCAAGTCCCTGGCCTATGCCTGGGTTTTTTAAAAAGTTGGACTTTAATGTTACATGGTTACACTCAGAAAGGGAGAAATTTCCTCCTCCAGTAATAAAGAGTTGTAAATCTAATGGCTCCTGTGACCACAGAGTGACCCCAGCATGACTCACCTGTCTCCATTTCGGTCTGCCACATGGCTCAGGCCAGGCGAGTCACTCATTCGTGCATACACCCGCTGTTGCCCTGCAACGACAGACAGGCCTTCTTCTAATCCCACTCCTCCTCCTCCTCCTCCTCCACCTTCTCCTCCTCCCCCCCCTCCTCCAGCTCCTACTGCCGTGACCTCTGACCCCTGACTTCCATCCAGCCCATTGATGTTGACCCCGGCCGGCGTCCCCGCCAAGCTCTGCTGCTCCGAGTCGCAGCCTAGCTCCGACTGGTCCTCCAGCAGCTCAATGGAGCCGCTGAGTCCGCCCCGGCCGCCCATCCCTGTGCCCGCCCCTGACCCCCTGCTGTTGGGCCTTCCCAGGCTCCCGTGGGGCAGCGGAGCATCTGAGTCATCGGCTCGGCTGCACTCTAACGAGGAGTCCTCCACCGCCACCAACGAGGGGCTGTTGCCAGACGGCCACACCTGCATGTCCGACATCTCCATCAGCGTGTCCTCCTCGGTGGTCGCCATGGGCGCGCAGTCCAGGCTGGACACCTCTTGCCAGTAAGGCTCGCTGCCCAGTGGCGAGGGCAGGCTGTACTGCAGCGATGCTGGGGAGAGCATCTCCTCACGGACCGCCAGCCCATAACCTGGAGCGACACACAGAGAGGCTCGCTGACACCCCCCAAAAAATCACCTTCCTCTGGAGGGAAGTGCCCTGGCCCAGGTGAGAGGGAGGGAGAGGGGGGGAAGGGGCAAAGGGATGCAAGACAAAGGGTGGAGGGAAAGAGGGTGTGTGGGAGCATTGTCAAGCCAGACCAGATCAACCAGCAGTGACAGAGGGCAGGCCTAGTGCACACTACACCCATAACACCCTGCCGCCATCAGCACATAGAAAATGTGGCAGTCCCCACTCATAGTTTAAACACTGGTGTGTATGATATGATCTCTATCAGAACAATGTAGGAAACAACAGACATCTAATAGATATTATCCTTTCCTACTTTGAACACTCATGCATGCAAAAATTTCATAGAAAAGTGGCCAAATCAACTATATTGAATGAGTCAGCATTTAGACCTACATATACACCAGTAAGTAGCGCAGGTAATTCACATATAATGTGACAATGGCACCACTGCAGTCTAAAAGCCTTTAATTTCAGCGGCTTGTGGTACACAACAATGGTTCGCCGTTTCACCAGTGGCTACTACTATTTTGTGCTGAACCCAATGCAGCAAAGTGCAGCCAGTGCAGCAAAACTTGCTTTGCATCTGAAAGGGTCATTATACACCGAGGCCAGTAATAGTAACAGAAACTTCTTAAATCTAAAACACTACTTTATCTAGTCATCATGGAGTTGTAAGCTATGCGGTGATTACATTTTATAGCAATTACATGAGGACAGATCCTAAATTTAAATCCTATACTGGTATTACAGTAGCATCCTAACTTCCCAAAATAGAGTATCCTATGTTTGCCTGCAAGTTACATCATCGGAAGAATGGTATTACATTTCGTGCACCTAAGCATAGGAAGTGTGTGGTAGAGAGGCCTCAACATTGTAACATTTCCAGGACAGCTATGTTTCCTGAAAGCTCTAGATGATAAGCACACTAATGGACACCTTAGATGGCTTGTCAGATTTCTTCTTTTACTATATGGCAATCATGACTGGATTTACTGGCAGATAGATCCTGCTTTTAAACTATCAGCTGAGTGAGCAGCTTTTAAAGCATATCGTAATTGTAACTCTTGAGATGCTGGAGGTTTCAACTCACTCCTGTGGGTTTTTGTTTATGAAACAATTTGCAAACACTTCTTGGTTTACTGGAATGTCACCCTGATGATGACCGTGTCCATTGATGGTGACTATTTTTGATCAACTATGA
Source organism: Alosa sapidissima (assembly GCF_018492685.1). NCBI lineage: Eukaryota > Metazoa > Chordata > Actinopteri > Clupeiformes > Clupeidae > Alosa > Alosa sapidissima. The sequence goes on along the minus strand of NC_055964.1, from coordinate 25,184,467 downwards.
CCCAAATGATAATGTATGATGACCAGCATGCATGGGACATGTTGGATAATAGAGCTGGCAGTTGAGGCGGTGACGTGTGCACTAGGCTGGGCAGGAGCTGACCAAACACAGTGTGGCCATTCCGTCTGTCTCCTGGAGGGTGTGTGTGTGTGTGTTGCCACTGGGCCAGACAGAGGGCACTGCTACCTCACACACACAGATAAAT
>NC_055964.1:25146762-25179262 GCF_018492685.1 Alosa sapidissima | reverse complement strand
TAGCCTTCAGCGCCAGATACAGACTGTCCACTGGTGGAGAGAGAGAGAGAGACAGAGGGAGAGAGAGAGAGAGAGACAGAGGGAGAGAGAGAGAGAGAGAGAGACAGAGGGAGAGAGAGAAAGAGAGAGAGAGAGAGAGAGATGGGTGTGGAGGGAAGATGGGGGTGAGTCGTGCATGTAGTAAAAAGAGGAGATAGGTTAAGAGAGGAAAGATGGGAGGGATGAATGTGAGAGAAGGTGGAGGACATATACAAGTTTGGAAATATAGGGAGAGAAAAGTTGTAGTTAGTGGACCAGTGAGCATAACCCTGTTAGATAGTGGGTGGTTTTAAAATCGTCTTATTTGCGGAGAGAGAGAAAGAGAGAGCCACAGAGAGAGAGAGAGAGAGAGAGAGAGAGAGAGAGAGAGAGAGAGAGAGAGAGAGAGAAGTGCTATGGGTATTGATGTGCATTGCATGATGTGTTGACATTGTGTGTCATTGCACTGATGTTTTAACATTATTGTGTATGTGCATAACTGTGTGTGTGTGTGTGTGTGTGTGTGTGTGTGTGTGTGTGTGTGTGTACTCACTCTTAGCTCTCTTTCCCTCACGTGTAGCCCACAGGTTCAGGAGTGTAGAGCTTTGCTCCAGGAGGGAATTAGGGTTCTCCACACGGATCTTATTGATGTGGTCCACACTGAAGTGGAGCTCTCTTGCCAACTCTGCACACATAAACACAGACAAAGGCACAAACATGTGCATACAGATAGACAGACAGACAGACAGACAGACAGACAGACACACACACACACACACACACACACACACACACACACACACACACACACACACACACACACACACACACACACACAGATGAGGCCAGAGGCACAAACACAAGCAACCCCCAACACACACACAGTCACACCAGACACACACATGCTTTCATGGTTGGTTAGGGTGCTAACCTCTAGCCTGCAGTAAAATCTCTTTACTACATTTAACAGGCCTGAAATGAAATTCCTTAGGCGCCATACCCCCCATTTCTCTCCCTCCCTTACTCTCTCTCTCTCTCTCTCTCTCTCTCTCTCTCTCTCTCTCTCACACACACACACACACACACACACACTCACCAGCCCAGCTTAGTCCCAGCTGTTCAGCTATGACGGCCATCTTGAGCTCTGTCCTCTCCATGGCACTCAATGATGCTGCAGGCACATACAGTGATGAGCGCTCCAGTGTGCGAAAAGATGTGTATGAGTGGTGTGAGTCTATATGTGAGTATTTATGTTTCTGTGTGTGTGTGTGTGTGTGTGTGTGTGTGTGTGTGTGTGTGTGTGTGTGTGTGTGTGTGTGTGTGTGTGTGCATGTGTGTGTTTATGTGCGTTATCTGTGAGTATGTCAGGTGAGGGAGGGTGAAATAGAGTGCTTTTACCCATGGCAGGCTCATTCAAGGCGCTGTATCTCTCTCTCAGGGCCAGAGGGGTCAAAGTCCTCCTGCGGTCCTCACTGCCCACAATCTGCTATCAGAAAAGGCCAGAGTGTCACTGTGTCCGTATTGTGTGCTTGGGTTTGTGGTGTGTGTGTGTGTGTGTGTGGGTGTCCTACCTTAATGCAGGGAGGCATTGTAATGTTAAGGTTGCAGAGCACCTGCTGACTATCTTCGTATTTGGTCGACTTCCGCAAGAAAGACAAAAACCCAGAAGGTTCTTTACTGCTGTCTCTGACCTGAGGAGGAAAAGAGACCGATAGAGAGAGAAGCTAAAAAAAGAGGGATTGATAAGTAGAGTAACAGAGGGGGGGAGGTGGGGTCAACAGGGTCGAACATTTCACTGAGGCGATGGTGAATAACCCCAATAGGGACAGATAAAAGAATGATACAGACCGAGCATGGAGTAGATTGAAGGATAGAAGAGAAACAGGACATGGACATGTTGAGAAAGGGACACCTTAACCCTTAACTGATGCACTTAGTGTAAACACTGGATTTTTACACTACTTAGACGGTAGAGGCCGACATGGACATTAATGATAGCAGCATGGGTTGGTAGTTGGGGAGAAACAGGGAGGGAAAGATTAACAGAGGATAAGACTAACTTTATTGTGACAGCTAGTGGAATCGGTAAACACAGGTATAGGCAAAACAGTGCCAGATAGATGAGGGATGAAGGCTGCAAGACATACAGACAGACGGACAGACAGAGTGCACCTTGACCGAGACGGGCAGGCGGTTGTCCCTGAAGGCCTGGAAGCTGAAGCAGCGGGGCTGCTGGGTAGCCTTCCTGACGGGGATCAGGTTCCCTGAGCACTCCAGGTGCAGCGGCATGCCCTCCATCACCTGCAGGGGGCGACAGCATTTCATTCTGTCAGCATTCAGAACAGGATTCAGATGAGGCTAGTATCTGTCATCCTTCCTGTCCTCTTCCTCATTCTCTTCGACAGGTACAACCACCTATGTGTTCCTCTCACACCCTCTTGCCCCTTTCCTCATCTCTCTTTCTTCTACTCTCTCTCCCTCTCTCCATGACTTTCTATCCCTCCCTCTTTCCATGACGTTCTCTCTCTCCCTCTCCCTCCCTATCTCCATAACATTCTCTCCCTCCATCTCTCGGTGACATTCTCTCCCTCCATCTCTCCATGACGTTCTCTCTCTCCCTCTCTCCATGACGTTCTCTCTCTCCCTCTCTCCATGACGTTCTCTCCCTTCCTCTCTCTCCACCCGGGTGCCGTACCTCGATGTCTCGGCTGCGGGCCACTTCCGTGAAGTTCTCGTGCTGCTCCAGGGTCTTGTCCATCTTGTCGTCGGTCATGCAGTAGCAACGCAGGCGCCCTTCGCGAACCTCGTTCATCTTGGCGAACACCACGAACTTGGCCATGTAGGGCACGGCCACCAGCTCGCGGTACAGGAGGTTGGCAAAGGACACCGCCTCCGCCGTACGAGGGCAGTCCGCCAGCCAGAACCTGCCAAGCCAGGAGGAGGAGCAGAACAGAGGAGAAAGGAGGAGAGAGGAGGAGGAGAGAGGAGAGAAAATGAGAGGAGGATATGAAACAGAAGGGGCGTGAGAAGAGAGGAAAGATATCAAAGAGAGGTATACAGACAGTGGCAGAGTAAGCAGTGAATACAGACAGAATAGACCACACTTTTATTGGATATCACCCTCTCTATTTTTACATGTTTACATTTTACATTTTAGATCTAACTACTGGACTGGACTGTTCATCTCCACATGCAGCAAATCAGCTACATAAGCTTGTTATCAAGTCAGTGGCTAAAGTATACTGCAGAAATGCGGTTATGCTTCATGTTTCATTATTCTTATAAAATAAAGCTTTAGAGAGAGGAAAGAGCCAATAGACCCTTTCAAGAGAGTTCCATTATCAGCATCATAGTTGGCCTTCCTCAAGACTTCCTTTTTAACATTCCATATGTTATCTTAATGCAGAGGAAGTAGATTGGGGCCCAAATAGAATGTTCAAGCATTGTTTTTGTTTTTATTGCTGAAAGGGTCTATAAGAAAGAAGGGGATAGAGAGAAGTTGAGGAGTGAAAACAATAAGGAGCGGGAACAGAGTACTGAAGAACAGAAATGGCGTGAGTGAAGAAAGGGATATGTGCATACTGTAAGTGGGTGCTTACCGCGCTGAGACATTGGTAGTAAAGTTGGCACAGTCACTGGAGTAGAGCAACTTGGTGGTTCCTGTGATGTCCTCCCACTGAGCTGGGGCTGTACCACCTTGGGGGGGGGGGGGGGGGGGAGGGGGTGTTAGAACAACAGTACTACCTCTCATATGCCTGTATGACATATGTATTTTGTATACCATTGTGATTTGTCTCATCATATTTGTGTATACACCAATGATGAGAGTCCATAAGCAGACAGTTTCAGTTTGTGTTTGGATAGGGGTAGAAGTATTAAGAATGGGAATACAGTCCAAAAATAAGAGACATGTGTATTAGGAAATATGTGTGTGTGTGTGTGTGTTGATGTCAAATGTTGGTGATGTGTTAGTGTAGGGTACATGCGTACCAATGACACTGCAGAGCAAGCGCAGGCTGGTGGTGTCTCCCTCGCCGGTGTCACGGGGGCTGTCCTTCCAGGACGGGGGTAGGGGGATGCGCAGGCCGATGGGTCGGTGGAACTTACGGCGGCGAGGCTCCACCGTCACCACCGGGCTGAACGTGGCCTGGTTGCCCAGGAGCTTCGCAACCAGCTCATCTGGGACCGGCTGGGCCTGGAGGTGGGGTAGAGGAGAGAGGATGGATGGATGGATGGATGGATGGATGGATGGATGGATGGATGGAAGGAAAGAAAAAGGGTGAAGGAGATGGATGTATGGAGGGATAAAGAGAAGTGGTAGAGACAAAAGGGATAATTAATTATAAGAAAAAAAGATGAGAAGGTGTTTGAGTGATGCAGATGATAAGTAGTGGAGAGAGGGAGAGAAAATGGGAAAAGTAATATATTGATATAAGTGATCATATATTACAGTAATTGTGAAGGACAGATGGTGTAGGAGTAGAGGCCATGTTGAGGTATGGGGGACATAGAATGACATGGGGGTGAAAAGGGGAAAGGAGTGATGGATATGCGGAAGAATGGAGTGAGGGAGGAAGGTAAATGGGCGTGGAGGAATAGATTGAAGAGAGAGGGAGAGGGATGGAGTGAGGCATGAAGAAAGTGAGGAGGAAGAGAGATGGAGAGATGAGTCCAGAGTGATTGATGGGCGATAGAGGTGCAGAGGATGAAGATGATGAAACAGATATGGGGAAGGGGATATGGAGATAAGGAGGGGACACACAGAGAGGGTGATAGAGGGATAGAGGGATTTCATCAAGAGATGAAAAGGATATGTGAAAAATAAAAATGAAGAGGTGAGGGATGGAGAGGAGTGATGCAGAGATGTGAGTGGGTGGGTGTGGAAGGGGTGGGGGTTTTGAGTAGAGTGTGAGAGATGTGAGGGGGTGGGTGGGTGTGAAAGGGGTGGGGGTTTTGAGTAGAGTGTGAGAGATGTGAGGGGTGCAGTCATAGTGAAAGTACAGATCCAGGGGGTGAGAGAGGAGTGGTAGAGAGAGAGGGGATGGCGAAGCAGCGGGATGTGAGAAAGAAGGAGGGATGATGGAGAGACACAGTTAAAGTACAGAGGTGGGAGAGTGATGGGGTGGTGTGGCACATGATGGGTATACATGGAATGAAAACAGGAGAGAGAGAGAGAGAGAGAGAGAGAGAGAGAGAGAGAGAGAGAGAGAGAGGGGGTAAGCAGGTGAAAGGAATTGCAGGAAAAACCAATAACAGAGAAAACAATAATGGAGCATGTCGTGTCAATGGACAAACACATAGACGTGTATGCAAATGAGAGTAGTGGGGCCAGATAAGAAATAACAGGTACAAATGGATGAATGATGACACCCAGACATAGAAAAGGAACAAAGAATAAAGAGGAGAAAAGAAAGAGTTCTTTTATTCCTTTATAAATTGTTCTTAGAAGAACATGACTGCAGCAGACATGGTGGTGATCAATAAAAGTGTTTTATTGTAAAAAGTTACAAAGGCACAGAGACTGTGAAAGTGCTATCATATGCACGAGGCACAGTTGATTCATTTAAGCATTAAATATGACAGTCTTGTATGTAACCCCTAATAAGGCTATTGTGAATATTAAGGTAATAAATCATTCTGCTATAGTTGTTAAGAATATTTCTGAGTCAAGTCAACTCAACTATAACAGTTGAGCAGTAAAGCTGTTCAGTATAATATTATGAAATAGAAGCTAAGGCATTGAAACGTTGCATAGAGGACAGATGATAGATTAATATTTCCATTCATTAGTTTTGCACTGTTCAGTTCTAAACCTCATCCAGTATTTCTGTATCAGCACTCCTTAGCAACCATTATAAATTATGTACCACAGGTTGTCAGGACTTCCATGAAAAGTGGAGAGGTCTTGCCCCACACATTATTAACAACTGAATGCCTGTACATTTCCCTTGCTTATTTTGTGACTACGAACCCAAACAAGTCGGCAGATTTACAGTATGTACTACTGTACTGTGTGGCTTAGACCAGATTTCAGTAGATAACTTCAAATAACATATATTCAAAAAGGCAGGGTGAATCAGATGAATCAGCAGACACCAAACACACTCAGGGTCACGTGACAACATAATTCACTTTACACTCCAATGAGTGGTTCACTTGCTCAGCATAGAGTTACTCTCTCAGGGGCTTGTTGCGTGGGGGAATCCAGCAAATCTCCATCCTGAGACGAACCTACAGGATGGAGGAGGGTCACGGAGGATCATGGGGATCACTGGAAGAATAAATACAGTCCTCTAACTGAGCACAGCTACACAGCCCCATAAATACAGTCCTCTAACTGAGCACAGCTACACAGCCCCATAAATACAGTACTCTAACTGAGCACAGCTACACAGCCCCATAAATACAGTCCTCTAACTGAGCACAGCTACACAGCCCCATAAATACAGTCCTCTAACTGAGCACAGCTACACAGCCCCATAAATACAGTACTCTAACTGAGCACAGCTACACAGCCCTATAAATACAGTCCTCTAACTGAGCACAGCTACACAGCCCCATAAATACAGTACTCTAACTGAGCACAGCTACACAGCCCCATAAATACAGTCCTCTAACTGAGCACAGCTACACAGACCCATAAATATAGTACTCTAACTGAGCACAGCTACACAGGCCCACGTCTCTTAGTCTTAGTCTCATCCAACCAGTTACAGTCTGCTCACTCCTGTCTATTCCTGAACATGCCAATCATGCATTTACAAGATGCAGTTTAGTGGTGCTCAGTCTTGCTTCTGGAGATCTACCTTTCAAAATATCTTTGAATATCTTGTAACAGAGTTGGTGGACCAGCAGAATCATAGTTAAAGGTGCTATGTGTAGTTTCGAGTTGTCTTGAATGCACCATTATGATTGCAACGGCACTGTTCCATTGACTTGCATTGCATTTAACACAACGCCACATGTGGTGCAAAGTGGTATTACAAAAGCACAGGTGCAGCGCTAGCTGGTTTGCTGACTTGCTAACAGTGGATATCTGGGCAATACAGCATAGGTGTTTTTGACATTACGTTAAAATGGTTGTTTCTTCACATTCTGTTGCTAATACTACACATAGCGCCTTTAAGCAACAGCATGAAATTACACCTAAACAGGTATCACAATCCCTTTCAGACATAATTAAATATAAGGCAAGCACATTCAACTGAAAGTTACTTTAAGTTAGGTCCAGGCTCTTTCTTCATCATTCAACATATACCCTGAATACCATCAAACCACTTACAAAAAACATCCAAACGCCAGATTTCTCAAACCAACCAACATTCAACAATCAGCATACCAGTACACCATCCGCTAACCAACATACACCAAACAAACACCTTTCATTTAAAACTTGCTTTCACTATTACATACTCAAGAATACAGACTTTCACAACCACCTGCATTCGAAGATGCAAACTTGCTCACAAGTTAGTCAGGTCCAAACTATATTGTGGGACTGACGCAAACCCAATGGCGTGCCTCACACCCCTCCCAGCAACACCCCTGACATCCCTCACACAGCAGTCTGGGACAGGATGAGCTGCCAATCACAGTGACAGGATGGACAGACAGACAGATACGTAGTGACGGGAAGGTGGCTGTAAACGCATGCACCCTAGGGGGTGAGTCTTCTTCCTCTACCCCCTTCCTCCTCCTCCTCCTCCTCCTCCTCCTCCTGCTGCTGCTGCTGCTCCCAGCTCACCTGCAGGCCCAGCCGGACACGCTTGGTCACTGCTGTCTCGGGGAAGGATGCCTGCACTTGCGGCACCAGCTTGCTGGTCAGCTGACCTCCTTCCGGACCAATCAGGTCGCTCTCCTGCTGGATGCGGGACACCACGGCAAAGTAGAGTGGGAAGTCGGTGGAGATGATGCGGCGAATTCGCTTTTTCCCCAGCTCCTCTTGGCTCTCTAGGTCTGGGGTGCACAGAGAAGAGGAAGCTAAAGATAGGATTTGCTGGCTGGCGCTGAAGCTACAATCCAGGAGTTTACCGGTACTTCAACTTAAAGTAGAAATATGCCTCAGTGTGTCTCAGTAGAAGTGAATAGCTGTCGCTGTGTTGACTAAGATCTGTTAGCTCAGCTGAGAATGTTAGCTTTCTGGTTCTTGATCGTTGCTGATGTCGCTTACCCTCATCCATGCCGTTCAGGATGGTCTCCAACACCTCGTCACCATAGCGATTGCGATGCTCCTTCCACACTGATCCGTTCTCACTTCTCAGGACCACAAGCTCACGGTCACCCCGCCCCAGTGCTGCAAAGTGGGGGATCTCCACAATCACTGGCCTGTTAGCATGAACAAACACATAAAAAGAAAAAAATTCATTAAACTGAACTTAATTTGAATGAGAAAAATTCTCCAAAAAAATAAAATTAATTTGAATGAGAAAAATTCTCTAAAAAATGCTCTATTAACTGAGTTTAGTGTGCTGGGATCACACTTATATTATGTGCATGTGTGTGTGTTTGTCTACACTGCAAAAACTGCTTATCTAACAAAATCTAACCAAGTGTTATTAATCTTATATGAAGATAAAAAAACTAGTTGGTATTGTTTTCAGTATAAAGAGACTTACCTAGTGCTTTCTTGTGAAATCATTTGAGTGCGTTAAGCAAATTTGTCCTAAAAACAAGCAAATTTGTCTGCCAGTGCGTTGAGTAAATTTGTCTTGATAAGACTCCTTAAAATAAGTCAAAGTCTTCTTAAATTAAGTCATAATGTTCTTTTGAGAGGGCGCTAGGTAAGTCTTTTCATACTAAAAACAATACCAAATAGATTTTTTAATCTTAATATAAGATTAATAACATTTGGTTAGAATTAATTTTTTGCAGTGTATCTGTTTATCTATGTATCTGTGTGTGTTCTCAGGGGGGTCAGGATTTGGAGGGTTAGCTTCAGCCAGTTAGCATCCATGTCCCTCAGGTACCCATTCACTTACATACTATACAAATGCTTCCTGTCTACAAGTATGTGGATTGGTGGATGAGCTGTCAATTTCCTGCTGTGAGGATCAGCCAATTGAAACAGACAACATAATTTGTGCCTATTGCTAATGTGGCACCTAATTGACTTGTTTGTGAAAATCTGGCTGAACATGACGTGACGCATGCTGAACTTAACAAAATGCATATTTGCTGGTTGGTTTGTTGGTGTTCTTACCCTAGGAACTGCATGCCCGCTGGGCCCAGGGAGATGATGCGGCTGGCAAGCCCTTCCCCCTCCACGAGCGGGGGCGGGGTTTGGAGCTTCTGGGGCTTGACCAGGCGGCAGGTGATGCGGGTTGGGGCGGCGCAGGTGCGTGGAGGCACAATCACACGCAGCCCATTGTGTCTGCTGCCCCGCATAGAGCCACCGCGAGCATCCACCATGAAGCTCACCAGGAACCTGTAAATACACAACCCACCCATGGATACACAGTCAATTACATCCAAAGTATACATCATACACATTCACATGCACAGGTATGTTACCTATACAATATTGAGCACATATATGGTGTGTATACTATCACACTGTCAAACAGTCTGCGGTATCACCATTTATGTGACCAGATTTGTGTTGCTTGTCTAACTTGTGTTGTGTTGCTTGTGTGTGTGTGTGTGTGTGTGTGTGTGTGTGTGTGTGTGTGTGTGTGTGTGTGTGTGTGTGTGTCCACACTGACCCAGTGTGTATGGGGCTGGCGACTGGGCTGACGTTATCTGAGGTTTCAGTGGCAGGACTGCTGGGAATCAGTGAGTCCTCATCGTACTCCTTTGGCAGGGGGAGGGGTGTGTGTTGCTGTAAAGGGGAACATACAGGTTCAGTTCAATCCATCTCTATCCAATTCGGTTAAACTGAACTGAATAAAGCACTTTCCATAGACAATAACTGCCATTACATGTTTTGAACAATTCTCATAAACATCTGAACTTCTTTTATAAACCTATACAAAGTATTAACAACTTCTTTGAACAACAACAAAAAAGTACAAAGAACCATTAGCACAAAGACTCCACTATGGTGTCATGAAAGTGGGTAGAAAATCCCAAAATATCTTCAGCATGCCATCACTGCTAGAGTGATAAATGATGAGTCAGTGTGGGCCCACTCTGGGTGATGGGTGGGCGTTTTTAGTGTCAGTGTGCAATGGGGCTCCAGACCTGATCAATCTCATGCTCCTTTAAGACCACAGTCTCTGGGGACACACAAGGAATCCTGGGAATTGCTGGAGAGTAATTCCTTTTGAAAAAGAGAGAGAGAGAGAGAGAAAAGGAAAACGTTGACTGGATTTTTCAAGCAGCTCTACATATGAATAACCGTATGTTTATAATAAATATTTCTACTCCTGCATCAGTGCATACACATACAAAAAAGAAATACAACATACTCATTCAAAAACAACATCACACAGCTTTCAGATATACAGTACATATTTGACTAGCACTGGTGGACCATACACACACATACACTCATTCAGACTAATTCTCACACACTTACTCTATAGCTTTCTTTGGAGAGAGGAAATCATCATCATGGTCCTTCATGCCGTCCATTTTTAGGTATCTGGCCCCGTCGTTACAGAGCAACTCCTCACCTACAGACACACACACACACACGCACACGCACACGCACATACACACACACACACACACACACACACACACACACACACACAGTGTCACAGGGAGAGCCCACAACAAACAGAAAGTCTGGCAGATGTGTGAGACAGCGCTACATTCACATGAAGAGTTGAACAACCCCCAGTCACTAAGAAAGCGGTGAGGAACAGAGAAGACAAGCAGAGAAAATGGCGTGAATGTGGGGGACAATAAAAAAAGAGAGAGAGAGAGAGAGAGAGAGAGAGAGAGAGAGAGAGAGAGAGAGAGAGAGAGAAAGAAAGATGTGGTGTTACTCTAATGGTAAAAGGCTTCCTATAGTGTGAATGAAGTGATTAGAACTCAACACACTCACTCACACAGACGGTGGCAGGTGATGCTGCTGAGGGGATTAGTGAAGCTCTAGGTGTCAGTCAGGAGACTCCATCACTAACTCTTGATATCACTCTTTAGCCTCTCTCTCTGTCTCTTTCTCTCACACACACACAGACACACACACACACACACACACACACACACACACACACACAGAGCTAACTTAGTTTTTGGAGAACAACAGAAAAGCAGTTTATACAACCGAAGAGTCACCTCACATTCACCCAATGTACCCTGGAGAGTTATCGCTTACAGGCAGATTCTAAGCACAATAAGAGCACTCACATTCCCCACCCTGTTTTACACAAGCATCTACAAAAAGTCAACTATAACCCTCAGCCACAGAAACAAGACAAACAGAGACACGCAAACACCAATGCTAGTGCCATTATCATATTAGCTTGCATCAAATCAGTTACATCTGTGTAGCTAAATTTTACAACATAACTGTCATCATGACAAAGGCTCAAAACTACGCGACTATGAACACTACTTGTCTCCGGTCACCCATGGATTTACCCCTGGGAAATGTTGCAGCACAGCTGGGAATCTATCTAATGAAGCATTTCTCCCTCAGAAGATCCAGTAGGAAACTCTCCATCTCCACAAAGCTGACAGCTCTCTCCCAGCTATCCACAGAGGCAGGCAATGGGACACCCAGAGGTGTGTGTGTGTGTGTGTGTGTGTGTGGTTGAGTGTGTGAAAGCGTCCAAGTGTGTGTGTGTGTGTGGACTGAAAACACAACATGTTTGAGGCTCACTATGTGTGTATGCCTGTGGTGTGCGTGTGTGTGTGTGTGTGTGTGTGTGTGCGCATGTGTGTACAGAGAGGACTGCCGCTGAGAGTTGTTGCTATCTCCAGCAGTCTGTCTGAAGACACTCTCTATATTTAGTTTGCTGGTGACAATCTGTCAGTTAAAAGCTCTGTGAATACCCACACACACACACATACACACAAACACACACACACACAAACACAGTGGTGCCCTGCTGCATTTGAAGCTCAGCTGCTAAGCCTCTGGTTGGTGGATCAGCTTTACCACCGGGAGCAGCACCTGCTTCCCATGGTGCACCTGTCTGGCACGGCTGAGAGCACATGCTGACTTCATCAGTCTGAATCCTGTGTATGAGGACTTCCTGTCCAGAACAGTCCGAGCGACTGAATCCAAAAGCCCCAGGACAGCAGCACAGTAAAACCAAACCCCTCACTGAAAATAACAACACTGTCTCCCTGTGTCTGTGTGTGATTAGGCATGTGTGTGTGTGTGTGTCTGGCTGTGTGTGTGCATTTGTGTGTGAGAGAGAAAGAGAGAGAAAGAGTGTGTGTGAGAGAGTGAGAGAGGAAATGTAAACTGAATGTGTACATGTGCCAATGTGAATATATCATGTTTTTCATGTATTGGTGTGAACATTTCTTTCACCCTCACTCTCTCTCTCTCTCTGTCTCTCTCTCTCTCTCTCGCTCTCTGTGTGTGTGAATATTTGTTCTCTCTCACTCTATGTTACCACAGGAAGTGCTGGGGATTGAGGCTTCTCCTGTTCCATCTAACCGGAGGAGAGGAACTGCCAGCACATGCCCAAGTTCCTTGCAACTGCCAAGAGATCCCCTTCTGGATCTCTCTCTCACACACAGACACACAGACACACACACACACACACACACACACACACACACACACACACACACACACACACACACACACAGCGAGAGAGAGACAGATAGACACACACACCTACTTTTAACTCTGATTTACCCAGTACTAAATCATCTCACTGAGCAGATATGCACATCTCACCACAGCATCTACAGACAGACACACATAGAGCAGACAAACAAAACAAGCACGTCCAAAGCACCATGAGAAAACGGAGGCCCCATTGGCCCTCCCAGCCCTTCCTCCCCTCCAGAAGGACTGGGACAGATGGATCAAGTGAGAGAACCTGCAGCGTTAGTGACGGTTAAATGTTACCAAGTACAAACACAGAGACACACACAACATGCCCATGAGAAAATCAGCATTGCAGGCACAGAGTGAGAGAGTAAAGGGGCCATGAGAACATTGTGTGTGTGAAAGAGAGAGAAAGAGAGAGAGAGAGAGAGAGAGAGAGAGAGAGAGAGAAAATGCCAGAAGCTGGTCGATGGGCACTGTACACAGAGGAGAGAGATGGATGGTCATACCTAGCGTTAGCTGTGCGAGCCCTAGAGAAGGCAAAAGAGGCAGATGGTAATTTAGACTGAAGGGTAAAATGGTTCTCATTCCCACTCATCCCCTCATTTATGTGCTTAGTCATCCCCTCATTTATGTGCTTAGTCATCTGTTCACTCTCTATTCCTCACATCCTCTCACTTATAATCAACACACACTCACTGACCTCACCGACTCCTGTATATTACACATATCTCTGCTTTGTCTACGGATAAAACAGACTCATAAAAACCTAGGATAGGAAAAGGTAAGAGTGGTGATTACCTTCATCCTCGGACACATCTAGGATCTCGTCTACAGTCTCGGGGAAGCTCATACGATGCTTCTCTGTAGTTGTCTAGGGGGAGAGAAGTGGTGACAGAAAGAAAGAAAGAAAGAAATGATGAACTTATTTGATACAGTGATGCACTGATGCGTCAATCATAATTTTTCCATTATGATTATAAATCATTCAATGACATATATACCGAGCACACTTTTCTACACCTTACATCTCATAATATTTTAAATGTGTATGAACAGATTTAATTTACACTGGAAGTTGTACATTATTAATGCTGCTCACCATAGTGACAGTCTCCTCAGTGACCAGCTTGAGAACATCTATGACGGAGATGTAACCTAGACGCTTGGCGATAGCGAGAGCAGAGGTGCCATGCTATGGAAATGAGAAGAGAAGAGAAAAGAAAGGAAGAGAAGAGAAGAGAAAAGAAAGAAAGAGAAGAGAAGAAAAAAGAAAGGAAGAAAAGAGAAAAGAAAGGAAGAATGAGAAGAGAAGAGAAAAGAAAAGCAGAAAATAAATTGGCACCACAAAGTGCATAATGTTCTTACTGTTCAATGATAGTGGTTTGTTCAGAGATTCTTGCGTGTATGAGTGTGTGTGTGTGTGTGTGTGTGTGTGTGAGAGAGAGTGTGTGTGAGTGTGAGTGTGTGTGTGAGTGTGAGAGAGAGTGTGTGTGAGTGTGAGTGTGAGTGTGAGTGTAAGTGTGAGCGTGAGCGTGAGCGTGAGCGTGAGTGTGAGCGTGTGTGTGTGTAAGTGTGAGTGTGAGCGTGAGTGTGAGCGCGTGTGTGTGTAAGTGTGAGTGTGCTTACAGTAGTGGTCTCGTTGGGCTGAGCTCCATGCTTCAGCAGCAGGGTGACGATGTCAGTGTGACCCTGCTGAGCTGCCTGATGAAGGGGTGTGTATCCCAACTGCAACAACAACAGAACAACTTGATCAGCATGACCCAGCATTTTCACAAGCATGACTACAGTATATAATTCAATAATTCTGTGCATTCTGGCCTAACAACATGGAACTGATGTGAGCTTAGTTAAACCTTTTGAGCTGAATCATTAACATATGAATTGAACAATATTGAAGTAAGCCATTGATTCTCTTGTGCTTGCTGCATACTATGTCAATGGTTTTTATCTCTACATCTTTACATGTTTAGCTTCACTGGCAAGTCTAAGGACCATGGACACCCACAGTTTACCTCAGGTTTTCCAATTCATTAGATTTGACTGTGTCTAGTCAATGTTGCAGTACATTTACCCTGGTTTTGCTGTTGACATTGGCCTGTTGTTGGAGGAGAAACTTCACCAGCTTGACGTTACCATAGTGACATCCTACGTGGAGAGGGGTATAGCCCATCTAGGGGGGACAACAACAGATACACAGGCTTACAATGTCATTCTCTTCAAGAAGTGTATGTGTGTGTGTGTGTGTGTGTGTATGTGTGTGTGTTTGTATGAGTGAGAGTACCCTTGTGGCAGCATACACAGAGGCACCCTGCTTCACCAGTATGTCTGCTATGCCCACATGCCCTTCCTGTGCCACCAGGTGCAACGGAGTCAAGCCACTCTAAAGACACACATAATGAGAAATCAGAGGTCATTAGGTCTCACACACACACACACGCACTACAGTAGGGTCATTCCACGTCAGTTCAACCAGGGCCCACACACTTAGGTCTCAAAAATTTCTGAAAAAATGACCAGGTGTACCTATGTTACCCAGGAGACACACTGTAAAATTACTCTTATGTAAGATCAATACTTTCCATGATTCAGCCAGTTTTACAGGGGGAGGGGGTGTCGATTTTGTCCAGCCTCTTTTTTTTTGTCAAAGTTCACAAGCCCACAGCGCAAGAACTAAACCATGTAGGAGGCTCAAATTTTGCATGGTGGTACATCAATAGGAATAGTATGTAGCAAAATCGTCACGTTTGGTCTGGATAATCCTGCATGGTCATAGCTGTCCCTCAAAGTTTATACAAATTTTATTGGAGTTTTTGGCTGGGCTCTGTTTAAGCCTTCAGAAGACATATTTGTACTCAACATAGGCTCTTGATTTATTTTCCTTACTGAGATAAGTAGAAACACTCTCACAAAAAGCAATGAACAGAAAATAAATCCCTTCAAGGTCTGAACAGCAGACCTCACAAGTCTGAAAAATCATTTTGGGTATCATTTTCAGAGCACCCAAACACCTTGTGGGAATATACAAAGATTTTTTAAATATGTTTTTCCTTATTCTCAATGATCCCTTCTTTTTGAAAACACCAATTTGACTTGTCTTATTCAAATCTTTCTTTTTTATTTTCCACCCTGAACATGGGCAAAATGCCCCATTGACATCAATGGCTTGTGAACTTTGACAAAAAAAAGAGCCAAACAAAATCGACACCCCCCTCCCCCTGTAAAACTGGCTGTATCTTGGAAAGTATTAATCTTACATAAGAGTCATTTTACAGTGTGTCTCCTGGGTAACATAGGTACACCTGGTAATTTTTTCAGAATTCTTTGAGACCTAAGTGCGTGGGCCCTGGTTGAATTGACGTGGAATGACCCAGTAATATAGTCTCACATCCTCAAACTCCAGATAAATCCAGATATTTTTTCTAATACAAACTTAGTATATAAGCAAACATGCAAAATTCAGTCACAATCAAAAATTCTCAGTCATTAAAGGTGAAGTTCAACACCAACTGGCATATCTTTAAGTATATGTAATGTCTTAATTTGAATTGTTACCAAAGATTATGGTGATTTGTCGTTACACTTGTGTTTGTGTGTGTCAGTACTTCTGTGCTTGTGGACACGCATTTGCAATGCACAGCTCCTTTGCCTCTGTAAATAAAGGTGTGTGTGTGTGCGTGTAAAACAAAGAGAGAGAGAGAGAGTGAGAGGGAGGGAATGTGTGTGTGTGCTCATCCTTACCTTGTTTCCCAGGTTGACATTGGCCTGTTTTGAGATGAGCAGGTTCACCATGTCTGGGCTGCCCTCCTGAGAGGCGAGGTGCAGAGGCGTGACTCCCTGGAGAGACTCTGCGTTGGCCGATGCCCCACTCTGCAGCAGACTGCTGGCCACCTCCACCTGATTCTGCTTACTGGCAATGTGCAGGGGGGTGTAGCCATTCTACACACAAGAGGAGAGATTGATGTTTGTGTGTGGGAATGTGCATTTGTTTGATCTTGTGCATGTGTGTGTGTGTGTGTGCTGACTATTTGTGTGGAACTTGTTTGTGTGGCAGTGTTTTTCATGGACCTTCATTAGAGGTTACCTTCATTACTGATGGATTACTGGGATGTTCAGGGATTAAGTTATATACTACTACATCGTACATTTCTCTATCCTGCTGCCCAATGCAGACCGGTCTGGTGTCTGTAGAACACATTGTGTGTGTGTGTGTGTGTGTGTGTGTGTGTGTGTGTTTGTGAAGGACATTTTTAAATATTGTAGTGTGACAGTGTGTGTGTGTGTGTGTGTATGTGTGTGTGCATACCCTTGCTGCGCTGTGAGGTGACCCCCCCTTGCTGACCAGCAGGTTTACCACATCTAGGTTGTTGTGATGTACTGCCACATGCAGCGGAGTCAGTCCATTCTGGAGACAAAAAAGGACCACAACTCAATCATTCAACCCTGACATCCAAAAATACACCCATACAGTATGCACAGACACACACAGGCACAGACACAGACACACACACACCTTGCCAGCAGCATTAGGGTTGGCTCCTCTTTCTAGCAAGAGTTGGGCCACATCCACTTTCCCATATTTAGATGCAACATGGAGTGGCGTGAAGCCTTTCTGCAGAGAGAGAGAGAGACAAAGGAAAAGATGAGGGGAGAAGAAGAGACCAGGGAAGAGGATGTCAAATAAACACCAGCATATTTTCATTACTCCTGAGTCCCTTGATGGTTGTGTCTGTGTGTGCATACAGTACCTTGGTCATCTTTGTCTGCTGTGCATTCATGTCCAGAAGAATTTGTGCAGTTTGTGTGTGTCCCTCCCGTGCAGTGATGTGCAGGGGAGTGTGCCCGGATGTGGTGCTGGAGTTGGGGTTGGCTTTGTGGTCCAGTAGCAGCTTCACCAGGTCCTCCTGACCCATCCGAGATGCACAGTGCAGTGGAGTTTGGTCGTCCTGAACACAAAATCAGAAATCAGATGTTTCCCTGAAATCACAAGCTATATTGAAACAACAAATACGTATTAAACAAAAAGGGACATTTTAATGATCTCCACTTATGAGTGGTCTACATAAGGAGGGTGATTTGTTATCTTTTTTTATCATATTGTATAGCATTTGGTACAAATAATAAATATTTTAAATTGTATCTAGATTCTGCCAGTCACACACATTGCAATTGCATTCCTTAGTATTGCCAAAATTACATAAAATATAATTTTCTCTGGGTCTGTTATGTGTAGGGTTAGCCTGGCGGGCCATCCTATATCATTGAAATGTATATAATGTACAGGCTGAGCAAATTAATTTGCCGCCGCTAGGGTGCGTCTAGATTTCTAGGCTAGTGCAGGGTTTGTTTCTGTAGTCATAGTCACCCACCGTTTGTCCACATTAAACTTATGAAACTTGTAATGTAATGTCTAGACTTAAGACAAACAACATTGCCACCATCTTACCAACTTCATAGCATTGGCAGCAGCGGCACGTCACGTGCACAGTAAAAAAGTCTTCTACTAGGGGAGAGTGGTAAATGGTGGTTCGCGACCATTGTGAGCACGACCATTGTGTTATACTTCATATTTTAATTTAAATTAAATAATACATGACAATATAGCAGGCCATATGTGAGAGAGAACGATTGTGGTATCTTCATAATATTCTGACCTTTCAAGACAGTAGCGCGAAAAGGAGCAGAAGACATTCTGTGGCTTTTCTGGTAAGTCATGTCAGTGCTATCTATGCTAATCGTATGTCAATGAATGCTGACAGAACATGAAAAGCATGGTAAAGCGTCTAATTGGTCAGGGGGACAATGAATTAAACGATGTCAATAAACTCTCTGTCTGTCCCTATTTTATACTACTATACTATTTTATTATCACTCTTTCTCTATGGTCAGTCCTCGCTCTGATATTACTAAGGTCATCTAGCTAAATTAATTAGACTATATTAGCTATTTTTAGATAGGGTAGCTAAGTTAACTAGCATAGCCACGTGTACACTTAATTTATCTGTTTAGATAAATATTATAGTGGATTACAGTGTAACAGTTAACTTGGTGAACTGCTAGATAAATTCAGGCCACCAAACACATCATCATTAAGATTACTTTTCAATTCAAGATCTTGGTAACATCTTGTGAAATAACCAACCTTACCTCAAAGGCACATCAAGTGAAGGGACAAGGTAACGTTAATTATCTTGTAATTTGTTTTGAAGGATCTTTGCCTCAAGATGAAAGAAAAGTGCTATCATGATGTCTGTTCAATGGGCTAAAGACACTGTACTATCAAATATGCATGCAACTGTGTTACTTCAAGACCAGATTATTCGTATGGCATCAGGCACCAGTGATATCTGGTCATTTGGGCAATCACTAAATGATAAAGACAAATTATTTGCTGGAAGAGATGCAAACCGCTATATTATTTGCTAATATAGGCAAATGTATTGGATTGGGTGTTCAGGGCCATTCCGAGGAGGCATAAGCCCGATGAACAACAGCAGCTGAGCTGGTGCAGGAGTTGGACAACAGTTTGCAAGTAGGCCTAAAGTCAAGGAAAGGCTGCTTTAAAGGTAAAATTGTTACCATTCTAATATGCTTGTGTTGAAACTGAGATAGCTTTATGCTGATGCTACTTGACCTGGTTCAGTTTTTTGACTGAAAAAAAAAAAAAAAAAATCTGTTGTGGTTAGGGTTGCGAAATTCCGGGAATTTTCAAAGTTGGAAACTTTCCATGTGAATTAACGGGAATATATGGGAATTAACAGGAATAAACGGGAATTAATGGGAATAAACTGGGAATTTTTAATATGGAAAGTTAGTCTATAACAGGGAACTTAAATGGACAAAACCCCATCTAGAGCATAATATTAGTTAAAACAACCTGATTTAATGCAATTTCAGTCGAATTTGTACCCTGCACATCTGTCAGTTACATGCACACAGCAATCAGCATAGGCTAGACATAAAGGAAACCTATGGTGCGTTCATGTGCATGGGAAAAAAAGGTTCCAACAAATCGGATTTTGTTGTTGAGTGGTGTGGTGTATCTTGGGCAGTTCAGTGTTGCTAGTTTAGCATGCTAGTAAACAATAGGCAGAGAATGGGATTCCCGCTAGCATGCTAGTTAACTTTGTATGCTAAGCTAAGCAAAAATACAAACATTCAAATCAAATTGCTTATTACGAAACAAAATGTTTGTTTATATATGAAACAGTTTGTATGAATTACCCAAAATTTACAGTTAATTACCATAAATTCCAATTAATTCCCATAATTACCTTTAATTCCATTAAAGTTTCCAATTTGGAATATTTCCAAAATTCCCCAGCTTATCTTCCCATGGTAAGTTTCCGGAAAGTTTCCAGAAATTTACCGGAAATTTTCCGCCCCTTTGCAACCCTAGTTGTGGTATGCATAAATTATAGGCCTAGTATTATGTCTTGAATTTGTAAACTGCATGGTAGCTTGGCTCTTAAAGAAGCCCTATGCAACAATTTTAGCAAAAATGACCTTAATGCAGGTTGAGAGTCGTTCTGATGGTTCTACAACACATTCTGGGTAGTTTGATGGGTGCTTCGTCTCCCCCTATCGCTTCTCCGCAGAAAAACCGAATATGCAACTTTCTGTTCCCAGTCCGAGGAAATCCGGATGTGACTCAGCGGAAGTATCCAATCGCGCCTTGAAAATGTAGTCAGATTGTAGTTTCTAAGAAGACTGCAAAACGGACTTGGCTTTGTTGCTGTTGAAATTGTAAGTAGCCTACTCTTGGGTGAACTTCGTTTTTGTAATGTGGTTTGATAGTCTCTTGAACAATGTGTTTGCTCGACCGTTTTATTGTGAGCCCTGTATGTGTTTAGCTTGGTTTCTTGATGGCTAGCTCGCTAGCTAGAGTAAGTATAAGTATATATACTTATATGCATTTAACCCAATCGGTGAATTAGTGAAACACAAACAGCACACAGTGTACACACAGTGAGGTGAAGCACACACTAATCCCGGCGCAGTGAGCTGCCTGCTACAACGGCGGCGCTCGGGGAGCAGCGAGGGGTTAGGTGCCTTGCTCAAGGGCACTTCAGCCGCGGCCCACTGGTCGGGGCTCGAACCGGCAACCCTCCGGTTACAAGTCCAGAGTGCTAACCAGTGGGCCACGAGTGGGCCCTAGAGGGGGTTTTGCGTAGCAGTCACTTGCTACAGAAGCTGCAGGGGGAGCTATGACGTGAAAAATGCAAGCCCAAATCCGGCGAAAACCCAGAAACAGCGAAGGAATAACCAGACCTGCATAGGGCTTCTTTAACCAGTCACTGTGCAATTCCTCACAATTACCAAATACTTGACCTACAAAGTCCACCTAGAAGTTTAAAGTATAAGCTACTATGCAGTTTTAGGTATTTTTTGCGACTGTAGAGCCCCCCCTAGAGTCGCGATATATTTATATTTTACTCTGCAGTTGTAAATAGCCTACTTTTCGTGGCTTGTTCCCCCTGTACACAATAAAAATGCTTTTGTTGCAGAGGTAAAGGATTAACAACAGGCAAAACTATCTCCTAATTTTATATTTATCATTGTGTATTTTATATTGCGTGTGTGTGTGAAAGCGGTTAACGTTAACGTTAGCAACATGGTGCAGTGCTTCGTATGACTGCCATCACCGCTCACTCTGTCCGTCTGATGCATGGACCGGTGCATGGTCTGCTCTTGGACCATCATCATATTCAGTTTATTAACTTGCCCTGAATTATTACACAAAATGTTCATTAAATGCATGAAGTATGGTTGATATCACTCATACAGTATGAAGGCTACAGTAGTCTAGCTAAAGTAAACTAATCTTAACTAGCATTACCAACCTCTCTGCAAAACTCACCACAACTTTGTAGCATCTAGGTCTTGTCCTTCATGCTGGCCTTTACAAAACTCACAAGCTGACTCTTGGACACACTACACTCAATAATGTGACCCGATTTAAAGTGGTTTTCACTCGTTTGGACACTTGTTTTCGTCCTTGAAACAGCAAAATGTTGCCTCTGGGGCATGGATGGCCAAACCGCTAACCATTTGACTGCAGTGTCTAATTGGGCTATCAGCTAGTTCAAAAGTTAAAACTAACATTTACAGTGGTCTATTTCATGGTGTATCGGCCCTGACTAAGTTTGTGTGATATATAAACAGTGTTGGGAACGTTACTTTAAAAAAGTAATTAGTTATAGTTACTCACTACTTGTTCCAAAAAGTAACTGAGTTAGTAACTGAATTACTCTATGATAAGAGTAACTCGTTACCAGGGAAAGTAACTATTTGCATTACTGTTACAAAAAAAAAGTTGCTATATGTCAAAGAATTTGGATTTTTTGAGCAGTTTTGAGCAGCCAGTTGAAATGAGTAGAACAGACAGGTGTTTGTAGGCTACATAACTTTCGATATTTATTAGATTGATAGATAGATAGATAGATAGATACTTTATTGATCCCCAAGGGGAAATTCAAGATATTGCACATCGACAGACCTACGGTTGACTTCAGCCTGTGTCATAGGTTTTTGTTGTGAGGCAGAAAGATCTAGCTTTTGTTGCTTGGAGGACTTTGCTCCGAGTCCTTCTTTGCTAGTGGATGGCGAGCTATCATCTGTGGTGGAGGTATCGGTGTTTTTGGCCACTAGCTTTAGATGCGTGTGTGAGATGCTTCATTAAATTAGAGTTGCTTACAACGGATGTCGACAAAGTCTTCGCTCCTGGACATAATGTACACATTACATGCACGTTCTTGCCTTGATGAATTTGAAGTAGTGCTTATATCTCCACCTTGAAAATGCCAACTTTTCGGATTGATCCTGACCTCTGCTGTTTCGTCGAATCTCTATTTTAGCTGTTGCGTGTGTGTGTGTGTGGCACATGTGCTGGCAAGTGTGTAAAAACACTGGCTTTGATTGGCTATCATGAAACATGACCCTTAGCCAATTATAATCGCTTACGTCGTTATTAACCCACCTCCTCACTAGCTGTGAGCCAGGGTGCGTTCGGATTACACACAGTTTATTCAATCAATGCATAGTAACGCACCACATTTAACATCCAGTAACGTTAACGGCGTTGTAACGATGGGAAAAGTAATTAGTTAGATTACCACGTTAGTGAAAAAATAACGTCATTACCTAACATCGTTCTTTTAAACGGCGTTATTCCAAACACTGTATATAAACCACAATCCTTGTTGATACAAGTACCAATGTTCGTCTAGAAAATTTTTAATCACATTAAGATTTTTGCCATAGGCAGTAAAAGACTCCGCCATCTTGGTCAGCAATTTTACGCTGAGAAACGTTCAAACTTTACCGTGACGGACTTTCCACCAATCAGAGGCATCACTGTGGGATTGTGGGATTGTTCAGGATTATGGGTAATGAAGTACTTATCCAAGACAATAAAAGACATTTATCTCAAAACAAGATTGGTGCCCCATGAACTACTTATATGAGCATATATACAATCGCTTAGTACAGCCGTAACTGGTTTTAAGTCTACTACTATGGACTACTACTATGGACGATACGTTTTTATGGTTTATACCCCAATTGTCAATGGAGAAAATTGTATTGGATTCTTACTTCTGGAATCGGCTGTGGGCGTGACTGTTGAGGTCTATAGGCTGACCAGCTATGACATGTCTCGTAATCATACAACAGTTCACGATGAACAGAAAAAACTAAAACAAGGCAAAGGTACAAGACTGTGTACATATTTTAATTTACGAGTGAGCCATCAGCCATCGCGAATACATTTTCCTGTTTTCCACTGCCTTATGATAGTTTAACATGCTTAGTTTTGAATGTTAAACAACAAGATTACTAATTTCCTACCGTTTCCATTGGTAAATTCAACTTTCAATATGAGAAAAACAGTTTTCATCGGATAGCCACACATCGCTTCTGACAGCCTTGGTATTCATATTGATTCCAGCGAGTAAACAAACGTGCAGTGGCGGGAATTAAGGCATAAACATTTCCATGGCAACGTTGATCTCTACCAATCAAAGGCTCTGCTTTTACACATTAGGATTTTGGGTAGTGTAGTTTTAAGTCTACCATGGACGTTTACCATTTAAATGGCTTATAATCCAGTTCTCAATGGAGAAGTTTAATTTGATTCTTACTTCCCGGAAAGGGAAGGTAATGTTTCACGATTCTCGCGAGATGTCTTCGGGTCGACTATTCTTGAAGTTGCATGGCTGGTTCTCTCGTTAGTAACTCACTACGGCTATGCTGCATAGCTATGCTAGGTGAATGATTCCCCTATTACAGGCTTGTTTACCATCAAATTGGCTTCGTCAAGGTTATATTAAAAATCTTGCATAGTGTACCTTTAAATCAATTTCTGGTGATTATTAGTAAGCATTTTGTATTCGGGTTGCCATTTTTGTATACTGTGTGTAAATCTATTTTAAGACTAAGCCCAGAATGATAGATCAGTGTCAGTAACTAGGTTCAACTCAAGTTAATGAGTTGGAAGTGTGTTGGTGATAGGCAGGTAAGTACTGAATGAAAGTTACCTTGGCTTTAGCGTCAACTGGAGCTCCATTCTGCAACAAGAATTCAGCCACTTCACAGTGACCCGCCCGGGAAGCCATGTGCAGAGGAGTCTCCACTTTCTGAAAGTGTGTTTAGTATGAGTGCGTGTTATAGGCACAGCAAGACACAAACACAGAAATTAGCCATATTTGAGTGACTTATGAATGGCATTTATTTCAGTGTGAGAGTAAAGTAGGCCTCTACATAGGGCTGCTCGATTATGGCAAAAATCATAATCACGATTATTTTGGTCAAAGTATAGCAATATTTAATTATATAATTTAATTATCTATTTGACTTTTGTTTGAGTCGGGTTTACTCAGGGTTTACTCTGATAACATTAAATTTGCAAGGTGGCGCTTGTTGTGGCGCTATACAGGACGCTCTGTCTTCTTTTACAACGAAAGTGTGGGTGTATTTCGGTTTTCAACAAAAAGTTGCACTACCCTCCTACTAAGTTTTTGCACTTCAGTTAAAGTGTAGAAGATAATGTTGTTCACTGAATTAAATGTGACATTTGAAGTGAGTTGAACACTTTTTCCTTATTTTTCTTATTTTTTGTAATGCCTTTGAATAATATGGGAGACATGAATTGCAATTTATCGCAGAATCCAATCACAATACTTGTTGCATTGCAATATGCTAAGGATCGCAATAATGAGGTTTTTAGGATCTTTTGGAGCCAAAATCGAGATCAAAATTAACATTCGATTAATTGCACAGCCCTACCTCTACATCAAGGTGAAGAATAGGGGAGATTGAAATAGGTTGGAAGTATAAATAAAGACGAGAAATAAAGGTAAGTGGATGGATTGACTCACCACGTTGGAGGCATGAGGAGAGGCACCCTTTTGTAGCAGAATCGTCACAATCTTCAGGTGACCCATAAATGAGGCGACATGCAGTGGGGTCAGACCAGACTACACACAAACACAAACAGAGAGGTTCGTTAACCTAAACTGAGACATGTAGTTTAACAATTTAAGTATTTAACATTTGCCCAAAGCCTTAAAAGGGCACTGTGGAGTTTTTAGCCGGTCTCACTCCCAGCTACTTATGTATCAACCTACTCATTTTTATAAATACAGATACATAGCTTTATTTAACCACGACATCCACTGATTAGGTAAATGATTAGTCCACAACTTCCACTTATTAGGTCGTGGGGTCAAAGGTCAAGTAGAAATGACATATCGTGTGTGAGATCTTAATCCTCGTTGGTGGAACACACTGCCAGTTCCTACAAGGGCAAGGACATCCCTCTCCATTTTCAAAAAAATCCTGAAGATCCAGCTCTTTAGAGAACATCTCCTCTCATAGCACTACTTACAACAAGTCTTGCTGATCCTAGCACTTTCCACCTGTCTTGAACTGACACTCAACTGTTTAAAAACAGCACTCACTGATGCACTTATTCTTACTGTACTCTACCGTTTTAAAATTGTCCTTAAATTGTTGAGAGAATTGCTTTAAAACTTAAACTGTTACCATGTTGTTAGTCGCTTTGGTTAAAAATGTGTCAGCCAAATGTAATGTAATGTGAAACAATTTGCTTGAATCAATATTTTAACTCATCCATGCACATCTCTTACCTCTGTAACTGCTTCTAGCGATGCTCCGTGTTTGAGCAGAAGGTCCATTACACGCATGTGGTTCTTCTTACAGGCAATATGAAGGGGTGTGAAACCGTTCTAAGAACACATATGCAACAATCTGCAGTCAGCGATATTTCAGCATCATTGTAGACTGTGTGGGACACTGTGTGCGTTCACCCTGTTGTGGATGTAATACATGGGAGACTACTCACCAGGGCGCGTGTATTAGGTTTGGCTCCTTTGTCAAGAAGGACTTTGGCCATGCGATGGTGTCCGCAGTGGGCGGCAACGTGCAATGGGGTTAGGTGGTCCAGGGTGATATCATCAATCTCAGCATTGTACTGAAGTAGTTGCCGCACACAGTCCATGTGATCCCCTTGGGCTGCCATATGGATGGGAGATAGGCCATTCTACGAGACGAAGAGAGAGAGAGCGACTTTGTATCTGTGCAGATTCTTTAATTATTAGTCATTGTTGAGTGATTGATAACATTGAATCTCTGTGTGTGGGTGTGCGTGTGTGTGTGTGTGTGTTTATCTGGCACTGGTGTGAGTATGTGGTGTTGTGGCTAACTTTGGTCTTGGCCTGGATGGGAGCTCCCTGGTCCAGGAGGATTTCTATGATGCGAACATGGCCATTTCTTGCTGCACAGTGTAGAGGTGTTAACTCATCCTATGTAGAGATTGGGAGAAAAATGGGTCATTCCAAATGTTGGTAAGAAGATACATATAAGACTGAATCTGGGTAATGGGTACATTTTGGCATGTGTACAATGCTTTGTGAATCTGTACATTTTGGCATACGTGTTCTAGCCTGCTTAATTGTAATTGTGTATATTTCTATGTTCGTGAGCAAGTTTGTCTGTGTTTACTTTAGTCTTGGCATCGATGGTGGCTCCTCGGTCAAGCAGCAGTCTGACCATGATCACATTCCCTCGCCTTGCTGCTATGTGGAGAGGTGTGATTCCATTCTATAGGAAAGATAAATGCATGTCAATTTACACATTTACATCCCACTTTAAGAGACACATTAGGCCATTACTTACGTGTTGTCCAATTTATAGGAAAATGTTGTATCTGTGTAAACTTTTTAGTCTGTGTATCTGCGTGGTTACGAGAGTATGTGTGAGAGCAAAGTGTGCTTTTGTGTGTACCGCACCTTCGGTGTGAAGTTGACATCGGCTCCTCGGTTGAGGAGCAGTTGGGCCACGTTCAGATTCTCGTAGTGGGCAGCAATGTGCAGCGGCGTGAAACCTGTCTGCAAAGCACCATGGAAAACACATGATGTCAGAAACATACTCCCCCTTTACATAACCACTATATCACACACACACACACACGCACACACACACACACACACACACACACTCCTGTGGTACCTTGCTGAGCACATCGGGGTTGGGGTCATTTTGCAGCAACACTGCGGCAGTGCGTGTGTCATCGTTGCGCGCGGCTATATGTAGCGCGGGGAGGCGGACCTTGCCCTTGGTGCCGTAGTTGATGAGCAGAGCTACCACATTCTCATGACCCTGCTGAAGAGCTACGGCCAAAGGGGTAAAGCCATCCTGAGAGACAAAGAGAAAGCAAAGACACAAGAGATGGAAAGAGACAGAGAATGGGGGGGGCATAGATGATAGGGCAGATGAAGTTAAGGTAGAAGAGAGAAAGAAAAAAGACAAAAGGCAACATAACCCGTGTTTACCTTTTGTTGTACTGTCATATGGTAAGCATACGTTTCAAGACAGATTTATGGGAGATAAAGATAATTTAATGATTATGAAATGAATAAGTAGAAGAGTGTAAAACAGAAAGGTGTAGTGAATGGGGAAGTAGTGAATAAAAAAACTTGAGCCAGTTGAGCAAGACTGAAAAGGGGAGAGAGAGAGAGAGAGAGAGAGAGAGAGAAAAAGAGGTGGAACAGAAAATGACTGGTAGGTCGACCGTAGTTAAGCTCTCTGATTGGCCGTTACCTCAGTTGGAATGCTCTGGTTAGCTCCATTCTCAAGAAGAAACTTCACAACCTCTAGATGGTTCTCTTGTGCAGCCATGTAAAGTGGAGTGAAGCCCTTCTGTTAGACATACAGGCACATGCACACATTATTTTGCATACATTACAGATATACATACACTACACTTTTGAATAACAATAACAAACAACAAATTTTGTTTGTGATGTTTGTGATATTTATGTATGTGCTGGTTTTGAACATTGTGAGTGCAGTATGTGTGTCAGACTAACATGGCAGTTTGAGTATGTCCATGCTTGAGAATGTATTTGTTACCTGGGACTGTGCATTGACGTTCGCACCATAATTGACCAACTCCATGACCACCTGCTCTTGTCCAGCTAATGCAGCTATGTGAAGTGCTGTGTTCCCTTTCTGTACACACACACACACACACACACGCAAACGCAAATGCACGCACGCATGTAGATACATGGGATAAACATACATACAACAAAACATTAAAATTATGTTACAAACAGAATATCATCAGTCATTAATTATTAATGTTCACACACTTGAACACGTGAGCACAAATAGTAGTCTCTGAATTCTAAGGTGACCATTTTTTTGTTCTGTTTTTGCATGAGAATGTTAGGCACCAGTGTTTTGCATCGCATTTGTGAATTTGAATGTGTTCTTTACCTTTGTTGTGGTCTCTAAGACTATGCCATTGTGTAGTAGCTCCAGCACCATTTTGACGTGACCTTCTTTAGAGGCTAGATGTAGGCCGTTTAACCCATTCTGAGGACAGACAAATACACACACCTCACACTGTAGAGTCCCTCAGAGAGCACGCATACTGTACACACACATACACACACACACATACACACACACACACAGACACACACACACACACACACACACACACACACACACACAAACTCTCCGTCTCCGTCTCTATCTCATACACACTCACGCTGTAGTTACCCCATCACTCACCTCACAAGCACCTTAATCTGTAGGTTAGCTT
This sequence comes from Alosa sapidissima, assembly GCF_018492685.1. Taxonomy (NCBI): domain Eukaryota; kingdom Metazoa; phylum Chordata; class Actinopteri; order Clupeiformes; family Clupeidae; genus Alosa; species Alosa sapidissima. Next base: position 25,150,433 of record NC_055964.1, on the reverse strand, counting down.
TCCAACTACAACACCACAATGGAGGAACGATAGCGAGACACCCACACACATACAGTACAACACACACAAAAGCGCTTCCAATAGTGAGTACAGGGACTGTTAAAATGGTGACTGTGATGTTGGTAGTGTTGGTGGTGCCAGTGATGATGTTGGTGCCGGTGATGATGATGGTGGTGGTGGTGGTGATGAAGAGCATGGCAGGCCGGTGGTCTCTCTGGGAAGAATAGGAGTGGAGTGGGACAGGTCTGACCTCACACCGCCTCCACACACACACAGGACATGTGAGGTTGGACCTTACGCACTCCACTGATATTACCCCCTGCTCTCCTGAGACCACACACACACCATCGCACACACCGCCCAGCGTGAGAAAGAAAGGGAGGGGGGAGGAAAGGAAGGAGGATAGGAGGAGAGGAAGATGATTATTTAAACGCAAACAGAAAGAAGAGATAGAGAGGAAGAGATAGAGAGAGGGAGCAAGAGAGGAGGAAGAGGAAGACAGAGAGGATGAGAGAATGGGAGCACACACTATGGGGACTCTGGAACGGGTGACATCAAAAGAAGAGTGAAATTATCTCACACACTCTTCTTCAGGCTTTCACCATTGGTACGAATGTCACCATACACATTACTCAACATCAATCATTGCCATCACATTATATTTGATGGTTTAAAAGCGTGCGTGCCTGTATGTAGGTGTGTATTTGTGAGTGAAAATCTTTGGAGCATTCATTTAGAAAGGATACCTACAGGTGTATATTTTTCTATACACAAACACTTGCACACACTGGAATCTTCCACAGGGTCTTCATGTACAGTACTTTAGTACTTTTATGTACAGTACTTCAATGTGTTATCTTTTCCTAGGCTACCCAAACACTCATTAATCAAATCTTATTCCAGGGTCTTTGTGACTGTGTCAGAGAGAGAGTGTGTGTCTGTTGTGCCTTGCCCCACAGGAGCAGGCTAAAGTATAGCAAGATGTGGGGCAAGAGAACGCACATACAGTACAGGCATACACTTACAGTTGTGATTTGCATACCACAGCACAGGGACATGAATATCACTGCAGGTGCTTGTGAAACCAGAGCTCATTATTCTCACACACACGCATGCACGCAAACACACACACGCACGCACACACACACACACAGTTGGTTTTGCAAGGTTCTAACTTGTTCAGTATGTTCCAAGGGCATAATTGTGCCAGGTATGTTCAGAAGAATTGTATCTGTCACAACCGTGGCGAGTTGGGATCAGATCTAATTTTGCCATCCAATTTCTAATTGTATCAGATCTAATTTTGCAGTGCTCCAGTATGTTTTTACCAAATGGTTTGTACATTAATTGAAAGTGTTTTTTTTTTTTTTCTTGATGTTGAAGTATGGTTTCTCCCTGTGAGCCTCTCCCTCGGGCTCTGCATCTCTGTGCCTGGCAGCAGTCCAGTGGGGGATTTCTGAGCACTTCTGATAAGGCTGCCCCCCCCCCCCCTCCCCTCCACCTCCCCCGTGTCTGGCACAGGCCGAGTGTTTACGCATTTGAGCTGTGAAGGCTGTGAAGTCTATTCCATCACGGTTATGTAATAAACGGGACTCCCCGGACACCCACAGCAAAAGAAGCAACGGTGATGAATCAGACCTGTGCCTCTTTGTTCTCGTCTCCTTCGCTTGGCTTTCTTTCTCGCTAAGACTCATCATTTCGCTGCTTCTGTTTCCTCGTGTCATTCTTTGTGCTGTATTTGCACACAGTTGGTTTTATGTGTGTCTATAGCACGGACAGGCAAAAGTAAACTTCACCTAAAGAGGTTATAAATGTTGAATAGCTGTAAGAGTGTTAGATAAGTGTGCGTCACTGTGAGAATGCTAACATTTATGTCTGCACTGAGGTGCAGAGCAGATCTGCATGGTGATGCAAGAGACTGTAACTCTAGCCCACCGTGCTGACTTACTGTACACAGGGACAGAGAGGGAAGTAAAGAGACTGAACACACTATAATAAAGCAAAACATTAAATGTCCAAAATATGTTAAGTAAACATTTGATCTGTTGGCTTCAGGTCAATTATCTCAATGTTTAGGTGATTTTTAAAAAAACATTTTTTTAGATAAAACGCAAAATACTCCAAAAGGCATATGTTAGTAATCGAACCATTTGAGATGAAGGCGCTGAGTTAAACAGATCAAAAAAGAAAAGGGTATAAAATGCACACATTCAAATATTTCACCTGCTTTCCCTTGTGTGATCTACAATTTATAAATTGATCCACTACGGGTGAATCAATTGCTTCAGGTAAGAACCCTTATTACTTAAGTTGTATGTGGGTGGGAAAGCTCTCACCTGATTGGCTGTGTTGATATCTATACCATTCTTTATGTGGTCCAGGGCCTTGTCCAGGTTCCCTGAGCGAGCTGCCCGCAAAAAACTGTTACCAGCATCAGCCTAAGAGAGAGGAAGGAGAAAGAGAGAATCACATCTAGAGCCTGAAGTCAGTAAAAAAAATAATGAGCTGTCGTTGCCCACATACATACATCGAGGTACGCACATACACCTACCACATAAAAACCCAACATTTGCACAACACAAATACCAAAACAACATCATAGACATATAGACACATCCTAAGCAACAGAGTTCAATTATATCACCCAGGGGTTGAGAACAGCTTTAACTTCTTGAAAACAGTACAGCTTTAACTTCTTGAACAGTATCAAACTAGATATTGTAAAATTTGGTTTCAGATTTTAATAAAGCGACTCCAAAATCCTCTCCTTGTCACAATCAAACTTTCACAGCAGAGTGGTTTACATAGTCGTATTGACCCTTTCAACAATAAAAACACAAACAATGCTTGAAAATTCTATTTGGTTCCCAATCTACTTCCTCTGCATTAAGATAACATATGGAATGTTAAAACGGAAGCCTTGTGGGGCCAACTATGATGGTCATAATGGAACTCTCTTGAAAGGGTCTATAGTTCCTCCAGCTTAGCCCCTGGCCCTGGTCATGTTAACTTAACCCCTGTAGTGTTGCCATTATGAGATATCAATGGAAAAGTTCAAAGGTTAAAGGTTAGGGGTAGGGTTTAAGCATCAGGTCAGTTGAAAGTTCAGGAGGAGGTTTTGTGCTTGAGGTGAGATACAAGTAGGATCCATGACTTTAAGTACATTTGATTCAGTATAGCACTCGGCTAATGCTGAGTCAGAAGCAACTCACTGCCTTAGACGTTAATGCCTCTCTTGCCCACTGTTTTTTAGCATGTTCTTTCTTATTGATTGTACACATGCTTTGTTCTTCTGGATCTGGACAGAGGGGGAAAGACGGAACACCATAGAGAATGAGAGACTGGTAGAGGAGACAGGGCAGGAGAGGAACACCATAGAGCATGAGAGACTGGTGGAGGAGACAGGGCAGGAGAGGAACACCATAGAAAATGAGAGACTGCTAGAGGAGACAGGGCAGGAGAGGAACACCATAGAGCATGAGAGACCGGTAGAGGAGACAGGGCAGGAGAGGAACAAAGCATGGGCTGAGAAACAGATGAGATGAAGGGAGAGAGGGAGATGGAGAGGGAAGACAAAGGTGAGAGGATCAAGAGAAGGAGACATTTAGGGAGAGGTGGTGATGGGATGAACATCTCTGTTTCTGTCTCCGTAAATGTACAACAAAATGTTT
>NC_055964.1:25086762-25136762 GCF_018492685.1 Alosa sapidissima | reverse complement strand
ATGCAACCAATAAAATGCACAGTAAAAAGTAGGAACACCTTATCAGCAACCCCTGTGTTGTTCACATTATTTTGTGTATTGGATGAGGGCATTATAAATTTGATAAATATTTTGAGCACATTAATTTTGATCAGCTGTTTGCTTCTGTTCTGTAGTTTGTCTTTTACCATGTAAAGATACAACATAGGTTTGTCAGGAATTTGGCTCACAAGCCTAGGAAAACTAGGTAACTTGTCATTCTATATAATCTCCCAAAGACTGATGGTGATGGTGAGGAGTGTGTTTCAGGGCTGTCAGGATGTACATCCCACAACCCATAAATCATTTGGAGGGAAGAATGGTGTCCCAAGGAGTAGAGTAGCATGGTTGACTGGACAGGCAGGGTACTCAGAGGAGCAGAGTGCATTATGGGTCACTGGATAGTAAAACGACATGGAGTGCATTATGAATGAGTGAAGTCCACTGTGAGTGTGTCCACTGGCCTCAGCAGTCATTAGGCAGGCCGATTGAATTATGAGTAAGCTAGATGGGTCAGCCTCTGAAGACTTAAATTCTGTCTGTCCCTTGCCCCACTTCTACCTCCTTACTGTATATCTCTCTATATCTCTCTATATCCATCTGTTTCATGTAATGTTTCTGTCTAATTTTCCTCTCCTAAAAGGGCTTTCACTTTTCTGTCTCACTGTACAGAGAGACTGGTGTACCTAGTGTAAAGATATGCAAAACATGAACTATTTTAATTATTTGTTGCATGGTAACCAAAATTAAGGCTTGAGCTAACTGTCCTGTCTCCAGATCGTTTTCGTACTATTTGTAGAATTTGTACAGGACACTAAATTACAGTCCCACATTTAATTAAAATGAATGAAATGAGAGACATCTCACCCTCACATCCTAAAGAGTATTTTCCTTAGTGAGTTGCATATCGCTGTCTGTTATTTACATTCAAGGGGAAATTGGAGTTAAAACCTTTTTTAAAAATAGCAAGAAGAAAATCAAGAAAAAACACCCTCTTTGATGAACAGTGTTAAGCAAGAATGAAATCCATAAATGGACAACAGTTATGTTTACAGTGTAAAGTGTGTTGCCAACCTTGGCTGGGAATTACTGTTATAAAAAGCTTAGGGAATAGTATGTCCAGGATAGCAGTGATCTGAATGACAGATGTTGACATCCCTGGAGAACCTTGTCATGAACTTGTGACCTCTGTAGAGAGAGATGTGTCTCTGTAGCTGTCAGCTTCGATCAAGTTCACATAACCTTCTTCTTAGGAGTTTACAGTCATAAAGCTCCATGGTTGTTTACCATTACAGGAGAGATTCCTGCATCATTTGATTATTTAAAGTACCCTTTAACCTCAATCTGTTATTGAATCAAGCGTGAAAGATTTTGTTTTGAATGTGTATTTTGACAGATGGCTTTCAGAGTCGTAATGACTATGAAACCAATTACTACCCAGGTTAAAATCATATTGTTTGAAAACGTGCTTGTGGAGTACTACCTTTGCCTATTGCCTAATGCATGACAGAATATAAAATTTCATAGGCTCCAAGCCTATGCTTCCATAGCTTCTAAAATCCATTCAGCCTCAGTAAAATCTGTAAAATATTTTCTTTTAATCTTAGAGATTTCTAGTCCTAGACCTGCCCTACAGTAGCATCTTGTTAGAACTGATACTATTTTGTCAGGATCTGGACAAATAATCACTATTTTTTTGGGTCCCTACCATTTATAAATTGGGACCTAAGTTAAAGCATTTTATTTGCCACTAAGAGTACTCCTAAACCGCAAAAAACGTTCTAACTAAATTATTTCTCTTAAAAAATATTCGCAAACAAAGATGACATATTCACAACCTACTAGGACACACTTTACCAAGAACTAAGACTGGCTGTGACTGGCTATACTGAGGTCAAGTCACATGCACACAATTGCTTTCAATTACCTTGGTGATACTGTAGGTTGGAGAGTGACAGGCCTGTGCTGGTGAGTCGGTATGCACTTCATAGGCCCAATCCCAAGTCTTATTTTAACCCCTACCCCTTACCCCTTGAACTGAAGTTACAAGGGATATGATGAAATATTCCCATATAAAATTGGAAGACCCTTCAGAAACCCTTTATGACATCGCATGGCTTTAAACAGATGCAGTGAGTATTTGTCAGACATTTCCCTACGACCAGTGGCAAATTTTGATATAGGCAGGGGCAGCATGGAGGCAAAAAATAGAGAATATTCTTTGTGACACTTTCAGGATTAATTTCTGTTATTTTCATGTCACATTGAAGATAGCATGCCATTTAACATTGTCGGAGTGGGCGTTTGTGAACTAGGCAAGCTGCAGAAGATCTCCTTCTGAAAAGTGAGATGGAGAGGAACGAGGCCGTAGATTTACCTCGGGAGAACCTATCAAAACAATGCATCTCTAACTTTGTATGAATGTATGAATGAGTACCAAAATTAGTCAAACTATGAAATGCTATCAAACAATTGCCAAATAATAAGTCTACTCACTGAGGATATAGGCTATGTTTTCATCTGGAGCATCAAAACAAATAAGGTGTGTAAATGTCTAGGAGTTTGCGTAGCAGGCTAAGTGCATCTAAACATTAGCATCAAGAGCATTAAATAAAAATGGGGCTGAATGAGGGCTTGCCCAAGGCGCCATACGAGCTAGAATTGCCACTTCCTAGACATTTTTAATATGCTGCCCTCTGCTGTGGTGATCTCTCTTTTGTGTGGGCTATAGGCATCAGTTTCCACTAATAACCATATGAAATGGGACAAGAAAAGCCTTCAATAGAAATTTCTACCCTAGCCTACGTTGATATCAGATGAAAAGTCAGATCAGTCACTTTTAAACTTAACAGGCTTTGTGAATACTGTACGTGCCCAGATCCCTACTTTTTACCAATGGGGAGAGATACTATAGTTCAGTGTTTCCCATACACTGACCTAATTGTGGCGGCCCACCACAATATCAACATTGACCACCACATAATGATTTTCCAGGTTGTACTAAATTGTGCTTAAATCTGGTTAGCATCATAACCACGCTGTGCTAAGCTGTTAAAAACTGTTGCATTCAAGTTAATTCTGCAAACCAACCACTACAAATGGAATTCAATTCTCTGGGAAACACTGTAGTTCATACCTAGAGGCCTAAAATCTCTTCCTTGGCCAAGCCAAAAAGGTACAGATCTATGGTCTTGTGATCAAATGTGGCTGTGTTGATGCTTTGCATGGTGGTGCTGTAGCAGCTCCCTTATTTATTCATCACTTCCTGTGCGAGAGGACTAGAGCGGAAATGCTGAGTCAAGTTTCTGCCTGGCCGAGCAGGAAGGACAGCAGTGCTGAGGGCCTTTGGCTCTGCTGTCAGTCCGCCTCATGCTACCCACGCTGGGACACATGCTGTGCGCTCAGAGCCGCTGATATTAGGGACGATGAAAAAGGGCAGCTTGTCATGGGCCATTGTGTTTCAACACCAAAATTGTAGTGCCTTTTAAATAGAACACAGGCGGTGGTTTAGTGGAGACTATTAAGAGCTTACTTTAGCCTGCATGGAAATTTGATGACAACAGACTTGTTCCAATTTAGGACCTCACCTGTTCAGTAGGTAAGGTTCAACCACATTTGCATATTAGTATTTGGTATTGGTATTTGCATTAAGAAAATTTTGCAAAGCCTGCACTTAAAAATTCCCACCACCTATTATTATTTTTGATTGCTGCCAAAGGTTGAAGCAACCTGGAATGATCTGGAAGGAGTTGGGTGGCGGAAAGGGCCCATATATCCTACCAGCTAGATGTTTTTTTTTCCCATGAATAAAACAATCCCTAGATTCATAGTCACATTAAAGGGATTTATAGTAAATTCACAAAAAGTTGTACACAAGATCATAAAACTTGTGTAGTTTATGTGATTTGGCACATAATTATTGAGTTACATGTAAATTATGAACACATATCTAAAAGAAAGATATTCACAGTATGGCAAATTAAACCATTAAAATGCATTTATTGTTTCAGAGGGAAAGTAGGAAAACAGTTAAAATTACATGTCCCATTACCCTCTGAATGTACAAAAACATTACTTTGCATAAAGGACGGTTACTAAACCTTGTGGCAGCTGTATCAACTGGGCTGGTGGTAGTGTAGTGGTTAAGGTGGGCTAGCGTGCAGTAGCCTGAAAGTTGAAGGTTTGGTTCCCGGCTTCCACCGTTGTGCCCTTGAACAAGGTTCTTAACCCCAAGTTGCACCGGGGACAATGTAATCCCTTGTAATATAGTTGACATATATGTAAGTCACGTTGGACAACAGTGTCTACTAAAATGAATAAATGTAAATGAACCAGGATGTTTGGGAAGGCTCTTTGGAATTCAGTGTATGGTGACACTAAAGCATATAGTTTCAGAATGATGCTCACCTTTTACTGGTGTAGCTTTTTTTTAAGCCAATTACAGCTGGACAACAGATCAAAGAAGTTCACCTTATGCCACAAATCCAAAGCTGTCAGACAAGTAATCAAGTCGTAATCAGAAAAGTTTGGCACCAGACTTATACAGATTTAGCCACCAGTCACCAGACTTAGTATACAGGTGTAGCCACCAGTCACCAGACTTAAACAGATGTAGCCACTGTATTACCCTCTTTATGTTGAACATTATTAAAGCGATGGTTCGGAGTAATTTCACCCTAGGGTCCTTTACACCATGACCCCGAGCCAAACACCCTCCCAGAACCTTTTTTCCCTTGGTCGAACCCTGGTCGAGTAGCGTTGTCAGAAACTAATGACGTTCTGCATTCAAAATGGAACCAACTTTTATCTCGTAAATTACCCCACTAATAATGTCCTGAATGGTACGAAAACAAGTGAAGACTTAGTATTAATGTTAAGTAACGATAACCTTACAGAAGTGATTAAATATAGCAGTAGTGTAGAACATCTCAGAAGGAGAAAACAGTAAATATCTGCAACTTTGCACAACATTAAATCATCAGTGTGCACTACAAAGACCTAGGCCTACCTCAAGATCCATGTTCTCCTCTGACATGTTCAGTAACATGACATACAGTCCCACCTGAACTCACTCCCCATTTTAGACATTCAACAGCAAGATAAATGATAATCTATCAAAAGTTGGTTTGGTTTAAAGAAAAAAATCTGCTGAAGACATGTGCAGCCGCTGTCATTTATGCTCAGGGGATTATCCAGACCAACAATTATGTTATTTAATGTACATGTTTACACATGATGTTTATCATTTACATACATGTAAAGATAACTAATGTTAGGTATAACCTTATCCTTAAAGATAAACTAAGGTTATGTAAAATCATTTTTATCCTTTTTTTAGCAGCTAGGACTCATATGGTCTTTCAAGCCTTCAAAAAAACAAAATACATAAAAAAAGAAGCAAAGAAAATAATCTGTTTCTTATTCTGTGAACAGTTTTTAATCCCTGGAGATACTTAGTGTAGATTTAGTATAACCATATAGGTGTAGATTTAGTATAACCATATTGTCATACTCTATGAATTTGTGTTCTGAACCTATGTATGAATACTGCCAGTGTATAAATGAACACTGCTCTTACTGCAGTATTCATTGCAAGTACTTGGTATGTGTTACAAGTACTTGCTATTTCTACATTTATTTTTTCTACATTACTTCATAAACTACTATTTATTACATTTTGCATTTGAATGTTTGAATGTGACCCATCTTACCTGTCCAGTACTCTTACACAGTATTTTAATGAGGAGATACAGTAGCTAATACTAGCTGTCTTCAGTCTCATGATTCCATGATGGACAACACTGGAAAATGACATAAATGAATAAATAAACATTTCACCTGCTGTGTACATTAGCCACTTGTAAAGGTCAGAAAAGTGTTGGTGTTGTCAAAAATGAAAATACTTATTTACTTACATGATGTTTTTGCTTTGGCAAAATGTATAGAAAAGGCCTGGTATCTGGGGCAAAGTGTGTTGTATCCCATATGACAAGCCATTTCTATTTGTATGTGTACTTATTTTTAGTGGTTTAGTTATGTTATGTTGGGTTCTGTGTTACGTCACGTGGTTATCTGGAGATAACTGTGAAATTATTACTGCTGTGTCTAATAAGCCCATGACGGCTGGGCACCATGGTGTTTGACACTTAAATAAACAAATCAATCAATCAATCAAAAATATTTACTTACAAAAATGATGTATCTCTGGAGTCCTGATAGAAAGTGCTCCCCGATATCCATGTTCATTTTATAGACTTTAGTTTATATATTATATACTTTCTTAATTGGCTCTACTTATATATTTTTATAAATATGTCCAGCACTTGTCAACTATTATCCTTCAGGTATGCCTTCAATGTTTTGCAATAAAACAATGACTGTGCCTATAAAGGAGATGGGACAATAATCTCAGTGCTCATTTTAGCCCTTTGGGATGTTCCTAAGGTGGCCGTATGACGCAATGAAAATATAAAATAGGGGCAGTGCCCTTGAGCAAGGCACTTAACCCCGAGTTGCTCCGGGGGCAATGGCCCTTGTAATATAATTGATATAAGTCGCTTTGGATAAAATCATCTACTAAATGCATGAATGTAAATAAAACATAATATTTTACATAGGGCTGGGACAACGCATCGACGTAATCAATGACGTCGACGCAAAAAATACGGCGATGCAAAATATGAGAGTCGATTCGTCAAGCATAACATGTGCTGCTAAATATTTTTCATTTTACACCTTCAGTGTTTTCCATACGTTGACTAATCTGTGGCTGGGCACCACGAAATCAAAACCGGCCACCACACATTGATGTTATGTTATAGTCCTACTATTTAAATTAAAGATAAGATAATTTCATTGAGCTGCACTTTTTACTCACACAGCCTTTCCTCGCCCCGCCCGCTCTCTCTCGTAACGAGCCCGCTGCTCCTCCTCTGCATGTGCATTTAACAAATTATTCACGGTTGTTGAAGGATTGTTGTTGCCACATAAAAGCACTGCATAGAACACAGTGGGCTAAATTGCTATTAAATCCGCTTAGCATCGTGACCATGCTGTAGCCTGGGTGTTCCCATGCTGCCTTGCGCGTGATTTGATTCACGCTGCTAAGGCAGCCTGGAGACCATGGAGCAAATTTTCGCCTGAGATAGGGAACCAATCACAGAACAGGGGGGAAAGCAAGACGATGATGAGCTATGCACAGACGCATTTGATAGACATCCGTGGCACCCAATAAACGGATCTGGGCATTTTTTTCAAATACGAGAAAATGAACGTTTGGTTCCCAGACCACGTCTCATTGAGAAGTGGTGGCGCTAGCCAGGCTAACCATGCTGCGCAAATTTCTTCAAAACTGCTGCATTAAAGTTAAGGTAAACTCTGCTAAGGTCTTATCACAACATAGTACATTGAGGAGACTAAACTAAGTTAAGTTACAGTATGCAATCAAGCATTATTTCAAAGCTAACGTTAGAATACTTTTTGGATGTCAAGTTTAGCATGCTTACTTGCAGCTGCTTGTATTCGAGGCTCATTTTATTGACTCTGAATGTTTGCAAAATCCCGATGTAAATGGAAGTGTAAAGTGTTTTCCAAGACTCAAAAGTGCTTGTCCAAAGGAGAAGTACGAACCGTTATTTGAACTAACTACATTATGAATTGCATCCACACATCAGCAGCCTTTTAACTGTGTTAATGTTAATTGCAAGGATTCCCACACAAACGTCTTAAAATGTATGCAAATACAAATATTATTGTGTTTTAATAATGATTAACATTGTTAATGTTGAATGTGTTTAAAGGTATAATATGATTACAACATAAAAGGATAGTGAATTGAGGAATTTATAAAATCAAAAATCATGAATAAAGAATAAAAATAGAAAACAATAAGTATAAATGATAATGTGTATGATACAAATATAAAGTTCTCTTGAAACATAGTGAGAATACGGTTGAATGATTTACACTGCTAGAGCTACTGTACAGTCAACCTTTGCATTAATATAGACCAGACATGTCAAAGTCAAGGCCCGCGGGCCGGATCCGAATGAATTATCTACGGCCCCCGGGATGATATTTGATTAGTATTAGAACCGGCCCGCAGGCCACAGCCGCCGGGTGCGGTTTTGCGCATCAATAGTCCATTCCATTCCTCACAATGCAACGGTAGCCCACGAACTCACTGCAGCGCCGCAAGTGGGCCTCGGCTTCATTATTCATCAGTATTCAGTCAGGGCCTGAACGCGTTCATTGAACGAAAGTCACTTGTTCATATGTATTTTGAGCGAACGTGAACTGAACTTAGGCTACTGTATTAGGCTACTACTGCCTGATGAACGTTACTGTGAACTCGTTCATTCTGGTGTCTGAACGGCACGCTCTTTCAGTTTAACTTCGTTGAATAGGGTGCCAGATTTCTACAGAGCCTTCCACGCGAAAACCCGGCTAAAACACACCGTAAAAAGGCCTTAATATGGCAGCATGCAGGTCACCATTTGTCAAACTATGGGCCGCGGTCCGCAATGTGGACAATGGTCTGCAGAGTGAAATTATTCCCGGGCCATCGTCTGATAATTTGCTGCGCAATTGGTCAAGGAGCCGCGGACAGAAAAAGAAAACAAACATTTCTGCAATTAGTAGGAAATACTTGTTAATTTGGTGTCATCAAACATAGAGGCATAGAATTAAGTCGTGGTATGAGCGTTTATTCAATGCATGCGTGTGCACGTTGGTAGCGAAGCTAAGCTTCAACCTATTGGAAGGCTAATTATGAAACGACATTTAATAGAACGACGTGGATTTATGCAACTTCCATAAAAAACAGAGCACAAACTATATACTGCAAAACACTGTTTGGCATTAAGTATTAAAGTATTAGTCAGCCAAAAGCTATTAATTAGTCTTAGTTAAAGATAGTTAAAGATCTCCAGATCAGTGATTTACGCATGATCTGATCCGCCAATTACCATTCACACAAGCTGGTATTGTGTCTCCTGAATCCTTACATTCAGGCATTCAAATTAAATGTAATTAAATAACATATAAATGTTCTATCAGTGTATGATGCTTGCATGAGGGAAACATCCCAAAACAACGGCACCCATATAACTGCTGTTGTTTTGAGAAGTATTTCTCATGCAAGCATCATGCAACAATGCAAAAACAATGAAACTATTGTAGGCCTAATTATATTTTACATTAGTAAAGCAGTACTCTGATGTGCATGTTTTCACAAACTTTTGTGAACAATCTTAGCACTTTAAACATTGACTGTTTTGAAGTGCATGTATAGCAATATAGTATAAAAATAATAATAATTGTGATATCATTATGATAATTTAATGGGGGGTGGGAGGAGGGGGTGGGTTCATGTAGGGGGGCCCTATGACCCCAAAGTATGCCTTGACTGGGCCTCAGGTCAAAGAAGTTTGAGAAAGGCTGATGTAGACGACAAAGCAACAAGGAGGCATCATATGATCATTTAAACAAGTTTTATGACAAGGTCGGTGAGGATGGGAAAAATCGTACATTTGTGCAAACTTTGCCCACACTTCAGTCACAGTCATTATTCATTTAATCATTAAATAAAATACAGTACACGTCTTGGTTCAATAGGTTACGTGCAGTCATTTTAATATGTTTTAATGAACATTGAACCAGTCCGGCCCTCGGCTTGTAGCAAATTTGTTTTTTTATAGACTATAGAGTGGCCTATAGTCACCTATAGTTACAGTACCTATGATGACCCATCATTCAGGTATTATCAGTTATAATTTCCTATGTAAAGCAAGCTGTACAGCAGTATAACACTGTACTAAACTTAAGTTACAACATAGCAATTGAATAGTGTGGCAACTTGCTAATGTTTGGCTGGTCTAGTAAACCATTTATACAGGCAACACTAGCTAGCCTATAGCTATAACCCACTTTCAGTGAATTATGCTAGGCTTAACGGTGTCAGACTAGATTATTGGACGCAGAGAGAAGGGTATGTATCTTCTTATCTTACCCTGGGGTAGACGGCAGATAAGATAATTTCCCAAAAAGTTGCCGTGTTCTTTTAAAACATAAAACATACCATCACATCAAGGCCATATAGTGTTACAATATGGATCCAACAGTTTTATAAATTCATATTATTGAAATGTGGCCACCCTCTTTTACAGGTTGCGTTTGATTGCAATCCAGTACACCTTGACATTTTTCATAGATCTCTAGGGGCCGCCGTGGCCTACTGGTTAGTGCTTCGGACTTGTAACCGGAGGGTTGCCGGTTCGAACCCCAACCAGTAGGCACGGCTGAAGTGCCCTTGAGCAAGGCACCTAACCCCTCACTGCTCCCCGAATGCCGCTGTTGTTGCAGGCAGCCTAATGCGCCGGGATTAGTGTGTGCTTCACCTTACTGTGTGTTTCACTTATTCACAGATTGGGATAAATGCAGAGACCTAATTTCCCTCACAGGATCAAAAGAGTATATATACTTAGCTCTCATTTTGTAAATGTAAAAAATTATAGTCTTTTATAAATATGTTTTTTTTTTTTCATTTTACTATTAGTCTTGGTCTTCAACAAAATGCTTATTATGTTTAGTCAAATTTGAGTAATTTTTATCATTCTTATCTTTTACAGTTCAGTCAATGATAGCTGAAAAAAAGTTTAGTCTACAAAAAGTTGTTACAATTTAGTAAACTGTTAATCAATAGTGTTTTTTCAAGGGTGTGGTAATTAACAACTTAGGGCAGGGGTGGGCAAACTGCGGCCTGCGGGCCGGATCCAGCCCGCCAAGCACTTTCATCCGGCCCGCCGAGCATTTCATTTGGTTATCAGGCTGCTCGCTATTTTTTTCCTGCGATAGAGACGACGTTGGTTAACTTTACTGCAAACTGCTTCTCACTCTCCTTAGAGAACGTTTACAATGTCTATATCAAAACATCATGTTAAATAGAGATAACATCATGTTAAACTAAGTTAACTGTTAGTTATCTCCTTTGCAGCAGATCTAACATGGACATTATGCAATCCATTTAATTGGGAACGCGTCTGCACTCACAAGAGGGAGAGAGAGCCGCAGGTTCCAGCTGGCTTGTCATTGTTAATAATTGATATCTCCTTCTTATAAGAAACTTTTAAAAGGAAATCATGAAGGCAACAGTAGTTCCCATTACTGACCATTTAAAAACTGTGAGAGGGCCCAGCCGTAGGTACAGCACTAGCCATAGCGGAGCAGGCAGAAGATCATTGAGAAATAAACGTGAATTAAAGCGACTGTCTTAAAGCGACAGTGCACAATTTATACATTTGTTAAACAGCATATAATTAGCAGTATTTTTAAGCAATTAATATTTTAAAATAAATACTTTTCATACTAAATTATAGGCTATAATTTTTTAATTTTTTATTTGTGTGTCGTGGGGGGGCTGGGGTCGTGCGGCCCGCCGGCCAATTTTCAAAACCCAATGTGAGCCAAAAAGTTTGCCCACCCCTGACTTAGGCTACGTTTATACGGTGACGATGAAAAGAGAAGACACAGAAGTGGCGTCTCGTCTTCATTTTTTTATTCGCGTTTAGACGAGCATTCTCAGGGGGAAATCTTTGTTTATATGAAGACGCAAGAGTATGTGATATTCGATTGGATATGCATTCCAGACCTCTGGGTGGTGGTGTGATAGAACCCCGGTACGTCATGAGTTTAGCCAGAGAGGTAATCAAGGATCTTTGGTTTAGCCAGAGACGGTTGATAAAGCCGTATATTAAGGATCTTTGGTTTAGCCGTTTAGACGGAGACGCAACCCGGGTCGTCTTCAAAACTCTACACTCTGGAAGGAGTCTTCAGATTTTTGTGTCTTCAAGCCCCGATGGCGGGGTCGCCGTGTAAACGAAAGGCACTTATGATAAAATATTTTGTCGTCTTCATTCGCAATCGTTCTCGTATAAACGGCCCCTTAGGGAGTAGCTTCGCGCATTGTCTAAAAATTACTATTGTACACCTGGTCAGAAGTCTATGGCGAGTTGTTTATATGTTATTTTAAGAGCGCATTGTCAACAGTCATATTGGCGGGTGCACCTATCATCCATGAACGCACACCAGTGCACGTCCAAGCAAAACATTACAAATTGCACGATTAAAATAGGAAACATAATTAGAATAAAGATTTTACGAAATACTGTACTGTACATCTCATGATGAGTAGTTCACCATCATTCACCATCATTTGCAAATTGATAATGACGGTTAAAAGTGATTAGGGGAGAGGCAAGAGACATATGGATCGCAGCTGAAGATGCACTGTCACGAGATATAAACAACTCCTCTGCAGGATAAATGCTGTTTTATTCAGTCATTCAGGCTTTTGACGAGTGACAATGCGCTTTTGACTGTCATGATAGGGCCCTTTAACTTACTTTACTAATAGGAGATTGGAATTACTTACTTATTACTAATTAGGGATTGGAATCAAGATGACATGTAGTGTTGAAATTAATAAAGGAACTTTTCACTCTTAACATTCTTTTTAAACTACAGTTTAACGACATTTTAGTCCTTTTCAGATATTGCTACTTTAAGCCTACAGTACCTAAAATTGCAATCTAGCAACCTTACAAACTTGCCTGGCAAACACCACCAACCACACTGTTTAAACTGCTAGCTGCTAGCCTTTTAATTGATGTATATTTGCAAATTACATGCTGTAAAATGATGCAGAAACTAGCTATGTGCAAAAGCATACACTGAAAATGGTCTGCATAACATGGTTTAAGGAAAGGGATAGCCTGGACCTCTACTTTTCCACTTTTGTATAGCCTTGAAAGCCTTTTAACATTAATAATGTTCTTGGGAGATGATTGCCCATATGATCTAGCATACTTAATCTTAATGAATTCAGTTTGGCTGTAGAACACCACCTACATAATGTAATGACACCACTTTACTAGTGGGCCTAATAGCTAAAAACAACTTATTTGTTAACCTACCTCAAATTATTTGTGTTTAGGTTTAATGTGCTGAAGCTTTTGGTCTTTTCAGCTATTTCATCTCCACATTGCTTCTCTTCTGATAAAACAATGCATTTTCTCAGTCCATGATATTGAAAATAGATCCAAATTGTTTCTTTTGCCCAACCGTTATTATTTAACTTTCCAACAGTCCGCTGTAACTCTACTCTGTTTATGCTGCGTTCCAAATTGCTGCTTAGCGTTTGTATTTGTATTTGTAGTGGTAGCTGGCAATGCTAGGAGGGTGCGTCATTTCTGTTTTATGAACTTTTTATTCTAATATTTTGAGATAGCCGATTTTGTTTTTTCATGAGCTATAAGCCATAATCATCAAAATCAAAACATAGAAGGCTTGAAATAGTTCACTTTAATATATTCTAATATTTTTAGACCCACCTATATTTTTTGCAGTCATTTTACCTAAGCCAATCACACATAAAATGCCTGTCATGGTACAGCAGCAACAAAATTAAATGTCTACAAAATAATTAGTATGTGTTTCGTTATAAAAGTGATGTGTGGCTCCTTTGAGAACATAAGGTGCATAATGAGTGAGATAGAGCAAGAGGGACAGAAAACGCAGATGAACAGCTAGAAGTTGGAAGAGGGAAGCTTGCGACTAAAGCAGAGGTAACCTAAGGATGCAGAGTTATGCATAGTTTGAACTGTTGGTCATTGACTGAATAAAGCTGCAGCCACTTGAATTGAAGCTGTCTTGTATCTGCCTTTTTTTCACGATGTACACCTGAAGTGAAGGACATGTATAACTTCTGTCCTGGAGAATCCAATAATGGTCCAACTGTTTGGAGCTGAAGCGGGAAATGCTAACATATTTCTAATTTTCCGAGGTTACATTTGCAAAATCTAAGCAAATAAATTGCTAGGCTATACAGATTTGATTTGTCTACTGAGATTCCCTTCGCAAAGTTTACTTTTCGCCAACATGGTAAGAGAGCTACACTGATGCGACCTACTGACCTACACCAGCACACAAATAAAGTGTGCCTGTGCTTAAGTTAGGTGAGTTCTAGGTTCAACAGAGAATCATTTCTGAGAGACTGTAGATTCAACGCAAATCCACAAATCTGGCTAGTTTTATGTTTTTTGATGGCAGTGATGCCATGACTGAAATAAGCATAATAAATAGAAAATCCAATTTAGTGATTTACATGTGTTATTTTGTTGCATTGAGAGGAAAAATAAACAGGAAGAGGGTCCTGCGAACTTAGAAGAAGAGGATGCGTTTTTTTGGCTAGATGACATGACACAGCTTTCCTTCCTTACTTTTTAAATAAGAATTTGTTTCTTAACGATTTTAATGGCATCATGTTATCTGTAAAACCTGTTAAACCTCATAGGTCGCACGATTACCTGACAATCTCATTTGATTAGCTCAGGCTAATTTCACCAGCAATTCAAATTGTCCAATTTAAGGTCAGATGTTGTGGATTTTGCTGCCCTCAAGTTTTAAGTAAAATCTTAGCTTTATTTGTTTTAGGTTACATAGATCTTTTTTTCAAGTATATTTTTGGGGCTTTTTTGACTATAATCAGATAGTGAGACAGTGAAGAGAGAGATGGGTTGGGATCGGAAAATTAACCCTTGCAGGTAGGTTTTCCTGAAGTTCGGGGGTGTGTATGCATTGAAGCGAGATTGACAGGTCAACAACCAGTCACCGCTGTTAGCTGAAGTGAAAGGTAGGAAGCTTGCTATCTCGCCAACGTTAGATAGTTAGCTAGTTAGTTGGCTTTTTCTCGCTATCTTTTACCAAATCTAAGCATTAAAAAGTGCATCCAAGCATGAATTATGTTTATCTGCAAATATGGCCGTCTCGGACCATCTACTTCACTGTGTGCCATCTTTGTTGATGTTGAGAACCATCTGCTTACTTACATAACCACAATTTGATTGCCTGGCGCCAGCCTTGGTCTGCGTTGGTGCTTCAAACGTTTTTCAACACAATGCAACGCAACGCAACCATAATTCACTTTGGCAGACAAAGTGGGCTGTGTACAAATGTGGCCTTCTGGGGATATGGCACATGTAAAATCGCATGGTTGTGTTTTTGTTGTTGTGGCTTGTGGAGAACATGTTTGGAGTTGGCTCACATGGAGTGTGACAAGGCCAATTTAACGCAAGTTAGCCATGGTTTTGTTGTGTATTGAAGGTAATTTAATAATGACGAAATTATGTTACTCATTTAGTCACTATTCTAATATTGGTACTGTAGTAACCTGTCATTGTCTAATTTTGGATGTAAGGTATTAGCCTACCTGTGCACAATAATGAATGGGGAAGTAGCTGGGGCACAGATAACTTCAGGCAAAGTGTCAGTTTCTTTGCCAAATTGAATTGTTGAAAATGTAATTTTCTGGAGTGATGTAAATACGAAGGTTTTAACTTCTCTGACGATATCCGTATTATCTGTCTACAAATATGGTCATTTGAATGTTGGTTGTCAGAAACCTTGCTGTAGTACAATGGTAATGTTTGAAGTGGCAAAATCTAACAGCAGAGTTGGTATGTCAAAGATGGAAATAATGCAGAAAAACATAATGTAATGAGTTTCTGTTTTTTTTTTTTTAAACAGTTATCAGTTAACAGCAAATAATTCTCCACATAAATAGTGTTCAAAAACATTTTTTTTTTTTCATGTGGTTGAACTATTAAGTAACAGTCATGTCCAATGGTTTAGATATTTATGAGTTTGCTTCAACTCATCGTCAGTCTGCATTATTTGCCCAGCTGACTCAACGGACAATGTGATATGTATATATATATATATGTATATATATACTGTATGTGTGTGATAGCAGTGTAACAGACAGCATTGTGGTACAAGGATACAAGGATACAAGGAAGTTTATTGTCACATGCATATAGTTACTGGAAGTAAGAAATGCAGTGAAATTATGTCTGGTGTCAGCCTATTTGTGCATTAAGGGGGGGGGGGGGGGGGGGGGGGGGGGTAAAAAGTGCAGTAGAAGAGGGGTTGTGGTGATTGCAGCATAGTGCTGGTATGAGTCTGGGTCTGAGATTCATTTACCTGATGGTTACAAGAACAGTGGTGGTTTGATTGAACAGTGAATGCTGCCATTTTTAGTACTGCTATGGCCATCCTTTGACTACATATAAAATTAAAGAGAAATAATGTGTGCTAATATGAACACCTATGGCTGTATTGGTCATAATCTGATTTTTGCCCTACGGCTCTACTTTGTATTATGCAATACACCAGCCAATGTATTGACTTTATTGCATTGCATTTGTTTTAGCCCTGACAGGAGCACGCCGCGACTCCAGTAAAACTCCCATGATTTCATTCCGACTTGAAATGTAGTGGCCAACTATGAAATTGCTCGTAAATGGTATGGTGTAAGGCCGACATAAGTGGTCAGGAGTTTTAGGATTACTACTCTGCATGTGTTTGTGATTTTGTGTCAGTCTACTTGACCAGTTGCCCTTTCAATTGCCCTGCAATTGAAATAGCATACCATCTTTTTACCTTTATAATGACTTGATGCACATAACCAGCTATGGATGAGTGCATTTCTCAGCACAAATAGGTGGCAGCTATCTAAATACTGTGATACACCTACACTGCTACTGTATGTCAATAAAAATACTTTAAAAAAAAACTTAAAAATGAAAATAAATTCTGTCAACCCTTGGACTAAGTGGTTCCAACAGACCACTCTAGGTATATCGTCAAATCATTTAAATTATTACAATCATAGAAAAGCACAGGACTAAATTATTTCCAACTGTATATCTAGTATTTCTTGACAAAATAAAATGAGCTCAACATGAATGACCTAAATTCTATATTAAATTTGAGTACCATTACATTGAATGTAAATATGTTTTAAAGCAAATGTTCCAGAGGAATTATACTTAACATGTCACAATGTCTCAGTGTGGCAATCCTGATCCTGATATCTTTGCAGACAGCTGATATATTTGATAGCTACAGTATATTGTATCCAGTTATTTAACTCCCGCAAAAACATAGCTGTGAGTAAACTTAATCATTGATACCACCAGCAAAAGTTTACAGTATCCATGGGTTTTAACTTTCTTCCTAGCATCCCCATCTCCCATACTCAAGTCAGTTACAGTCCAGTGTGGGACCTGTAACCTGATGTGTCAAAAAAAAACAGTCTAATGGACAGAGACACTTGCTTCAAAAGACCTCTGAAGTTCGCCTACAAAAAAAGCTTATTTAGTTTATTATTTATTATACCATATTTTACTTATTTAGTTTATTAATTTAACAGACTCTTTTATCCAAAGCCACCTTATTACAAGGGCCACTGTCCCCGGGGCAACTCAGGGTTAAGTGCCTCGCTCAAGGGCACGAAGGTGGAAGCTAGGAATTGAACCCATACTTTACAGGATACTGCATGCAAGCCCAGTTCTGTAACCACTACACCTCCCCCCACCCCCCACCCATGTTTGAGTCTTCTCAGTGGGGCTGTTAACCCTTAAAGGTGTAGGTTTTTGAACATTCTAAGTTCCGCAACAATTGAAGGTTCTAAAATTCTATGTTGAATTCAATGAACCCAGATATTCTTTAGAATGTTAATTTCCCAACATTCCCGTCACACCGGTGTGACGGTACTCCTTTAAGGGTTAAGACTTTTGTTCAAAGACCTTGACACCCTCCTTCAAAATAAGTATTTCCTTACTGCTCCTGCCTGTTGATGTTAGTAAAATGGTTGTCTACAATCTGTTATTTATGTCCTGTCACGGTTATTTGATTTTTTGTACCATTTGTGACCTTGTGAGTGTGAAATCCATTGTATAAATCAAAATCATTATTATTCTTTTTTAGTCTGACTCCGCCTGTTTACGTACTTCCGCTCATTTACATTTCCCTGCAGTACTCCGTCTGGAATAGCTCTCATTCACTTTGTTTACTCCGGCAACTTCTCTCCGAACCAACCAGGGAACAGAGGGCGTTCCTGAGAGCGATTACGTTTAAGTTGCAAGCCTATTGTTATCGTTGTGTCCCCCGTGGTTAACATACGTCATTACCAAACATTAGTGATTGAACTCCAATGATTTCAAACTTCAGACAAGCGTCCACCAACCAGGAAATAAATGTTTGTCAATGGATCTAGGCCAGACTCTCTGTGAAGTCAGAGAGTCTGTTATCCAAGCTAATTCCTTTTCATTTTAGTGGTTCAATCAAATGACCTTTGAGGAAAACATCAGATGATCTTTGAGTGCTTTCTAATGGAAGCTAAATGCCTGTAATTTCCTGAAAAGGGTGACAACATGTTGGATCCAGAGGCTGCATGAGTTTTATCCAGTGCAGACCATGCAAAGTTTTCCCAAAATAATCATCATAGTGTCAGATATCTGTGCCTTTTTGGTTGGAAAGCCGGATGTCTACAAGGCTTAACCAGCACAGATTGAAGCCAGGCATCCCTGGGCTTCATTCCTAAATTTCTTTGGATAGAGCATACCTGAGTAAAAATAACTAGTTATTCTAGCATATTCTTATAAATGTTGATGTCAGCTAACTATGCTGGTACTGATGGATGGAGCGATGGTGCAGCATGCTCAGCTGCTAAAAGTGCTGTGTTCTATGGTACGGGCAACAAGAAAAAGGACATTAAAGTCACATCACGTATGACCCCATTTACAGTACAGTAGGAAATGTAACAATGCTGCATAAATTGGAACAGCTTTTTAATGTTTTAATGATTTAACTGTTTTAGGCCTTGGTAAATGAGCATGGATTATGTATGCAGTATTCTGCTTTGTCACTTTGGCTTTTGAGGCATATTGGAAAGTATGAACTGAGCTGTTCATTAACAGGTAAAAAGTACCAGATTGGAGGATGTTTGAATATTAATAGTGTTCATACTTACAGTATGTCATCTAGGGTATATTGTAGAAGATGTTAAAACCTCTCTTCTCTTTTCCTTATGGTTAGTAAAACATGGGAGATAATAAAGCTTGCATAAAGGGAAAGGGACACACAGGCAGAGGTGTGAGATCACGCCAAGCTCAATTCAAACTAACAAGAAAATGCTTTTGTAGCTGCTAATCCTCAGGGTTATATACAGTAGCTAAAGTCTGGCACTATCCAGTCCTCTAAGTGTACTCAACATTAAATGATCACAACCATATTTGTTATAGTGTGAAATCTGGGGTGGTGCTTTTCTCTGTCAGCAGTTAGACTGAGGAACAGTCAGCCAGCAGATGAAAGTGAAGTAATGTTTATTGTTTTTGTTTAACTAACTTCTAGAACAATAACAAGATCCTCTATTCAACCAAGTTTTAGTTATAGGGTTAGGGTTAGTGACCAGTCTAGTTTGAATTAATACCCTTCAGTTCCTGTTTAAATGACTGCTGGTAAGGTGAATGACTTATGTTGTATTGGTTGTATTTGGGTGCCACTCTGGGGATCCACCTGACTGTACTTACTGCCACTGAGTTGGCATTCTGCCTGTGTGAGGATAAGATTTCATTAGGGCAGTCGAAAGACAACACCAGTCTTCCCCGGGCCTGTTTGACTGTACACAGTTCAAGTGTGTATGTGTGTTTGCGTGTAAGGGGGTATTATGGTGATCTCATGGGTTTGTGTACTTTTAAGAACTTTTCTTCTTGAATTAATAGTAGTTTTGGAATCCTTAAAATTCTATCTCTACAGTAACTACATGAGGGTGTATTATAGACAAACATACATATAGATGTGCACATTTTCTGTAGTGCATATACAGACATAAGGACTGACAGACAGACAGACATAAACAGACAGACAGACAGACATAAACAGAGAGACATAAACATACAGACAGACACACACACATAAAAGGCAGACATACAAACAAATGTATACTGAAACACACTGATAGGTGGAAAGTGGATATACACTGATAAATGTTTGGAAAGCCATTGCACATACTTACATAAATTCACTCACAGTTTGGAAAACATTATATCAAATATTTAGCAGATAGTTCAAAACACCACAGCACAGCTAATACACTCACAGCACAACACACACACCTTACACGTCTACCTGCCCATACACACTCTCTCACACTGAACAACATGAACACCACAACATCTAAGATCACAATAACATCAATTTCTCTCTTTCCCCATAGGATCAAAGGATAACATAAACACACACACACACACACACACACTTTGCGAGATACAATGCACAGCCAGGGAGAGAGAGACTTTGTGTGTTATTTTTGAGCACAAGGCGATGTGCTGTAGGGGTCACCTGTAAGACCATTAGCTCTCGTGTGGAACTCTGAGCTGGTAGCTTTAGCATTACAGTAGCTGAGCTGCAGACGCATGTGTAACTATTGTATCCAAAGAGCCCTCTCTGGTCTTACGGTCTACTTTGCATACTTTTGCAGAGAAACGAGACCCCCACTCACCAACATCGTAGACTTACTACTTTGACAAACAACAGACTAGATACTACCTTACACAAACACACACACACAACACATTATGGACACAATACAAACAATACACCATCTACACAACACACAAACAAAGACAACACAAAACACGGAGAAAGCATAATAGATAAAACACAACACATAAACACAACACTTACTGTAGACTAAAACAAGACTCAAAGTAGACAAAAACAACATAGAATAAACAATGACACCTATAAAACAGACAAAACACACGAGTAGTCATGAATAGAAACACTGAAAGGTGAATCACCACACAGGGAAAGCATGACTGCATGAGGTGACACAAAGCACACACAACACACGATGGTGAGAACACAAATGGCACTTCACTCACTGAACACATAGCATGCAGATATGGAACTAAAATACTACAACACTGACTCTTGACTACAGCATGCAGAAACACTTATAATAAAGGGTAAACATAATTGTCACACCACACAGCGTATATACTTACACGATTGTTTACTGTGAAGAATACACGCAACTGTGTTCACAAATTTGAAGATCCCACAGGAAAAATAACTATGCTTTTATTTTCCACCATTCAGTCTAGAAATAAGTATGGCTAAACAAGTTATTTAATAACTTGTATATTGTAAATAGAAACATATTCTATGTATTGCAATATATTTTGCCTGTGGACTCTTTTTGCTCACACCTCAAATGAACCTAAAACAAAATCAAATTTACAGAACTCAAAGTCACAGCACAGAAAAGTAACCAACCCAAACTAAAATTCAAACAGAAACTCGTTTTAAAGGAAAGGACGAAGTAGGTACGAAGAAAAGTGAACAGAACAAAAAGTGTCCAGCCAGAGATCACCACCATGTTAGTCAGCCAGTCACAGCACAACGGCAATACTGAACCGCCCAACTGAAAACCACACTACACACACAACCACACACTTAGCTACACAGAAGAAAAACAACAACAACAGCAACAAGCGTATCTAGAGACAGATACAGTGTGGCCACAGATATATAGATATATAGATATTAATAAGAAAAGTCAGGTATACGTGTTGCTGATATTTACTGTTTCATCATCACAGTCCCACACTCCCTGTGCCTCCGGCAGCTCAGAGCCAACACTACACTCCTGATGGCTTAGCCAGCGCTGAACCGCCTGGGCCTGCAGGACACACAGCAGGAAAAACCCATTACCAATCACAGAGAGAGAGGCAGAGACAGGGGGGTAGAGAGAGGGACAGGGGAGACAAGGTGAAGGCAGAGAGGAACAGGAAAAATGAGAGAGTTAGGGTGGGAGAGAGGGGAATGAAGAAACGGAGGAGAAGACAAGCTGGCAGAAACACAGGTACAAACAGAGAGAAATCAGAGTTTAAGGTTAAAAGATGTAAACAGAGACTTGGGAGAGAGACTGAAAAAGCATGAAGACAAAAGAGAAACGAAAGCTGGGAGAAGAATGCTGATATCCCACAATTCCCTTTCGCTCTTGAGGTCGCTGTGAAGGTCAAAGTTGTGGTTAATAAACAGTGTGCCATACAGAGCAGAAACATTTATGCACATTTTCTCACTCACACCAACCTATAGGCAGACACACACACACACACTTATTTTCTCTGAGTTCTGTGTTTGTCTCTTATAATGACCAAATGTTGAATTGCACACAACCACTACGTTGATCATTACAAGGCAAAAAGCTGACTTTCTGCACAATATTACAGTCCATTATATTAATAACAGTTCTGTTAAACACATGAGTCATT
Source organism: Alosa sapidissima (assembly GCF_018492685.1). Classification (NCBI taxonomy): domain Eukaryota; kingdom Metazoa; phylum Chordata; class Actinopteri; order Clupeiformes; family Clupeidae; genus Alosa; species Alosa sapidissima. The sequence goes on along the minus strand of NC_055964.1, from coordinate 25,114,563 downwards.
ATGGCATCATACACTAAGGTGCATTATTTCCCTTTATAACTTTACAAAAGATTCTAACTCATTATGGCATCATACAAAAAGAAATGTTGTCTTTCATTGTGATATCACAACATAGGACATATTTTAGCCCATTATGCCATCATATAATTAAGATTACCTTCAAAAGCTCCAGTATTTACTTTATTCAGGGATTTTTTCGATCTCCTGAGACCCAACCCACATCTACCCCTGAGGGTAAACCAGAGCAGAGTGTCTCAGAGTCAGCTGGCATCAGCAGCACAGAACACACACCTAAGCCATTTCCCTCTGAACATCTGCCCTGACTGCACAAAGACACACACACACACGCACACGCACATATACACACACGCACACATGCACATATACACACACGCACACACTCACAGATATATGTATCCCATCTTCACACATGTACAGTTAAAACAGAACATACTGTATCAGAAAAGGATCAAAATGTGAAACACAAATGACAGGGACGGACAGACTGACCCACTGCAAGAGTCTGAAAGGAATTATAATAGCAAGCCACACATCACAAATGCACCACCACAGAGCAAATCACTTCCTCCTTCAGACCAGTCAGATGACCCCAGCTGAGCAACAAAAGGTGAACCAACTACTACCACAACACCGCAGAATTACTATACGTCTTTGGTGCTGAAAGGATAAAGGGTCCATATGCTTTGGCTTTGCCACTCTGTGTGTGTGTGTGTGTGTGTGTGTGTGTGTGTGTTTGTGTGTGTGTGTGTGTGTGTTTGCACATATTATTCATGTGTCTGAAACTCAGAGCGTGTCTAATTTTGAATGTAAGTGGATTACAGAGGCGAGAGAGACAGTGAGGGAGGGAAAGAGACTGAGAGAGGGAATGAAAAGAAAGATTGAGAGGGCAGGTGTGTGCTCAGAGACGGGTGTTGGTTGATAATCCATTTAAACAATGCAACAGCAACTCCTAAAAGTGGCCTCAGTATAACCAAAAGTGACAGAGTAGGAAAGACGGCAGATGGAGAAAGGACAGTATGGGTAGGATGGGCATTGTTACACGGCACTGGAACTTCAATGATGCCTTTAAATGTTTCAATAGCCAGTAGGGCTTTGACTTTTGCCCAAAAATCATATTCGAAGTTCGTTTGTTTATTAATATTAAAATTCGAATATATTCGAATACGTATTAATAATATTTTAACCATTAAATGTCTTCAGTAAGACACAATATTGGTATCAAACTTAAGTTCTATATGTTCTTTCCACCAGAGGGCAGTGTATCAGTCAATGTCAATAGACTACGTGCACGAAAGGCTAAGTATTTATGCGTGTGTTAAAATTGTTATTATTGAGCATAGGGCTGGGCGATAAAACGATAGCGATATGTATTGCAATAGACATGTAATCGAAAATACGTTCGATAGAACATTCATAATTAAAAGCAACACACACCTCCTGCCTTACGTTGTCCATAAATAAATAGGCTAAATATATCTTGCACTGTAGTATGTCAAACTCTACCAGAGTAGGCAATAGAAGTAGGCCTACCTCAACAAAGACTCTCCTTGCCCCGCGCACTCTCTCTCTCTCCCTCTCAACAGGCGCATCCCTCCTCAGCATGCACATGTAATCCAAACATTAATCGTGCAAGACGACTGGCTAAATTGCTATTAAATCCAGTTAGCATCATTAGCATGCTGCACGAATTTGTTCAAAACTGTTGCATTCAAATTGACTGCTAAATTCTAATCATCTCAATCCCGATGCAAATGGAAAAGTATTTTCCAAGACTCAAACGGGCCTGTCCCAAGGAGAAAAAGTATTCATTTGAAACTTAAACACACGTAGGGAAACTGAACAGTCTAACCAGACTATGATAAACTAGCAAATTAAGCTAACGTTACTTAGTTTACAATATTTCCAGGCTTCAACCGGTGCTGCTTTTCATTCAGACTTATCTGCACATTTATTTATTTGAGTGTTTTTCATGATTGTGTTGCCATTTGTTTTCCCTGTTTGCTTTGATTGATGACTAACGTCACCTACAGGACCTATAGCTAACGTCACCTACAGGAGCCCAGATGACCAATAGCCTTGCTAATGAGCTCGCGATTTTACTTAGAAAAAAACCTCAGAATCTGAATTGAAAACAACGTTTACAACCAAATACATTTATAGAAATTATCTCCATAGGCTACAGGTTTGAATATTAACAGATCCCTAACATTTGTTTGAATATCTTTAATTTTTAAAATAATCAAATTATATTTGAATAACGAAGTTCGAGGTCAAAGCCCTAATAGCCAGCCTCATAGCCACAGTCACTCGATTGCCTGCATTCACGTACCCTTTCCCATTAATTTTCTTCTTTTCTTATTAATTCTCACACAAACAAGGGCATGTAGACACTTAATAAACACTTGGGCCACTTCACCATCATGTCTACCTCTACCTGTCTCTGCAATAGTTGGCTTCCTGGTTGGTTTCCCTGGTCCCTGTTACAGAACAAGACTGTAGTTGGCCTGTGGGCCGTGCCCTCTAGTCACTACTAGAGAACTACTCCTGATCTGTTGTTGGTGAGACAAGGTCACTATCTGTCTGGCTTGTAGAGTTAACATTGGCCACACCACACCTAAATATTTCTGTTATCCGGCTATTGACCACATCCTGTCAGCATCCAGTCTGAATATAAAATGCTTAACAGTGTCTGAATACTAGGCTACATTATCTCTGTGTTTAATGACTACCCAAGATCAGATGCCAATCCCTGCAGAGGTCTATAGTGATTAAGCAAAGGTAAGACCAGTCTGATTTTAACAGTGTTAAAATCAGACTGGTCTTACATGTACCTTTGCTTAATCAGTGCTGTAGATTTACTGCAAAATGAGAACTTTAAAAACAGGCTAAAATGAATGAGATGCCACACATGCAAGCAGTTCAAATCAGTCTTTGCCTTTGAGCTTCCTGACAGCTCAAAAATTTGTTGATGGTAATGGTTTTGGTGCAGCATGACTGCTCAGTTCCATAAAAACATTTGACTGTGAAAGTCTGTTTTTCTCAATCATCAGTGCCTCATAAACACAGCTCACTTCCCTGGTGGTAATAATGTTGCCCCAGGCTTACAGTTACTGTTCCCTCCCACCCTTTAGTAGTGCTACTGTTTAACTACAGAATACTGAACTACTATGGAATCCTACTTTGTACTTGGCAGCATGAAGAATGCCCAGCCTTGTTGCCCTTTTACAAAGGTGTCAGTACAAAATAAATGTACGCTACAGTCATTCATTATCCTGATAATTAGTTTCTTTTCATGCTTTCTTTTCTAATCTACCTTCTTTACAGTACTCTACACCATCCACTTTCCAGCCCTCTTTCTCTGGGCTCTGTAGACTTTCTCTACAATAAGCTGACTAGCAGCAAACAGCCTCTTGCTGAACTATTAATGACTTCAAAGGAAAGAGCCCTCAATTGGTCTCCAGACAATGATGTGCCCCTTCACTCCAAAGCCTGTTTATCAATGTATGTGTTCCTGTATGGTGTGCATAACACAAAGAGTATCTGTTTGCGGTGTCTAGTAAATGCATTCTATGCAGGAACTACTGTGAGTGGTATGCCTGTAGTATGTAATGCATGTCATTGTAGCATGGTGGTCAGCTAAAAGCCAAACAAACAGGTGACCCACAAGGAATGAATGAATGCTGAAGAGGGTAATGGATAGCTTGTATGCTATGTATGCTTGTTTATATATGTAGCAAGAAGCAAATTCTGCTGCTTTCTGTGCTGCTATTGATAACACTGAATAGTGCATATGAATGGTTGAGTTATGGGTGACATGCATGGGTGTCATTGGTTTAGAATTTGGACTGTTGTTCGTTATACATGGGAGTTATGAAGCCTTAGGTGTCAGAGAGTCTGGATTATTAGATAGACAAGAATAGGTAGCACCATGTAGCTATGTGCCTGCAGCTAACTGCAGAGAGAGGCGTGCTCAGGAACACAGTGTCTCTTTCAGACTATCAAATAATCAGACCAGAGGGTGAAGCACTGATGGGCTGCTATTTGGTGAAACCTGTCCACTCAACAGATCAAATGACGTGATGAGATGAAGATCAGCTGTGAGCTGGTGAAAGCTCTGCGGTGGGCAATACGTACACACATGCACAGTTGCTACAAGGCAGATATGTTAAATTGCACATGCATTGCACACATACACAGTTGCTACAAGGCAGATATGTTAAATTGCACATGCATTGCACACATACACAGTTGCTACAAGGCAGATATGTTAAATTGCACATGCATTGCACAATGCAGTTTAGTTTTTTCTCTTTTCTTCTCCGTTTACCACAGAGTCTGGGCAGGTAACGATACAATCTTGCATCAGCAACACAGGCAGATGGAGAGGAACGAAGTGAGTGGGGTAAAGAAAGCAATGTAGTGAACATTACATTGAATGCAGTTAATTCAGATACTGAGAGAAGAGTGAAAGAACAAGGGAGAGACATAAAAGGCAAACACGGAGGGAAGGAAAGAAGGGAGTAGGAAAAGAGAAAGAGAATGCAAAGAGAAACAGATGGAATGGCAGAGAAGGATATAGAGAGAGAGTGAGGAGAGAAAGGGTGCGCTGCAGATTTGCAGCTGATAAATAATGCATGTGTTATAGCTGCCAGGTCCTGCAGTTCCCTACATCAGCAAACAGGAGACGCACACACACACACACACACACAACTAACCTAACAAGCACACCTCACACACACACATGCCCAAAAACACGCACGCGCGCGCACACAGACACACACACACACACAGGTGGATGGGTCAGTAAAGAGAGAAGGAGGAGGAGAGAAGATTAAGAAGGCAGCTGCAGTCACCTCCACGAAGTATCCCTGCACCCTGTGTTACAAACAGCCACATCAGCCAATCATAGAAGGACCTCACAAACCCCTCAGCTAGTTACTGGGAGGAATCTAACAAACCTTGAACCAATAGGGTGTGTGATCATCCTTTCAGATGAACACTTGCTGTAACCAATCCTAATTTTCCTAAATCGTCATTCTTGTAATTATCCTTTTCTGCTTAATAAGGGAGGTGTGTTTGATCATTTGTTTACAGACATAGACCTAACTAACACCCTTAACACGTTGCAGTGAACCTCATTAATGTAAACACAAAATCAATACCTACAGGGACCTCAACACAACCTGAAAATCACCTATCTGCCCGGATACTTGAGACTGCTAAACACAGCAGGTCCCTGCATGAGATTACAGAGAGGTACATAAACAATAGTCACCAGGTCTAAGTCGAAGGGTAGAACCACAGGTAACTTGGGATATTTTTAAGTTAGGACGGCTCTGTAGATTTCTTTCCTAAATGCAGTTAGGAAACTAACCACAAGGTTTCTGTAATACCAAAAATCCTAAATTGAGGACTACAGGACCACAAAGAGGGACATACAAGGGACATACAACACAACAACCATCTAAGTCAAGGGGTAGCACCACAGCACCATCTGCAATGTTTCAGCAGGCTGCAGGGTCAGACTGCACCCATCACTACAGCCCCAGACTCCAGTCACTGTAATGGATCCCGTAGAGAGCCACAACATGCCCCATTAGTGCAGGTGAGGAGTGGAAGACTGAGGAATGGAAAGAGCAGAGAGGATGGCAGCAGGGAGAAAGAGTGAAGAAGAGGTGCATAGAGAGCTGGTTCACACAGGTCTGTGTTTCCCCAGCAGGAGGATTTGAACCAAACAAACAAGCCTTCAGTACAAAAACACTCCTGCTGTCCTCCTGCAAATACGACAACATGGGGAGAGAGGAGGAGGGAAGAGCGCAAAAAGGAGAAGAGGGTACAGAAGTATTCTCGCTCTCTGCCCAACTCCTCTAATCCCTGTTTCTCCTCTCCCTTCTCCCTCTCTTATTCCCCTCCCTCTTGTGAAAGGGGGTTCCCGTCCTACCAGGCTATTTTTACCCAGTCTGTACATTAACATCATAAAAGCTGGCAGAAGAAAAGAGACCCAAAGAGCTCAACGCTGGGATTCTCTCTGCTCATTTTCATCTGTTTTCTCTCTCTTTTGTGTCCCTCACTCTCTCTTTCTTTGTGTTGCTCTCTGCATCTCTCTCTTTGTGTCCTTCCCTCCATCTCACTCCCTCGCTTCATGTGGCCTCTTTGTACTTTGGTAAAACCATTCTTCTTGCTACTGCTTCATAATCAGACATTATTGTGTCAACCTTCCTCTTCTCTTTACACTAATGCACTCAAACAGTGCACGTCAAGTGCAAGAAAACACACAAACACATTACATTTCCCTTTGCTATACACACACACTGAATATCATACACACAGGCTGGATCAATCATGAGTACTTTATCATTCAAAAAATCATTCACCTAGAGCATGATTCAGCATGAATTGTTTGACACATGCACGCAGGTAAACACCCCCACATTCACGAGTACTCAGACACCAGGGATAGAGGGTTTGTCCTTGAGGTAGGTTGTCCTTGCTGACTGGTAGTATATGTATATTAGCACCTGCTGCTCCTTCCACAGAGATACACAATTTATCACACAGACACACTGAGCAACGCATGCACACACATCAACGTTAATGCACAAGGGCCAGAAAAAGATGGTGGAACACTTAGATCTGACCCATCGGACCTTATAGCTATCATCACGACACTCCTGTGATTGAAAAGGATTGCGACCCTAGCTGCAAGTGGATGGACACGTGAGGTATACAGTACATGTACGCTAACACGTGCATGAGAAAGAGACCCTCAGCAACATACTGTAGAAAAAAGCTCTACTCTGTATAACTTGAACGTCTTTGACACAAAAGAAGCATTACATTGCAGACAACAACACAACGTGAAACACAAATACTCAACTTTAACACACTTCAAAGCCATCCATTCCAATCACATTAGCTAAAACAGGTAAATAGCTAAAACAGGAAATAGCTGGGTCTCACCAGCTTCACACTGTACACTAAAAAGTAAAACAACACCCACTGATTGACTCACATGAAGCCTTTGTTCTTTATGTACAGTAGCTTGTAGTGAGCCACGGGTACTTGTTTTTTAGGGCATCGCTGAATGTCATCTCCTGCCTCTTAAATGATGCTCTTTGTTAAATGTAATCACAGTGAAATTTCCAGATATTTTATTTCGCAGAGGTGTGTCAATGATGCCCCAGTTCTATGGTAAACCATGAACTGTAATCAGAATTTTTTTTTAAGCTTCTAGCACTCTGTGCTTATAGCATCACTCTTACCTTTAACCATTGGCCTTCTGTGCTCGCGGTCTCAGCATTGCTGAACTTTCCTCAAAGACTAACTTCACTCCTGGGGCCTACAGCAGCCGAGCGCAGCAGAGTGTGATGTTAAGTAACAACAGTGTAATCACCACACAGCACCACTGGCCTCATTCTCACACAGCCCCTCTGGCTCCGTCCACCGCTTCACCGGCTTCATTCTCATACTCACACTGGCTTGATTTTCAGTGCTGCTGATTCATTTTCACTGCTTAAGGGGTTTTCATTTGAAATTAGCGACAACAGATTAGTGATTGGCGCCTTCATGATGACCAGTAAGGCAGCAGTGTGAGTCAGTGCAGTTATATTGGTGTTTCAATAAATAACTCCAATTGTGTGCAGTGTGCATTAGTAATCAATGTGGATATTGATCAGTGTAATCCTAGTGACCTGTGCAAGAGTAGTGATTTGTGCTATGAATAGCATATAGAAAATGTGATATTAGCATGGAAGCAGTGTAGTAACAATGAGCAAGGTTGCACCAGTGATTAGCTCTTTACAAGTAACCAACAGTGGGGTCTTTTAAACAGTGGTGGATTGTTGTTTATTGTGATCAAGGCTGTAAAATGGCATAAAACAAACCCTCATTAGTTGGGTGATTAGTTGCTCCATCCATGATTAATAAGAGTGGGCGCTCAGATGATTTCTATCATTTAAGTCCTGGTTAGAGCTGTGGACCAATGATCACCAATATCATAAAATGACTGTTAGGTTGACCCTCTCACATGCCAAAACCACCATCCCCCCCCCCACACACACACACAGGCTAACACCACCAACCATACACACACATATACATACACATGTCAACATCGTCTGCCCTACCCACACACACAGAGCAACACCAGCAGGCTTACACACACACACACCCATGGCTATACCACCAGCCCTTCATATATATACAGTATATATTATTGGTGTGCATTGGCACTGCCCTCACAATTCGATTTAATCACGATTCACCAGGTAACGATTCGATTCAATTCGATTCTACGATGCATCAAAATTCTACTGCACACAACAAGGCAAATTTTGAGGTCATGAGGCAATACTAGGGATGCACGATATATCGGCGGCCGATATATTATTAGCCGATAAGTGAAAAAATTAAAATATTATTATCGGTCCGATAACAGAATTCTGGCCGATAATTTGCGCCGATATTTTTTAAAGTCCTAATTTAGGCCTACGTCTGGCTACACTGAGCTAGCCTACTTGAGCTTGGTTGGCTATACTTTTTCCTCAATATAATGTCAGCGGTGTGAATGTATTTCACCACTCTAACAAAATCTGTGGATATGCGTTCATTTGGGAATCTGTGCATCTCAAAATCCTCTCGTGAATGATCCGCCATTTAACCTAACAGAGCGGAGCTCAGCCCTATCTAGAGCCGTCTTGTGCTGGTGTGTTTGCACTTTACCGCGCTGGTCGGGGAAACAAATAAACAAACTCGTTAGTGGGACGAGTACATAAGTAGGCCTAGTTCTAAGTTGTGTTTTAGTATTATATTTGCATTACTTTAGCTTGGGTTTTGTATTATTACCTAGAAATATGCTAACCATTTGTGCTTCAGTTCTAGACAGGTCATCATAATAAGTTATTAAAACCTTCGGGGCTAACGCCTTTCATTTCTGCTGCAGCAGGTTGTGCGCAACAGTAGACGGACATACTGTAAGATACAGTCTGAAGAGTTGCAGCTTTATTCAGTTACCCGCAGTTAAAACTAAACCTAAGTTTCCCTCACAAACTCTGATTTGGTCGCTATACTGTAGCTTATTCCAAGCTGAGCCGAGCGTTTAGTCCTAATAGTCCTAAACATCGTTTAAAAGCTGAGAAAAAGCTATTTCATGTGATGTGATAGGCTACTTGTGATGTCTGTGTGATGAGTAGGCTCGTTCGCGAGTAGTTCAACTGAGAAGAATGGGTGAATTTGGATGCACTTTCTTTCTTGCCGTGCACTGTCACTTTTTCCACTGCGTAAAAGACTAAATAAATTTGCGCTGTGAATGCTTATTTTGACAGGCCATAGGCTAAATAAAAATCGTTATTAGTCGGACGCAAAACAGAATATCGAAAGAAGGGGACAACAAGGCCACCGTGGCTTGTAAACCTCTGATTTTCAAAGGGGCATCACGGCCACCTCAAGGGGCAACGATGGCCATGGCCGTCGTGAAATTCCTACCCTGCACATACTGCACACACAGTAACGAAGCCAAGTCAGGATGCCAACGATCGACATGGTTCGTGAATTTAGATGTATTGCCAACATGCTTGATTTTAGTGTGGCAGGTTTTACACACCGCGTACGTCTTGTCTAGTTTCCCATTAACTTCGTAGAATCCGAAATGTGCTGATGTCCGCTTTCCAAGCTTTGGGTGCGTTTTGAATTACCCGTCTATCGTGTTTATCTCCTCCGTCATCTTGATTCTTTAGTGTTGTTGTTATGCTAGCTAGTGCTGCCGCTTAGCATGTAGCTACAGGCTGCGCATGTCATTACAAAGTTGCTCCGGAAATGCCCCCAGAAGTAATTGAAACTTTACAACTTTATTGTCCACTCAAAACAGTGACAATCGATTATGGCACGTTGCCGCATCGATGCTGAATCGTGCATGCCCCGCATTGCAATGCATTGCCGAATCGATTATTGTTGACACCACTAATATATATATATATATATATATACACACACACACACAGCAGTACCACCTGCCTCACACACATACTGTATGCCAACACAATTAGGGCAGCCGTGGCCTACTGGTTAGCGCTTCGGACTTGTAACCGGAGGGTTGCCGGTTTGAACCCCGACCAGTAGGCACGGCTGAAGTGGGCTTGAGCAAGGCACCTAACCCCTGACTGGGATATATACTTATACTTAACTCAACAACAGAATCATTTGCATATTGCACAGTGTATAGTATTTGGTTATAAAAATGTAATTTTAGTTCATTTGGACTCTTTGCCCTTGTATGTCTGCCACTCTCTCATCTCCCTTTTGGACTAAATTTGGAGAATTATTCCCACTGGACAAGGTCATTTGTCTTGCAAAGGCTAAAGTTTATAGGTCACCCGGTGTTGAGAAAAGAAGGTGGAGGTACGGACATAAAGTGCTGAGGGACTCTCTGTGTGTGTGTATGTGTGTGTGTGTGTGTGTGTGCGCGCGTGCGTGCGTGCGTTTATGTGCTGCAACAAAAAGGACAAGTAGCGATGTAAGGAAAAGATTAATGTATGCGTTTGAGTGTCTGCTACCTTAGAGGAAGTTGGAACATGGAGTGTCTCTACAAGGAGAAACCTTGAGAGGGCAGAAGTGGAGAGCTACTGAAAGAAAAGCTTCCTCATCCTGGATTAACCTCTAGATGCAGCAGTACAGACAGTCAATATCACAGGGTCATCTCACATGAGTGTACATGAGTGTACGTCAGTGTGTGTGTGTGTGTCTGTTGGGAAGCGAGTGTGTAGAAATGGCTGAGTAAGACTTGCAGGAAGTTCAACGTCCCCAGAATCAGCTCCCTGTGTGGATAAATAATAGATAGCCACAATAGAGCTAGCACAGCTATATTACTGAGGCAGCTAACCTTCTGCTACACAGCTAAAATGCTAGCAAAGCTGACCTTTAGGGTGGTCCTTATATGGGGTAAAAAACATTTTTTGGAAATGTTTAACTCTCACCCCCTAAATGTGTTAGGATATCAATAAAAACACACTGTGCAAAATTTTGAATTGTTCCCACAATATCTAGAGGTTGCTCAAGGCCTTTTTTCGGAATATTTCCGGAATCGCTAATTTTTGCAGAAATTGTACCATTTAAGAACACACACAAAAAATATTATGTTTAATAACACAGGCACTGTGGTAGTGTGGTAAACAACATACAACATCAAAATCATAGAAAGAAAGAAAGAAACAAACAAACAAACCAAAATCACTTGTCATACTTGTCATGCTAAAAATTTGCCCAATTGTTTTTTTTTATTTATCAAACATATTTGTGGGGTGAGAGCATGAACTTTTAAAAGTTGAAAAATAAGGACCACCCTACTGACCCTGTGTAAACCAACTACACAAGCCAAGACAACTAACTCCACCTGCAAGTGTACTGAACTAATACAGACATCCTTTTCATGTTACTAACTTCACTTAAACTACAGTACCCCCTATTGTTTTGACGGTAACAGTTAAAACCCCCAAAAGCGTTACATAACAACAGTGCCGCGATTCATTATATTCACAAAATTCACCTCTTTCATAAGACATTAAAAACTCACCAGCAAGAGTGTGTGTACAGTATGTTTGTGCCTATAAATGTGGAGAGCATGTGTTTAAGGAATCTGCATACATATTTGTGTGATGAAGCTCCCTGGATGTTGCACTGTGCACACGCAGCGCAAAAGACAAATGGTCAGCCCTGAGCTCTCACCGCCAACTGTCATGCATGCCTAAACATGTCTCCTTCTCTCCATTTCATTCTCTCTTCTTTTTCTCTTTCCATAGTTTGGACAGATTCAGTATAACGTATAATGTATGCACTACACATAACTACATTACAATACAAATTGTGTTATAAAATGGTAAGTACTACGTGACTCAACTGCCCCAGGAGTCACCTAGGCATTGCCTGGCCAGAAGGAGCCCAGACACATAGAACTGGGCTCACCATATAAACCACTAGCAGGTGGTGCAGAGAATGCAGCCTCAGTCAAAGACAACTGAACCTGCAGTAATAGGTCTGGACCTATAAAACACTCGTACCCAGTGTATCACATTTGGATGAAAAGTAAAACAACTGCACAAGCAGAAACCACATAATGAGCTCACTATGGAACAACCTTATTCAAGGCAGTACAATTGGCCTAATACAAACTGCATGCTCCACCTGCAATAAACACTCAGGCAAACATACTGTAATGTGACCTGTTCACATGAGAATTTGACTCAAAATGTTAAAAACGCAGCAAGAGGACGCAGAGATTGTGGCTCACAGAACATGAGCTACAGCAACGCAGATACATTCAAAGTAGCATTTGCATGAATTCATTCAGCACACATTCAATTTTATCCAAAGCGGCTTACAGGTGTACATGTTATCATTCTGTGTGTTCCCTAGGGATGAAAGCCATGGCGTTGGTGTTGTTAAACGCCTCGTCCCATTAGTTAAGCTGTCCTGCCACATCTTACTGAACAGTCACACAACTGGATTAACACAGAAACTGCTCTGGAGTTTCCTTACAACTGAACCTGCAGTCACTGCAGCATACCACTGGCCACAACACCACAAGATCTGCTGCAACTCCAGTCCGCCCCTCTCTGCACAGCACAACTGGACCTGCGATATAAAAAGCACCACTTGCGGTTGCTAGCAGCACTCGGTGCCTGTGCGCGGCGGGAGGCTGCGGAGGATGCAGGATGCGCATCTGCAGCTGTCACCCGAACGCCTGCTCACTGATAAATGGGCAGAAAACCCCCAACGGCGCGGGCTGACCTCACAACCTTGATAATATGACACTCTCCCTCTAATGATTAAGCCCCAATAGCAAAATAGTGTGGCTAGTGTTACACCGTGCCCTCCATGTTTCTAAAATACCAGGGGAAGAGGTCAGTCTGTGAGGTTTTGCGGGCAAGGCTTCAAAGTGTTTATATGGTTCTTACTTGGTGAATTGTTGTGCTGATAATGGGTTCACTTTCTCCTTCTCTCTCTCTCTCTCTTGCTCTGAATAGATGGACTTTGAAATTCATATTGGACACAGTATTGATTAGACTGCGCAAGACATTTGCAGGTCAGTTTTTGATTACCGAACAAGCTATAGGAAGAGTAAGTGCAAGTATAAGCAAGCTGAGTGTGTTTACCCTTTCACATTTGCGTTATTAGAAAGACCTCAGGTAAAGGTCTGTTGTTGACAGATACTGCATCCATCTGTCCCTTACTAAACCTTACTCTCTCTCTCTCTCTCTCTCTCTCTCTCTCTCTCTCTCTCTCTCTGCATTTCCTCCCCATTAATCTTTTTATGTTGACAAGAACAGATGCCAGGGTGACAGAGTGAGACCAAGAGCAGAATCAGGCCTAACACACCCACACACTCTAATACTAAAAATGCTATGGTAAGCAGAAGTCTGTTACAGGTATTCATTTTTGTTGTGGTGGTGTTTGGTTGTTCCTGTAGGTCAGTGCTTAAAATATATATGTGCTGTCATTCCCCAATGAATTAAAAGCCCTTAGAATAACATATTTGATGATTGACTTTAAACATATAATTGGAGTCTCTTGTCTCATTTCTGTCCTCTGGTGCAAGCAAGGTCTTCTGGCTCCAGGAACAACCTTCACTGCCAACAGCAATTAACAAACGTTACACTAACTTTGGGCCAGTCACAAGCCATTATTTCTCATCTCTGGCAAATCAGGCATTGCTCCATCATATCAAACCACTCTTTTCATCTCTAAACTAAAGCTACTATTACACATCAGACCTGTCAATTTCACAGCAACTCTGCTTTCTCACACCTGATAGGCTTACGTCTATGTCACAACAAACACACTCACACACAATCAGATTTCAAGTAATGACTATAATCTATAATAAAATGCCATTGGCCACTTAGATATCTGCCTTATAATGTTATGGAAATTATATGGATTATCTGAGATGATCACATGATCCATAAGGAGAAAGCAGCCAGTGACCCCTGACCTGCTGAGAGCTGCAGGGGGCTGTTGTGATATCACTTAAAAATCAATTTGTGAGTCACTGCCGTTGCATCTACATCAACGGAAATGGTAATGTAATTTCCCTTTGATACTTAATTTATTTCTGTTTAGGTATTTTGCCTTTATTCAGACAGGACAGTGAAGAGACTGTCAGGAAGCAAGTGGGAGAGAGAGATGGGGTGGGATCGGGAAGACTTGAACCCGATGGGCACTTGGACCCGAATTCCATTTTTTATTTAACCATAGTGAGAGAAGCTTTGTAATATTTTCCCAATATAATTGTCTCTTGCCTTAATCATTGCATCCATTTTGAACAGGGAAGGTCCATATTACAGTAAAGATAGCATTCTTACGCTGGTTTTACATGCCCAGAAGAAAATAGCAAAAAGACAGGACGAGATCCAATTTCAGTGATTCAGCAGGAAAACAAAACTCTCAGTCACCCCCATAAACGCGCGCACACACACACACACACACACACACACACTCACACACAATGAAAGCTGCCTAATAGTGCATGTGATATATTAACACCTAAAATGTACATCCTTGCTGAGTGGAACAGACAGGGGGGAAGTAAAGAGGGAATTAGAGGTGGAGTGGGGGGGGGGGGGGGGGGGGGGAGAGAAAATAAAGCCTGTGATTAAGAGAAGCATTCTGATGACACCGAAATGGAAGGTTTCAATTGAATTCAATTGATTGGCAAGTCCAGTCATATTATGCACACACACATACACAAATATCTCTCAAACTGTCAAATAGCCCAGAGCATCCATCACACCATGCATATAGTATGTGTTTCTATTGTGTTATCATTGGATTTCTCAGACTTGTTTCTAACTCTCTTGGCCCTCTTTGGTTTGTGTGTTTGACGTAAGCAGACACACAGTAAGAGGCACCGCGCATGTGTGTGTGGGTTTGTGTGTGTGTGTGGGTTTGTGTGTGTGTGTGTCCGCATGTAAGTGTTTGATGCAGTGATGGCTTAAAGCAGCAAGGGAAAGCAACAGGAAACACACAGGACCATCTGGAGCATGCACACACACACACACACACACACACAAATCCACATAAACATTTTACGTTTCATTTATTAGAAGCTTGGATAAGACATTATGAAGGAGGATAAGCAAACTGGGTGAGGGAGAGAGAGTAAGGCAAATAGATAAGAAGGGAGAAATTGAGGAATAAAAAGGGATGTGAGAGATGCTATTATCTGGCAATGAATCATGCCAATATCAGCACGATGCAACTGCTACTAATAGCAAACACACAAACACAAACACACATACAAAAAATCCTATCAAGAGCTACTTAACAGTAGCATTCAAAAGCTGGTCCCAAAAATGTGCTGCAAAAATAACAAAACACAAAACAACAGACCATTCCAGGAGAGAAAAAAAACGTTGCAAAGGCAGAGACAGACAGAGAGGTGATGTCATCAGAATCTCTGCAGTGTTAACAGCAGGGGGCAGCATATTAGCGCTGAGACCCTTCTACAGACAGATACAGTAAGTCTGTCTGTGTGCAATCTGTGTGTGTGCGGCTTACCTATCATTTACTCTGTCTCTGCCAATGTTAAAATAATGTATTATTCTTTCTTTGTATATGTGTGTGTGTGTGTGTGTGTGGATAGATAGATAGATAGATAGATAGATAGATAGATAGATAGATACTTTATTGATCCCCAAGGGGAAATTCAAAAATTCTGTGTGCAATCTGTGTGTGTGTGTGTGTGTGTGTGTGTGTTCAGTGAAAGGCTGCAGCAAGCCACAGCTACTCAACACTAGGGTCGAGCACACTAGAAGAAAGGAGCAGTGAGTGGAGCAAGGAAAGATGGATGGCTAAGAGAGGCCACTACAAGGAGAGACAGATCAATAAAGAAGTGTATGGTAAACATCACTACTGCTGTAGGTCTATGGACATACACTCATAAGCACAAGACAGTTGGGTGAAAATGTGCTGTTACAGCATGGTCAAGGGGCAAACATCTGGTGAGATAAAATCCTAGAAATCCTAAACATCTGGAGTAACACACATCTGGACAGATCTGTATACATGTCTGTTGAGACAAACACACATCTGGAGGATTACACACACACAGGTAGACAAAAAATTTAACTAAATTAACACACACACATACAGAGAGAGAGAGAGAGAAAGAAAGAGAGAGAAATAGGGTGGTTGGTGCTTTCTAAAGGATAATAATGTCTCTGTCTCTATAGCAACTGTTTTAAATCCCCGCCTTAATTTGGTTGACTTAAAGAATGTCGCATTAAGCCCCTCTACTATACATGTGCACAAACACAGCACAGTGGTGGTCCCCAGGCACAACAGTCTTTAATTTAGTTCGACTGCAGTCAACACACACACACACACACACACACACAGAGAGACTCACAGAGACACACTAACACAATCTACCAGACCAAATCTCAATTTTCTAAACAAGACTGAACCTACACACTGTGAAATGATCCTTTAGTCTCTTCCCACACTTTCCTTCCCCCTTGCATTCACCCTTGTGCAGTTACATACGGTATACAATTTATTAAACATTCTTCTACACCTACAATCTTTCTCTCTCTCTCTTTCTCTATCTCTCTGTCTCTCGGCCCCACAGTCACACAATCTTTGGTGTCACAAAAGTGGCATGCTGTCAAGTTCTACTATTCAAAATCAAAATTAGGTCTCGTGATGTGTAACAGGATGTAACAGGAAGTGATGTTATGTTTAGAAGTTTACCAAGGAAGTGATCAGATGGGGGTGACATCGGGGTCATGTGAAGAATGAGACGTACAAAGCTAATGCTCATTTAGGATTTAGAATTTGAAGCTTTTGGAAGTCAATATTAAAATATTAATAGTTAACAGACTTACCTGCTGACATACAGCACACTCAAACGACAAACATACACAGACTCACACATTAACCTACACAAATACATGATATTAGCACTGAGGGTCAGAACCTAAAACATCCTCTGTCCTGCTGTATTACTGCTTGGGGTCAGAACCAAAAGCTGCAGTAATCAGACTTACCCACCAAACAGCAGATCAGTTGGGGGCCAGAAGGGACTTACCGGTGAGTGTGTTTGCATGAGTGTGTTTGTGTGTGCATTTGTCTATGTTAATGTTCGTGTGTGTGGTTCTGTCATTTTCCTAAACTGCATGCATTCTTTGGCCCCTAAGGTACATCTGATAAAGTTGAGCATGTGCGCACACACATACACACACACACACACACACACACACACACACACACACACACTCATACACAAAATCTGACCTCCATCAGGATCTGTTCCGATCAGACCGTGAGAGTTACGTAAAGCTGTCATATCAGAATAACAGTTCGGAGAACAGATTATTGTGCTCATGCAAGCGGAGAGAACTGAAGATAGGAATAAGGGGGGGGTGGTGAGGGGAGGTAGTGCGAGAGATGTGGGGATGTGAGCAGGGGACTGTAACTGACACATAATTCTCATTACCACCACACACACTGCTCAATTAGCACCACACATACTAATTACTCAGCACAACTTTCACCTCCACCGCAGCTCCACTGGCATGCTTCCGTCCTCATATCGGAACCACAGTAGAGCTGCTCTGGGATAAGACTCATCCCTGTTCACACCAGAACCATGAGAACCGCAGTGCAAGACTGTGCCTTACTGTCAGCTTCCACCCTGCAGTGTCAACAGCCATAGATACAAAATAAAATCTTGTACATTAATTCATACATAAGCAAACTAACAAAACCTTTTGTGCAGATTCTCTGATATGATGACACATGAGATCCAGCTAGATGCCCTCAGCTTTCTTGAGGGTTGTAAACATGTGGCACATTTCACAGACCCAGTCATAGGTCTCCAGGCCAGCTTACTCATAGAACACCACTGAGAGAGAGAGAGAGAGAGTGAAGAGAGCGAGTGTGCCAGGGAAAGGCGCAGTTCATGGTAAATCAGTTACAATAGATCCTGAGAAGCTGCTACAGCCTGACCTAATGAAGTCTGTCCAGCTCACTCTCCTCTGACCCAGACGTAGAGATGATCTGATCTGGGGTCAGTTGTGCACACTCCCATCTCTCTCGCACACAAGGAGGGTCTTATCTGAGGCCTGCTCAGTGAACTGGGTCCTTCAGCTCACATCTCTTCTCCATCCACAGTCTCCACTAGTAGGCTACAAAGCAGTGCCTCCAGGCTGCTTAGACGAGCACAACCACAAAAAGGCAGCTCTCTGACTTTAATCTTAGATCCTAATAGCCTTGTTTATACTGTGGGCCATCAGCCCAGGAACTTTGGCTACAAGCACCTTGGCTAGAGTTCCTATTTTGTTTGCACTATATGGGCCATGTAGTCAACAACAAAAATTTAACCCATAGAGATACTGCACAACATCCCATGAGTAGATAAACAAAATATAAACATTAGACATCAAACAGAGAAATCCTGCTTATAATAGTCATGTCATAGCCATCCTAAACAATAGTATCTGTCTGCAGAGCCGCAGCAACGATCTACCACCGCAGATCTACCAGCTAATTAACTCATGCACTGATGGTTATTTCACACTTGCGCAGATGTTCCACTTAGCTTACGCTAACTTAGTGTCGTGTCCTTCACAGAGAATGGATGTAAGTACTTGATTTAAAGAGGTAATCCTAATAAATGAAGCGCTCGACAACGTTACAAACTGGTTGCCCAGGCATGTGCAGACTTTTTTTTTTTTTGCTTTAATGGTTTGGATTCAATGGCTTGTCAGCCTTTAAAAATGAATTCTTATATGTTAATATATCACGTGAAAGCGAACCGAAATTTCTTATGGTGCTAGTCAGAGTTAACAACTCCTCAATTAATAGCAAACTATACCACACATAAGCTAGCCTACTACAAAAGGATCGCTCAGACAGATCTGTGTTCTCATTATCTAGACCAGTGGTTCTTAAACTTTTTGTTCGACAAACAACCAGTGTCTGCCTATACCGCACAGGAGTTAAAGCCCTTCAAATCGTTGGAATCTTACAATTAGAGTATAATTAGGTATAATTCCCTCTGATTTGTTATGTGCATTTAAAAAAATCAGGACACAACTGACTGACCACATACTGTAAAAAATAAAACATAACTCACCAGCTACTAAACTAACTAAACTAGTTTCAGCTATTAGCTAAGCCAGAAGAACATCAGCACATACGCTGGTAGATCCGCTGTGGTAGATCGGTGATGGTAGATCGGTTGCTATATGTCTGCGGCTCTGCAGCCAGACCCTTCTCACCATATAGGCTACATTGAGTGTAATATATGATGGACCTCTGGGGGGAATTTTGGTGCTGTTCTGTGTGAAAATGACAGTGAAAGACGATGCACATTTGTTGATACAAAATTTGTGAATTGAGATTTTTTGGAGGATTTTGGAATTGGGATCACATACAAGACAATATGCAATTAGAAATGTGTAATAAGTAAGGGATAATGTATAGAACGCCGGCCCCTTCGGGGCGGAACAAGATAAGTCCCTGTCGGGACTTATTTTCCCAATAATGACCGGCGTTCTATACATTATCCCGCTTATTACATGGCTACTTACAAAACGAAATAATAAACTCCCCACAATATGAATTTAGCCTACATAGCCTAGCCTATTTGTTACCGTTCATCGTGGCATTTGCTGAGAAACAAATAGTTCGCAACAACACGCTGAACTTGAATCAAACATTCTTTAGAACACAGCTGATCAACCGTCTGCTTTCACTTTTAAATGAAGTTCCAGTCCTTGCGTAGTGAGTTGAAAGACATATCAGAAGCACAAAACCCGTTGCCATTGACAGCGGTAATTATATGAAAATATTTTACTATATTTTACTATCTTTTTGGGAACTTTTTGGGAACTTTGGGAAATCCCATTCAAGTCAATGGAGCGTTCTACTTGCCTTGTGAAGAGCCGTGTAATAAGTACAATTACACTTTAAATAAATCTGTTAAATGCACTGGTTTGGACCTGTGGCCCTGACCGTTGAGCTTGGCTGGTTGCAAAGGCTAAAGTTCCAGGTTTAGCCAGGTCTTAGCCTCACCCAGTATAATGTAAACGCTCCCTAGGCCAGGAAGTAAGTTCAAGCATCAGGTTTGGCCCACAATATATAAACGGGGCTAATGACAGCTCTGTAATTGGTCAATGCTGTATCCAAGATCTGTGATTGGCCGCTTCCCTGCAGTGGAGCCCTGTGATTTGTTGCACTCCACCCTGTGGTCAACTGGACTAGTTCCTGTAATGTCAGAGAGATTTTGGTATGCGTCCCTGAGAGGTTCTTGATGATTGACCCATATCCTTCCAGAGGTCTTGTGTCCCATGAAGATGTCTGGCTCATTAGTGATGATAATGCTACTTCAGGAAAGCCTCAGTTAAGCCTCATCTCCGCAGACGGGATAAAGCCACAAGCCAGCCTTAAAACATCAGACAGATGTTATTGTCCCAGTAAGGTCCTGATTTAAATAACACACATACACACACACACATACACAATGTGCTAAATAATTGTGAATGATAACGCTAAGCATATATCTGGTAGTTGTGCTGTTGTGTGTGGGTGTATGAGTGTGTGGGGTAGGGGTGGGCTCTTGCTCAGCCCGCTCTCTCAGCTCAAATGTCAGCCAGCTCGTTATTTATTTTGTTTCATTTTATTGTAACAAATTAGGTTGAGTGCTCTTGGGGAGGAGTCGTTAAGTTCACTCCACACATAGTGTGTGTGTGTGTGTGAGGATGTGCGTGTGCACGTGGAGAGGACAATGGGTGTGTGTGGGGTGGGGTGGGGTGGTGACAGAAACAAATGGCAGCATGTTTTAGAAGCATTTGGGGGAGATGGCGTGGCCTGAGTCACTGACCCCTCCCCAACTCTGGTCATAAACATAAGTGACTTATGGGGACCCAGAGAATGCTGAATCATGACGTGTCTGTTTGAAGTCGCACTGAAACACACACAGTGCTCTGACAAAGCTGCACTCTAGGGACGTTTCACCTGCCAGCCAACTTCCAACCTCCAACACAGCACAACTAATAGGGACCGGCACGCCACTGCCGCAGAGAAAGGGAGGGACAGAGAGAGAGAGAGAGAGAGAGAAAGGGAGCAAGAGAGCACGAAAGGAAAGGCAAGAGAAAGGGAGGGAAACTGAGTATGAGGAAGATAGAAAGGGAGAGAGAAAAGAGGGGGGAGAAAGACGGAAAGCGACAGAGTGGAAAACGGAAATGGAAGGGATAGGGTAAGCAGCAGGTGAGTGGCCACATGGCTGAGCACACACACATGCCCCCACACGCTCAGATCTCTATGGATACTATTTATAACAGGTGGTGCAATCTGGTGAGTATTTAAAGGGGATAATGGCCAAACACAACAATTTGCAACAGGAGTAGAACCAGTTAATACGCATCCACATTACACGCTCTCTCAGTCAATTCATCCTGCAGATATTACTCTATAATCACATCCAAACATGTCACTAACACAACAGGACTACCGCCTTCTGATTACGACAAGAAAACAAATTCAGTTTGAAAACTGTGCCTCACTGTATCCGATTTGTACTCACCCACACCATAATATTATTTCTGCTCTTACCTTTTGCAGTTTCCCTGCTACACAGACTGGTTATCTATACCTCACACAGATACCTCTGTTACAAACAGCTTATAAAGTTTTTGTTAAACACGTAGTAACACACTCATTAATACTCAAATACAAGTTAAAAGGATAGGCCCATGGTTCTGGAAGGGCAGGTGTAAGCTGCAAGTCACAGTAAATGATAATGATGGGTCTGGGTTTACTGAGTCACATGCCATGTCTTTAGGTTCATACTATAAAACAGACAGTAGCCTGTTACTGTACATGGATCTATAGACCCAATTGTTTGTATAAAACAATGACATTCCGCCAACAGGGCTGAAAATGAATAGCTCTCTCTCCGCACTCTGTCAGGCTACTACCATTAATGTGTCTACATGGAAGAGAAAGTATGATGTGTGTGCGGTTTGGAGGATGAAGTAACTAAAAGAGAAGTAGCTGGATCATAAGAGATAAGGGGAGCAAAAGGCTAGGCGAACAAGCCAAACGCTGTTGTTAAAGTCTACTAATTCTAATGTGGAAGCATCCCAAGTAGTATTCATCATTTCGTATGAGAATTAACATTAGTTAGCCCAATCCAAACTCCTGTGTGCATGTGTGTGATTGTGAAAAAGGAAGTGTGTGCGTATGTGTGTTCTGTGTGTATGGTTTGGTCTCGGTGGTGGTTGACCTTGCCTTGCCTGCAGTATGAGAAAGATGAAATGACAGCAGTAACAGGAGATCTGATCAATGCTGAGATCAGCTCACCACCCGAACACACACACACACATTCACTTCCTTCAAAGGCATCAATTGCTATGGCTGTCTGACATGAATTATCATGCTCTGACATGCTCCAACATCATTATGCATACAAAGCAAAATTACATGTGAATGTATACTACACTATTTTCCTTCACACATTTGTGCGTATAAGCATACACACACATACGCTTGAAAAAGAAGAGTTAGTTTTGAATCTATACACCCACTGATGCTAATGTGACACAATCAATAAATTGACCAATGCAGCATCTTGTGACCCTGTGATGTTGTTAAATGTTTTTTTTTATTATTGTTATTATTTAATTTTAACACCACACAAGTCTGTTTCTGCTTTAAGTCCTGAGGAGTGTAGTCTGCCATCGCTGAAACGTTACAATGTGCAGTCTCACACACAGAGACAGACTGTGACAGAGAAAGTCTGACACAGTGGGTGTATTTGGGTGTGGTCTGGTACATAATGTTAGGGAAAACGGCTGCTGACATGTACCATTATGTAAAAAATATTGTGTGAGGTGGAGGCGAAAAACCCCAACAGCATGAAGTAGAGTTTTCTCCACCAATATTTTCACTTACAGTAATGGGACAACTTGAAGGCCATTATCCTGCTCATACCTCAGTTGCCATAGATGTTTGGGCATGTAATTATAGTCCTTATGTGAAGACATTTAGTTCAGTTTAAAATAAAAATCAGACTGTTTAGTAATATTACTTATGTATTTGGATAACATTGGTGAGTCTGTTTGATTACAATTGATTATATTGTTGCTGAGCCTGAATCCTTTAGCTTGTTTTTTGTTTCTGATTCTACAATTGCTTGGTTTCAAGGTTGCTAGTTCTCCTGATAATATGTTATTAAAGCACGTAATTCACTGTACAGTATGTACACCACTTGGCAATACGAGAAAATATGTTTATTTAGTTTAATTAATTGGCTTGGCTGGACTACATGCTTACTGTGGTAGCCTTTGCTGGTGTGCAGCTTGTCAATCAACTGTTATTTACAAATCTTGTTATAGCTACTATTCTTAATTTCCAGTGCAGTAATTTAGAAACCTTTTCACTCAATTTAGTTCATAAGTGTCCTTTTATGTAGAAATATCAGGACATCTGCCAGCCAATCAGAAAAGAGTATTTCTGATACACTGGCAAGTAAGTGTAAAAGAAGCCTGAGATTGTAGATATGTGTGAAAACAGCACACCTCACACTTAACTGTGTCTTCTTGTGTGCGTCTGTGTGTGATTATTCTGAAGATTATAGAGTCCTTAACTGGGTTATGTACACTGCATGTTTCATAGCATACATGTATATGTTTTGTCTCAAACAGAGAGAGAACAAGGGGTTAGTCTTGTTAGGATTACATCTGCAAAAGTGGCGTGTGTACCAAGGAGAGTGTGAGGATGTAGAATGATTGTATGAGTATGGTGTGATAGAGCATTAGGATATGATGGCCAACAAGATACTGTGTAGCAGTTCGGGTATGTGAGAGAGTCAGTGAGGACATTCTTTGAGTAGTTTGGATAAGTAGAGGGGGAGTGTCTGTTTGTTAGCATTCGGCCTCTGCAGGATGGCAGAAATGCAGCACCATAACTCTCCATCCAAGAGCCTATCCATCATTCATAGAACTGCTCAGAGAACGAGAGAGAGAGAGCAGTGAGGGGAGAGATGAGGAAGGAACAAGAAATGGGAGAGACCGAGATGGAAAGAAATGGGGAGAGATACAGGCAGAGGCCGGGGGATAAGGAGAGGATGGGGGAGAGAGGGAGAGAGAAAAAATGCTGCATCAGCATCAGGGGATTGAGTGAAAAACAGCACACCTCACACTTAACTGTGTCTTCTTGTGTGTGTGTGTGTGTGTCTGTGTGTGATTATTCTGAAGATTATAGAGTCCTTAACTGGGTTATGTACACTGCATGTTTCATAGCATATATGTTTTGTCTCAAACAGAGAGAGAGAGAGAAGTGATGAAAGGAGAAGGAGTTGTCAGACAGCTTATTTAAGAGGCTTAAGGCGGGAGTTATGTAAGTGACATCAGGTACCCTGAGACAGTTACACGTTCAATCAGAGTGAAAGACCAGGAGGATCCTGACCCCCTCCATTCCATCCTCCACATAGTCGTTCATCCTCAGGCAAGGGCTTAACGCTCCCCCTTTTTTTCCAAGAAGCACTTGTGCGACCAAGTTAAAAAATTTAGGAGCACAGACGAAAATGTGGGTGCGCAGTCAGTTCTGTTTTTAAGGGCTTAAACATAATGCATCACTGTTACACAACTAGAATGGCTCTTGGTGACCTCCATCTAGGCCATGCTGTATCTCACAATGTTAACGAAAGTGAAACTAAATCTGCGGGGTTCACCACTGGCTCATTCTACACAATGTCATGTTCACCCATTTTTGCTGGTAGTATTTGCAGACAATCAAAAAACCAAACCGTAAATAAAACCTTGGCAAAGGTAATTAAACATTCTAATCCACTAGTTTGAAGATTAACATTAAAGGTGCTATGTGGAGTTTTCTTGAAAAACATCTCAAACGGCTATGCTCTGTGTTGTCCAGATATTCACTGAAGTTAGCATACAACCCAGCTAGCATCGGCCGAGTTCATTTGCAATACCACGGTGTACCAGGTGTGGCCACTGTATTAAATATAATGCAAACGGAAGAGTGCATTATGGCTGCGTTCAAGAAAACTTCCAAGAAAAATCCAACAGAATTCCGCATAGCTCCTTGTAAAAATGGCAGGACACCACATTTTAAAGAATATTACTTCATTCTCTATCATAGTTTTATGTACATGTTTTATGTTTCAATATTTCATTTTGTTCGACTTGATATGGTGCAAGATGGGCTTGGCCAGGCTTTGTATTGGCCTTGTTCAACATTTCAAAGTTTTCATAAATTGCTTAACATTCTAATTTATATACATTTTTTATATTATTATGTTATATACGCCTCTTAGTAGACTAACTATTTTTTGTTTTGAACGCTCCCTTGAATTTGAAAGAAGTGAGAGAAGTCAATTGTAGTATGATATGAAACTCGATGTTTGGAAGGCGTGTTTTTTTTATGTAGTATTAGATTAGATTCAACTTTATTGTCATTGTGCAATGTGCAGAGTACAAGTACAAAGACAACGAAATGCAGTTAATTAGCACCAATGCTTTCCAACATTGTACATTATTTCTTAGTCCAATATTAACGCTGTTGGAAGTCATTTGGACCAGAACACCTTAATATTTGTTAAGCTAACACACCAACATTTAACTCGTATGCGTGTAAAATGGTCACACTGTTAAGCCCTGCCTCAGGCCAACCCCCCTCTCTCTCGCTTTCCGTCTTTCTCTCTCTCTTTCGCTCTCTCTCTCTCAATCTTCATTCCATCCTCATCCTCCCTGTTACTCTCCTTTCCACTCTCTTCCATTTACCCTGCCTTCACTCTGTCCATCACTCTTTCTATTGTGGAGTGTCTAATTGTGACTCCACTGGGTATATCCCTGATGCTGTTCACCTCAGTGGTGTCTCCCTCCTCTGAGTTTCAGTTTTCACTGAAAGGGATAGCAGTGTGCATGTGTGTTTGTGTTCAATCAGTTTCTGTGTCTGTGTTTGAGAGCCAATACACTATTCATACTACTTAGCCAGAAAGTAAGCCCCCCTATATCTATAGACCCTTTCAACAAGGTAAACAAAAACAATGCTTGAACGTTCTATTTGGGCCCCAATCTACTTCCTCTGCATTAAGATAACATATGGAATGTTAAAAAGGAAGTCTTGTGGGGCCAACTATGATGCTGATAATGGAACTCTCTTGAAAGGGTCCATACCATAATTCTTCCACACACAAATCAAAGCATATCACCTTAGCAAAAATCTTGTTAATGACATTTCATTTATGATCTAGTACCTCAGAAACATACCAGCACAACTTTACATATATCCTTGGTATCCTAACCTTCCTCAATGCCTCAAAACAACGGCAATAATACCCAGAGGTGGCCCTGTTTGCTCTCAAGGCCTTTATTTTCTCTATTCACATTTTCTTTATCTAACCCCAGTGCCACCACCTGCCCAGCATCTCCAAATAACCCAACTAATGGCCAAAGCAGCCGCTTCCCACCCGCACTTCAAACTCCTTAAGACCGTGACACATTTGAATTTAATCATCCAGCACAGATGAGGCAAACACAAGCTCTCAGGTGCAGTCACATCACCAGCAGCAGCAGCAGCAGGACAACATAGGCAGGTGCACACACACACACACACACACACACACACACACACTGAGTCATCCACTCAGTTCTGATGATACACTGCAGTGCTGGAAGAAAGAGAATGGCAGGAAGTACACACACACACACACACACACATACTACTCATTCACAGGTAGACAGTATTGTAGACAACATCAATATGGTTTTGCTCAAAATCATACATAGACAAACACATATGCATGTGTTTACACCAAAATGCACACAGACAGACACACACACACACACACACACAGACATCCATGATAATTTCCATCGCAGGAAACATCTCCCCTAATACCCCAGCACCAGTCTTGTGTGAGCCCAAGCTTTTGTATTGTGTGAGTGTGCACTGGTATGTTCATGTGCACCTGTATGCATGTTATGTTTACGTGCATCAGTGTGACTACTAAAACCTTTACTTCCGTCTCAGTTCTTTGGTTGAAAACTGATGTCTACCAGTGCGTTTGTTGTCATGTGCGACTGTGGACCACTTCACACTTTTTGCACCCGGTCTTGCATTGCACGTGCGTGTGAGTGTGTGCATGTGCCTGCCCTGCACATCCACAGCAGGGAACAATGATTCTGTACGTGTGTGTGTGTGTGCGTTGCAGGCGCATGTTGCGTTGCTCAGGACCCACAGGCAACAGACAGAGAGGTATCTCTTTCTTCAGCTCCTCTTCCCTCTTTTCAGCCTCCCCTCTCTCCCTCCCTCCGTCTCCTCCTCTCCCTTACCTTGCGCTTCTTGTCTCTGGAGCGGTTCCTCTTCCTGGCTTTCTCCTCCTCCTTCTCCTTGCGCTCCTGCTCAAGCTGAGCCTCCAAGTCCTTGTTCTTGCGGAGATGTTTGGCGGCTTGTGCCATGCTGGCGTCCGCTGGCGAGCTGCTACTGCTGGGCTTACGGGGTGGCGGAGATGCTCCCTTCTCCCCTCTCGCCTCAGTGCTCCTGCTGCTGCTGCTCCTGCTGCTGCTGCTGCTGCTGCTGCTGCTGCTGTTGGTCCCGCTCAAGCACAGTGACTCTCAGGACCCCTCCTCCTGCCCCTCTCTCGTTCACTCGCTCTCTCTCTCTCGCTCTCTCTCTCTCTCTCTCGTTCACTCTATTTCTCTCTCTCCTGCTCGCTCTGTTTTTCCCTCCCTCGCTGGTTCTCCTGCAGAGCAGAGCAGT
>NC_055964.1:25056762-25084262 GCF_018492685.1 Alosa sapidissima | reverse complement strand
CTCAATGAGCCAATCACTTGGCAAAGGGTTGTTCAGAAGCCAATCACGCATTCCAGCTGCAGGGGAAAGTTCCTGCCTCATTTTATTTCAAGATGAAGATGGAGTGGAAAAATATTTAGAATGGTTTCCAGTGTTATAGCACTTCCATTTTCCATTTCCATTTTCTATTTAAATTAGTCATATTTACTACATACATACATACATTTCAGTGTCCACCAGAAAAAAAACCGAATACAAGTGCCCAAGAGTGGAACTAACTGACTTTTGAATATACATTGAATACCTCATTAGTATCTATTAGTGATTTAGCCTATGCCATTTTGAGGAAACATGACATCACTGCTGTTGGGGTAGCAGAACATAATGATGCACCCTTACCCAAAATGAATGCTCTGTAATTTTATCTTGGCGCTATCAGGACTTCTGTGTCCATAGAGTAAGAATGCTTTCAAAAACATGACAAATTGCAGAATTCAGCTTCAGCATAAACACATCTACAGTCATACAAGAAAGAAGGCAGCTTGTCATATCCCTGTAAACATATTTTTGCCATGTTAGTATTTAGCCACTTAAAAACCAGTTATAGAGACCCTCCATGGCAGTGCACTTTGTGGTGTCTTGAAAAAAGTCTGTCACTTGCCAACAGGGCTGGCAGTGCGCATATGTTCGTTTTGTGTGCTAAAACACGTCCATAACAAGACTTCCATCCTAGGGGACACATATGCGCAAGGTGCACATTTGCACCTCACAAAGCATGCCCAACGTCGCCCAGGCCTTTTAACATGAAATGCAGACCACACTGTACCAGAAACCCAAATAAATTCTAGAACTCTTGAAATACTGTCATGATTAGCAACATTATCACTTACAGTACACTCACACACAAATTAATTGGAAGTACAGTCTAATGATTGATCTAATGACTAATCTTGAATGCATCAATGTTGCAATTACCCTGAACCATACCTCTGAAAGTCACAAAGCCAAGGATCTGAATGATTCTAAACTCCAGGCTTTCCAGAGGGAAAGAAATCTCATTTGCTCTGCTTGATATCTGTCCCTCCACTTTCAGTTTGCCTCATCCGTTTTGTCACAAAAACTTTCTCTTTCTGCTCACAGTTCGGTCTCATTTTCAATCGTCTCTCTCTTTCCAACTTAATTTTGCTGACCCACTAGAGATTTTCTTTTTTGTCACACTCATTCTCAGTTTAGCATTACTATCCTTTCTCTTAGATGCAGTTTATAGACATGTAAGACACTTTTCCACTGACCCATGTAATACAGCATATATGATACAATGCACTTGGGGCAAGTGCCTGTGTGGTATTCATATAAAGGAGACTTGTTTACAAACAACAACTTCATAGATGAGTTGCATGTACTTGACAAACCAGAAACCAGCAAAGAACTTCAAGCTGCCAAAGAAAAGCATGTCAAGAAATAGAGAAATATTTTAAAATACAAAAGACTGCAGACAATGGATGAAAATGAACATGTTCAGAGTGTCTGATTCACTAAATAAACACAATTTATAGTTCAAAAT
This sequence comes from Alosa sapidissima, assembly GCF_018492685.1. NCBI lineage: Eukaryota > Metazoa > Chordata > Actinopteri > Clupeiformes > Clupeidae > Alosa > Alosa sapidissima. The sequence goes on along the minus strand of NC_055964.1, from coordinate 25,082,719 downwards.
TCACAACAAATTGTTAGCAACAGATGTCACAGAGCTGTAGGCTTTCATAGCCCAGCGCCAGTGACATGTTGTCGACCTGGCTAATTCAATCTGGCCCCCTAATCATCCCCCAGTGTAATTGGCTCATTCACTCCCTCACTTTACACCTCAAGCTGGTATGTGGTGAGCGTTCTGGCGTATATGGCTGCCGTGCTTCACCCAGGTGCTACACCACAGGTGCTTTGGGGCAGCCGTGGCCCACTGGTTAGCACTCTGGACTTGTAACCGGAGGGTTGCCGGTTCGGACCCCGACCAGTGGGCCGCGGCTGAAGTGCCCTTGAGCAAGGCACCTAACCCCTCACTGCTCCCCGAGCGCCGCCGTTGAAGCAGGCAGCTCACTGCGCCGGGATTAGTGTGTGCTTCACCTCACTGTGTGCTGTTTGTGTTTCATTAATTCACCGATTGGGTTAAATGCAGAGACCAAATTTCCCTCACGGGATCAAAAACGTATATATACTTATACTATACTTATACTTACACACATTGTTGGTGGTTATTGAGCTTCCCCCTTCACTGTGAAGCGCTTTGCATGTCGAGAAGGGCTATGCAAATGTAATGTGTTCTTAATGAAGGAATGTGGTGACATGTCTGTGCCTCTCCAATGAACAGCTTAGCTCCACCCTTTAGTACTCCTTCATTATGATCTTCTTAAGGGTAAATTAAAATTACCATAGATATTCAAGTACAGTACTGTACATTTGGCAGTGGATAAATACCCTACTCCTTTGAGATTTGAAGACATGCTATACTGTATTTAGCAGTGGAGAAGGGCCGTAATCTGCTCTCTTCTCTAATCTGATGTTCATCTCTTCCAACACTGCTGCGCATGAACTGCTGCTACTGAAGACCCAGCTCTTTAGAGAACATCTCCTCTCATAGCACCACTTACAACAAGTCTTGCTGATCCTAGCACTTACCAGCCGTCTTGAACTGACACGTAACTGTTAAAAACAGCACTCACTGATGCACTTATCTTACTACTCTACCGTTTTTAAATTGTCTTAAAATGGTTGAGAATTGCTTAAACTTAAATTGTTTACCATGTTGTTAGTCGCTTTGGTTAAAAATGCGTCACCCAAATGTAATGTAATGTAATGTAATGCATGAAACCTGATTGTACTCTTCACCGCATGCTCAGTTACACTGTGTTGTATTAAATATATCAGGCCGTTTGTAATCAGTGTTCGCAGTGGTGAATTCCAGACTGGCATCCATAGTGAGAGCACCTGCATTTCCATGATCTGGGGAGCTGTACCAATCTGTCTCCACACATTCCCAGTTATTTTGACTGTACACTACTACACTACTACTAATTTCAGGATGAACCTAAAATCCACTGTAACCTTTACAGGTGAACTTAACGTGACCTTCTCTAAACTTTTGAATGCGCATGTCCAACAGTTCAATGTTTCAGTACTTTCTGTACTGAAACATTAAATTTCACCCAAAAGCCAGATAAAAGCCTAACTTTTTGTGAGTAGTGTATGTATTAGACTTGTCATGCCCAATGCAGCCCAATGCATTTGGGGCCCTTCTGTCCCCATACCCTCCAATCCATCCTTAAACAAAATAAGTAATTAACTCCAATTCATAACAATAATGTCCCATGGGAAGTCTGCATTTCATTTATTATAATAACTTTAATATGCGCCCTGTGTGGACTGTCACATAAGTGTAACCGAGGTCGTAATTCGTCTGCCGCTCACGGCCTTCGAACTCACCACCTCAACACACACCGGCATGGGAGTCGAACGCTCTAACCACTAAGCTAAAAGCCCAGGCTTCCAACTCAGCGGTTCGAAGCGTTCTTAAGGTTAGGGCTGTGAGGATTTACACGGGCAACTAGCACACTAGCTCAGTTCGCCTCCGTTACATAAGGATATGTTCTTCCTCTGGTCATGAGTTTGTGGTCATGTGTGTGTGTATGTGCGTGTGCGTGCGTGTGTTTGCGTGCTTGTATTGTGCATGTGTGTGTGTGTAAGAGACTTAAAGGGAGACAGAATCAATCCGCTAATTCATCTTCTCTCCACTCTCCACAGGTGAGGAACCCTGAGGGACCCCTCTCATTAACTCAGCTAATTTAGTCCCGCTCCCCACCAGAGGTACGCCACATGGCTACACGCTTTGATAGAGGTACATTTCTGGCAAAGACGCCATCAAATGAGTTGGTCTTCCCTCTGTGGTGTTACACAGAGCCGTCACTCAGCATCCGTCAGCTGGACCCAGATTACTTCACTACTCTGGTGTATAGGTTTGTCAGGATGTTTAGTGGAAACTACAGTCCAAACTCCGGTGGAAATTCTTTCACTGGTCTGAAAAAATCACTCTGACAACCAACCATAGAACCAATCTGAAATCAGTTCAGTATGGACCAGTTAGATGACATAAGGTTGTCTTGTTCTCTAATGTTCTTTTTTGTCTTGGTTTAGAGTTTGGGATGTGGTATTCTATTTCAGAACACTTTGCGTTATTGTTATATTTTACCTCATATTTTCTCATCATGACATGCTGTCAGTCTGGTATACATGTACCGCAACAGGAATCTTCACCTGTACTGTAGTTGAGTTAATATGATAGTGAGCCCGTGGAACAGGCTGAGAATGAACTAAAATGTAATCAAGTGTCTGTGCCTCTAAAATAAAAAAAAAATGTAAAAAATATTACAACCAAATAATTACTTGCAAGTGGGGACAAATTATGTCCCCATAATTGTGCCCATAACATATAGTATGTGGTGCCAGTAAAGATTGTGAAAACCCTGATGATTCATTCATCCCAAGTAGACCCATACAATGGGAGAACGGATAGAGGGGTTTCAGTCACATTCATGCGTATTGAACATATTTGAGCTATTGAAAATCATCTGAGCAGCTCTGAAACCTACCTGTGCTCTGTTCAAATTCCAGAAAGACCCTTCAATTTTGCATCTTTCTAAAACACTGAAAATTACTCATTTAGATATGAATCATATTGCACATTTTGGGTCTGCAATTAAGAGCTGGGATCGTAAATTTTGTCGCAACTGTTCTCTCACTTCCTTCGATTTGGAATTAATGTCCGCATGTTGACATCTTACTCAAGAGCTGCTCTCTGTCTCCAACTGTTGTCACCCCCCAACTCATCAATGCAGACCACAGGTCCTAGCATGTGTGATATTGAGCCACACATACACACACATAGGGAAGCACACACTCGCACACGTGCACACACATACAGTCTCACTGCATTGCAGCACAGGCAGCACAGTGGCTGAGCTCATCATAGCCTTTACTGCCCCCTATTGGCCATGTCAGGATATTACAGCCACCTTCAGACAGGCAACACAGAAGTCAGTGTCTAGACACACGCACAAACAGATATTACTCACAGTATACTCACACAGATTGGCATTACCAAAGCTTGTGGACCTTTTATCTTTTCAGCACCCAAGTCTGATAGTAATTCTGGATAGGTGTTGTAGTAATCGGTTTACCTATGGGTCATCTGACTGGTGGTGTGCCTATTTGTGACCAGTTTGTATCAGGGATGTCTCATTGGCAAGCCATTCAAAGAGGGTATCTCATATAAATTCCTTTCACACTTCACAGTCTGTCTGTCTGTCTGTCTCCCTCTCTCTGTCTGGCCCCCTCATATTAACCTTGAGATAACTCCCTCTTCCTGCCACAGCGAACACATTCCAGAAAGCTTTCACAGACTTTAATTGTGTTAATCAAACTGGCATCCTCGTTCAGTTGCAAACCATGAATGCGGAGAAGCTTCTGCCCAGGTGGCCCTGACTGAGCTCCCAGGCGTAGCACTGGGTCTGCGTAGAGCCGACCCTCGGGAACGTCGCCAAAGATCGGTGCCCTGTGAGAGGCTACCCTGTGGGGGAGAGCCTGTGGCTTTGGCAGCTCCAGTGGAGAGAGGGAGGGAACCAATAGGGAATGCCATATGGCAGAGAACAAACCAAGGGCAGGGCGGAGGTGTGTATGTGTGTGTGTGTGTGTGTCTAAGAGAGATAGAATCAGCTATTAAGTATGCTTTTGGACCTGATTCGGAAGTCATTTTCATGTATTAGTCAGATAAAATGTGTGAAACTCAGTATAGGCCAAAATGCATGCTGCTCCAGTGAATCAGCATGCATTCATGCATACACACAAACCAGTGTTGCCACAGTTACCTTGAAAAAGTAATCTGATTACTGATTACTCCTTTAAAAAGTAACTTAGTTACTTTACTGATTACTTGATTTTAAAAGTAACTAAGTTAGATTACAAGTTACTTTATTAGTTACTTTCAGCAGCTGCCGACAACACCCCCAACTCCTCAACATAAAAATGATAACCGGTTTTGCCAATACTCACTATACTGGAAGTGCATTTTAACAGCAATGTATAGCAGACATCCCAACCTAACCTACTTAGATACTGAAATTCAGATGTTTGTTCAATAATGTAGTAGTACACCAAATAAGGAAGGCCTATTGATAGAAATTGGTATAGTAAAATATGTAGATTTTTTTTCATGTAGCCTTGGCAACTAGCCATCTTGTAGCCTATAGGCCTGAGTAATATGCAAATGAAATTACACTTGTTAAACTCACCTCAACAAGTCTTTTGCAATCATTTACCCGCCGTGAGCAATGCTAAAGTCGCTGTTACAAACAGTGCAGTGTGCAAGATTATCATTATGTTTTAATCTTTTGAGACAATTGGGTACACTTTTGTGTAGTCTCGATGTGAAATGGGTCTTGAATCTCCCTTTTTGAGGGGCACTGACGCTGCCATGACGCTTCTGTTCCTAGATACACTGACTGAACTGATTATGTTTGGGAGAAAAGAGATATAGGGCTGTATTTTGGGTACCAGCGCATGGCGTAAAGTTCGTTATTAACCCGCGCAAAGTTGAATTCGGTATTTTGCACGTTTATATTTCAAGCATTGCGCCCAGGGGTGTGGCAATAGGGAGGGGCCTAGCGCGTTGTCTAAAAATAGCTATCATACACCACCTAAACCTGGTCAGAAGTCAATGGCGAGTTGTTCATATGCTATTTTAAGAGCGCATGTCAACAGTCATATTGGCAGGTGCACGCACCATCCTTCTATCATTCATGAACGCACACCAGCGCACGTCCATGTAAAGCATTACAAATTGCACGATTACAATGGGAAACATAATTAGAATAAAGATATTACGAAATACTTACGTTATTCACCATCATTTGCAAATTGGTAATGACGGTTAAAAGTGATTAGGGGAGAGGCGAGAGACACGTATGGAGCACAGCTGAAGACGCACTGTAACGAGATATAAGCAACTCCTCTGCAGGATAAATGTTGTTTTATTCAGTCATTTGAGCACATAAGTGTTGCTTTTTCCAGCCTATGTTTTCGGTGGTAACCCATTGTCAGTCAATAGTGAAAGTAACTGCATATAACTGTCTTGTCGTTGACTGACTCCTTGGTGAAGTTAGTTTCACTTTGCCAATGAGTTCAAATAATAGACGAGTGCAAATGCGTGAAGGCTATGCTAGGTTTTAGTAAAGCATGGTTTAAGAATGCCTATTCCATACGGTCTCGCAAGCAGCCTCCTTCAAATGCGCCGTTGAATGCCAAAATACAGATGCATTTCTTTGACATATCGCACTTTGCGCCGTTAAAAGGAATGACAGATGTCATTCTCATTGGTTTAAAATGATGTTACGCCCCAAACACACCCATATGACTGATTAAAAAATCTAGGAACACCTTGTTGCGCCATGCGCTCCACGTTTGATAACGAAACCCCTCCCAACTGGACATCCTACTAAATTTGAATAGACTTTTGACGATTGACGATGCACTTTAGAATGTCATGATACGGCCCATAAGCACTTACACTGAAAACTGATTGGTTGATTTAGCAAAACAGACCAGGATGCTCTCTGTCTTGGATGCGCTTCAGGCAGATTGTTTGGAGGGTTTGGAGGGTTTGGAGATCATGATGCCGTGTCCGAAATGTGCATCCATTGCTCAGAAAAATAAGGCTTTGACAAATTCTGGGAAATTCTTGGATTCTGCCATAGACCTCAGTGTTAAAAAGAGAGCCGATCACTGCATACATGTGCGGGGGCGTGTACTGCTACCCTATTTGCATACATTTCCAGGGACAGGAAATGGCCTCTCATGAAGTATCTTCATAATCAACCATCTTTGGCACCACTCCTCTCTCTCTCCCTCTCCGTTGTGTGCGCATTAAGCTATGCACACGCTTTTTGAAGCAAAGATTCTAGAATCTTTGATTTGAAGTCCGGTCTGGCTTGCGTGCTCTTGTTCGCTCTAGGTTCCGGGAGATTTTATGTAATTTGCGGGCATCAGGAAGCCGCTATCAATATGTGGGAGACTCCCAAAACTTCGGGAGACTTGGGATGTCTAGCTAGCAGGGCTTGAAAACAAAATTATTTTTCAAATGTTCCGTTCCGAACAGTTCAGGTAGGCCTATGTTTAACGTTTTCGTTCTTGCATGCATATCGGTCCTGAACCGGTTCGGAACGCAAAATATCGTTCGTTCTTAAAGTTCCGGCAGTGTTTGGCGGGCCTATCAAGTCTATTTTTGTGGACTTTACCTTAGAATAGACATACACATTATTTCCCCCTTGATTTAGCCTATACCGTAGCTATGCCCAAAAATAATAAATCACAGGCGGCATCCAAAAACATTCAGATGGGCTATCCATCCCATAGCCTACAGACTTACTGTAGGCCTAACCTATGCCTATAAATAATTTCTTATCAAAAATATTTCTGGATACGTGCTAAACTCCTTACCTGGTTGTAGCCTAAGTTTTATCCATATGGAGATCTTCAAAGGCTTGCGCTATAATTCCAACCCTGTTTATAAACAAACCTGTCTGTTGCTGACAAGGCCTATCTCAAATTTCCCGTTTAACTCTTCTACATAGAATAGGCTATAATTGCGCAAACATTTCAAATCCCGACTTTAAAACGACAAGGCGTGGACAGGCAAAATAGGCTATTATGCATAGGCGGGCTTGTTTTTCGCACAACCGGAAATAGTCTCCATGACATAGGATATGCTTTTGTGAAATTTTATAAAATATATAGAGAATGAAAAAAAAACGTTATTAACCGGTTTTGTGGATTTCAGAATAATGTTTCTGTTCCGGATCAGTTGAAGACCATTTTGTTTTCGTTTCCGTTTCCGCTTCCCGTAAAATTCCGTTCGTTTTCGTTTCCGTTCCTTGAACCGGTTCGGAGCCCTGCTAGCTAGACAGCACTTTGTCGCCAGCACAGAATGTACAAGTAATGACTGATGAAATGTGCATCTCTCTCTCTCCCTCCATTGTTGTTTACGTTTGTGTCGCTGCACGTGAATTGTCCTCATGCTGAAAACGTGAGCATAGCCTACATGACATTAATCCCCAAGACAAGAAGAAAGCAAAGAATATATCTTTTTATTAAGGAAAATGACAAAAATAGTAATACACAGTAACTTAGATGAGTAACTTTAATCTGATTACTGGTTTGTAAATAGTAGCGCGTTAGATTACTCGTTACTGAAAAAAGTGGTCAAAATAGACTAACGCGTTACTGGCATCACTGACACAAACACACTCATAAACACAGACAGACAACAACACACAAACACATTCACATACATTCCCACTGTATTCACAGATCTATACAAGAAAGCTCTTTGTTTAAAATAGAATACCGGTATCCAGAACTCTGTGTAGGACAGTGCCATTCTATTTCGAACAGAATATTGACTGTGCCAAGATCTGAGTGCTCCAGAACGGCTCTGATTGCGTTTGTCTTTCAGCATGTCTCCTGAATGGTCTTGTGAGCCCTCTGTTTAATTTGTTGTGTCTTGCTGTGGACTTGACTCAGGGACTCAGGGTGATCTACAGCAAGCGATCAACAGACCAACTGTTCTGGGACACTGGCTTACACACAGGCGCCAACATCGGTGATGTAGCAAAGACATCTGGGTTTAGGAGTGTTATGGCGGCTTGCAACATGCAAGGTAGCTGAGGGTGCACTATAATGTTTGCCCAGGGCACATTCAAGGTTGCTGAGGGTGCACTATAATGTTTGCCCAGCCAGGGCACACATAAGGCAGCACCACCACTGAATATAGTGAGTATGAAACGGGCCTTACATAAAACAATAAATTATTTGGATTTAAATTAAGAATGTCATTATACAGCTGCAATGAACTGTACAAGTGCATTCAGCAGGGAAAAACTTGTGACATAACACACTCTCTGGTGCTGCCCTATTTGCTGCTGATCTATTGTTTGGTGGACAAAACTTCAGCTTGAAATACTAGATTGTATTAGCTGCAACAATTGCTTACGTAGATTTCTGTAAATGTCCTTTTGCACTACTGGCTACTGTCCAGTACTTTCATTCTATTTATTTGCTTTTTAATGACTGTGTTTTGAAGCCCATTCTCTCCTCCAGTTCGTTTTGACTGTTGCGACACTGTGGGCACTAATTGGAAAGCAATTACAAGTCTTAAAGATGACAGAATGGAGTCTTTTACATTGTTCTCTGATGTTAACATAAAAGGTACTTTAGACTGTTAAAAACATGCTCAGATGCTATTTTACAAGGCCATTTACAATCCTACGATTAGTCTGGGGAAATAAAAAGGCCCATTTAGCAGATATCTAGTGTCCCCTCATGCTTATCTGGCCCCCACATAAATAATTAAGTGAGCTTTACTTTGATGCCTTGTAGCCAAATATCATTCATATAGGCTCCGTCAACTTCTACCTTAATCTCCAACTCAGAGTGGCAACGTAACATGTGGACAGCCTATCTATGCATCATGATGTCTTTGTTCAGATTCACCCGTTTTTTAGTGGTCATGCCAAAGTCTGAGATTTGCACATGAAGGAGGAAACGACCGTGTTTTTGGTTCATGGTAACTTTGTAGCATGCACCAAACCCATGATAGCTATAGTTCATTCACAAAATGCTTTTTGATTGTTGATAGACTTTGCACTTTGCGAACCATTTAAATTAGGGCCCTGTCTATAGCACTGTATTTTCTGTTGAAACATGTTTTTATGATATGCCTCCACTTTCTACCTTTTTGTCTTGTCGCATCACTATATTGTTGAACTTGTTTGTGTCCATAGTGTTACAGATCTATGCACAGTACAATACAAAAGTGAGAGGGTCTTTCCCCCTTCCCACTACTAAGAGAAGTGAAAAATGAATTGGACCTGCGGAAAAGGCTGTGGTGAGTAAGACTGAAAACCTTGTTATTGAAGAGTCAGGAAGCAGAAAGGACTTCAGCACACCGAGAATCAAATCCATTTTGTGCAGCTAATGTTGCTCATTAAGCAAATGTAAAACATATATTTTAGTTTAATGCATGATTTATTCTAAGTTCTGGCCAGAAGAGGTTGTATTTGTGGAGTTTTCAGTCAGCCAATGACTCATTTCAAATGACTCACCCAGCCTCAACTAAGGCACTGAGGCTGTGAAGAAATCAGTCTGTGCACAGGATTAAACAAAATCACAAATTCTCTACAAGAAGTGAAAATAAGGCTGGAGGCTGTTGTTAGAAACTATAGGGAGAAGTCATGTAAAATATTTGGGACTCAGCAGTTACTTCAAAAGCCAAAGCCCATCCCATGCACTGTAATTACACAGCACTACACACAGTATAACAGAAATGACTCAAATGTCAACAGTACCAGAGAAATTCATTTAGCTGATTTTCTGTCAGTATCTGTCCATGAGTTTTACTGTCCTCGTCTATGAATTGTTGAAGTTGTTGTTGTTGTTGTTGTTGAATTGTCTACTGTGAGGAAACCTCCAAGTGGCTTCTCCAAATGTTCCAGAGGAGTACGCCACGCAGCACTACAGCCCACTGTGTTAATGGCGAGAGGGGGACATGGCAGGATGTCAGCGTGTGACAGGAAGAATGACCTCACTCCCTTGGATATTTGACCGTGAGGAACAGGACTGCCATTGCAACCTTTGACCAAAAGATGTCTCCCTCACCTTTCTCATCTCACTTTTCCAGAAACCATGTGAAGTATTCACAGAATTTACACAGTATTCATACGAATGAATATGTGGCATGTAGTTGCAGTTACAATTTCTTTTGTCCTCAGATCCCTGTACAGTTGTTTCCATGGTGCACTATTACTTTTTCTTAGTGGTCACAACAATACATAGCAATGTAGCACATAGGGCTATGCTTTCTATGACATGCTATGCACATGTTGATAACGTCACACACACACAAACCAATGCTAATTTACTAGGCAAAATTATTTTGTCAACTTATACCACGATCATAACCTTGCATTCAACAGTTCTTCGTAGCCTAATTGAATTCCTTTGAAGTTACCCCTTTTCATATAACTTCTTTAAAAAAAATGACTACAAACATAAGACAGGAATTCTGCAACACTACAATTCTTGGTCACTCTTTCTTAAGTTAGTCTGGAAGTTGGTTGATTTATGATTTTATGGTAATCTGATAGATGATTTTGGTTTCTGACCTGCTGCCTGTTCAGCTAAAGTGATTAAGAAAAAGGTAAAAAAAATACAAACTCTATGAGTTGACCAGAGAATTGGAGGCTTTGGGCGTCCACCTTGATGAGGACAGTAACAAGAAGAAAAAGAAAAGCAAAAGGCAGATAAAGCGGGCACTCCAAAAGCTTCACATTAGTGAACTACAGAAGGTACAGTTGGACAAAGCCAATGGGCCAGTGAGAGCTGAAGAAGCGGATAGATGGCCTGTACTGCCCATGGAGGCAAGATGAAAAGAAAATAGATGATACTATAGGTGATACATCAAGTAAAAGTTGATGAAAACGGTGATGCCATTGATGGAAAACACAGTATCCTGGACAAAGTGGAGAACACGCTGAGTGAGTATAAGTGCAGATAGGCCAGTAAGTAAACAAAATACCAAAATCACATTTCAAAATTAAAAAAAAAAAAATCTGTGGGGGGGATTTTAACATTTTAACAGGAACATTCCATCTGACAGATGATGACGCTGCTGAGGTAGAGAACCCCCAAAGGCTGAGGGTGGAGAGAGAGCAGGAGGAGAGGGACAAAGTGCCCTTGGATGGAGCAAAGGCAGCGGACATCGCCATCCAGGGCCAGGAACTTACCCAGTGTAAGACAAAATAAACATTGGGGAAGAGTGCTACATCATGCATGTCATTTAAAAAAAAAAAAAAACGTAGTATGGCTAGTATGTTCTAATGACAAGACGCACCCAGGATGTTTGGAAGTGGAAAAGGAAAAAGTGCTAAGGCTAAGGCCCACAAACTATTCTTCATATCTTTGCTCTTGTGGATGTTTGTTTATTTTTCTTGTCACAGAAACACTTCGATAAAAGTAAGTCCACTTTGACTTGTACTGTGAAAGTTGTACAATGAGCATCAGCCCACTTTAATACTCTTCTGTCCAAATTTGTCCCAATGAGACTGATGGGTGATTCTCATGAAGCTATAGTTAACATGTCCGGGTCCTATTTTCTGAAAACAATATTTTATTAATAATAACTATGATATTTTCTACAAAGACAGTAAAGAATACTATAGGGACAGATGTTTTTATTATCATTTTAACAGTATTTTGATAGTAATTTAAACAAAAAGCACAGTCAATTCTCATTACCGAAATGTGTCCGGGTCCATTATTCTATTGTTTGTTTTATTTCATGAAAAGTTCTTTTTACATAAATTGAAGAAGATTATACAAAGTTGTGTAAAAATGTCTATATTTTTGGTTAATATTTATGGTATTTTACAAAAGGAAATGTTACATTTATTGTAAAATTATTGTGTCCACACTAAATGTTCCTCATTACCGTAATGCGACTTGCCTGCCTATAAAAAGTACACTGTTCCCTTAAATTAACAAGCAGACCCATGATGCAACACTTGGGACAAAAGGTTTAAAATGGAATCAAGTTCAGTTGTTCTCTCTTCTCTCACATCATGATATTTGTGTTAATGTCATAGAATCTTTATTATGTTACACTGTTGATTATCATTAACAATATGCTGCGATACTCAATGCTTTCAAAAATATATAAAATTATATTTGATGATGATGAAGACAATATAAGACTTTAATATTTTGTAAAGGTTAAGGTTGCATAGCCTGCTAGCATTTTGTGTTATTTGCCAACTTAGTCAAGAACATCTCATTACCGTTACTCCAATTCCTCATTACTACGCATTTTAAAGGGTAATAACGGTAATGAGAAGCTGACTTGCGGTAATGATACGGTGATGAACTTGATATAAGATGACTTGTTCTCTCTACTAGTCAGGTTCACCAATCACCCAACATCTAGCGTTCTCTCCACTAACTTATTTCTCACCCCATTGTTGAAAGGGGTTAACTACAGAGTGCCTGGTCCCTTGATATACTTTTACCTCGATTGTCTGGTCTGCTCTGTACTGGCTCTGTGTTTTTGACTGTGGATTCTGTCTGTCATTTTTTGGTGCCAAGTTGTGCCAAATAAAAGGCTGCAGGATGGCACTCAGTTAACTCCCATCTGAGCCTATGTGGGTGACATGACCAATGTACCTGTGGCCATGTGTCCATCAGCTCCATGTACCCGTAGGCCAAGTTGAATGATAAATGGATAACTAGGATATAACCTAGCAAATGTAGAGGTGTATCTATTAAGAGAGGTGGAAGAACAGTTCTATATTGATGGCGAGTTGATTCCGTCTATTGTGAAAAACATGACGAGTTTAGGGAGGCGGTACAATGTTGTTGGGCAGGAGCAGAAAATAAGAAAAGAGTTTGGTCTTGGTATCAGTTGGAAAGTGTGGGGTACTGTAAGTCTACAGCACAGGAGAAGAGACAGATGGTAACCAGCTTGTTTTGAGAGCAAAAAATATTTTGCGGACTATACAGTAAGTCACACTTTTTTTCATAGTTTTGCTGGTCCTGCGACTCAGGTGCAACATACATATATTTATATATATGTTTTTTTCCTCTTCATGACACATTTTTTGACTAGTGCGACTTCGACTCCGGTGCGACTTATAGTCCGGAAAATACGGTAGATGTTCAACAGCGGTGCCTCAAGCAAAACAAGGACAATGGATGAACTGGCATGATGTAGAGAAGAAGTATAAGTATATATACTTTTTTGATCCCGTGAGGGAAATTTGGTCTCTGCATTTAACCCAATCGGTGAATTAGTGAAACACAAACAGGACACAGTGAACACACAGTGAGGTGAAGCACACACTAATCCCGGCGCAGTGAGCTGCCTGCTTCAACGGCGGCGCTCGGGGAGCAGTGAGGGGTTAGGTGCCTTGCTCAAGGGCACTTCAGCCCTTGAGATCAACTGGAGAGGGCTAAGGCCATGGATGCTACTGCAACTGGAGAGATATATGGGCCATAGATGTGACTGCTTTGAAACCAGACAAATTAGCACATTGTCTAATTTATTGTGCTAACTATTCCCTTTTGATGATGTGATGGAGAAAGCCTTTGAAAGCAATAAGTTAAAGTATGCAGAACTGGTATCAGAGGTACCAGAGGGAAGGTGACTGACCAGCACACACAGTGGAGATAGGTGTTTGAGGCTTTGTAAGTCGACCACAGCATTTCTGTGAGATCTTAGTATTCAAATATGGTCACTGAAAGGAGCTGAAAAGGGAAATCAGTGGCCATGACTGAGGCCCTCATGGCAACCTGAATTGACTCTGAGATGTGTTAAATCTTGCTACTGTGTTTCCGGAGGGGTAGTTGTTGGTGCCCACTCTAGGGCTTGAGGTTTGCCTGGTTATGTTGCTGATTGGATCATAAACAGCCACAGCAATGAAGAGGAATGCCCAAAGAATTTGTTGGTAGAGAGTGTGGATGGATCTGGGAAGCCAGACACTACTGTTGAGCCTTCTGGAGGTGTCATGGGCCTAATAAGGGGTAATTAGGAGCTTACAAATTCTTAATTAAGGGTCTAGTAAGGGTAGAATAAGGTCTTGCAGAATAAGGTATTAATTAGTGACTTATAATGACTAACAAATGGCTAGTATGCTACTAATATACATGTTAGTAAGCAGCTAATTAATGGTGAATATGCGTGTCTTACAGTTTTTTCTGAATGCTTAAACACATTTTTTGTAACTATGGCTTTTTTTGCAAAACTCTACACACAAATGGCAAAACCACTCACTGAGTTCGCAAAACTAAAAGCACAAACACTGCTTTGCACTCAGTTTGCAATTTTGTAACACACACTTTGCACAACTGTAGGCACAATGGCTATTATTTACACTATTTTGCCAACTCTCTGGCACACTTTCTCATGTGAAAACTGTTTTAGATAATTAGTTCACTTTGCAATCAGCCTAAGCACTATAAATAAGCCACAGGTAATGTACAATGGGTACGATGGAGTGAGCAGGAAGAGTGAGAAGAGAAAAAAACAGACAAAAAAACAGTCTACATGTGGGGATATTGTCATGTCAGGCCTGGATACGTCATTCCAGAATATATTTTTCCCGATGCCTGTGATGTAGACAGAATTTTGAGAGAGACGACCCGATGTAGACTGATTTGTTTTGTCTCAGTGAAATGCTATTTTGTGTTTTGATTTGGAAAAACACACTTGTGTTTGTTTTGATGTGTGTAAATAAACACTAATACTTGAAGTTGGGATCCCTGTATGTTTACAGAACTATGACAAAAGTATGACCTCAAACTGACATAGTCTACCTTGTGCACAGAGAAAGCAAAAGCCAGATGTGTTTTTTATTCATACCATCAGTGTGTTGTTGGCACATTGTGTGCTTACTATTGTGATGGCTTGTGTTTACTGTTAGATACGTTTTACGAAGGTGTGAAGAGTTAAGCAAGGTGTGTTAGCTTTTGCAAGAGAACTACAATGTTTTGCTGATTGGGTGAGAGGTTTTGCCATTTGTGTGTAGAGTTTTGCAAAAAAAGCCATAGTTACAAAAAATGTGCTTAAGCAATCAGAAAAAACTGTAAGCAATCAGAAAAAACTGTAATATAAAGTGTTACCAAGTTGTTGTACTATATGTTATACTTATATAGTTCACATTCTATTTAGTCACTTAAATGAAAAAATCAATCAAATGAGGTAGATAATATTTTGATGTCAGTTTGACAGGCTTCGTGAGATTCACCCTCATGCATTTCTGAAGATTACACCTCTTACTGTAATGACCGTTTTAGATTTAGTTTGAATGATTGTAGCTGCTCCACCCAAAGCAAATTTCACCAATGTCGGTTGTGTGGTCAAAATGATTCTGGGGTGACCAGTCTATCAAAAAACAGGAAAAAATCAGTTAGAATCTCAGAGCATATCACTGTGAATAAAAGTATCTGCCAAGTGAATCAATGTTTATGTTCATTTAGCATCAGGTCATTCGCTACTGCAGTTTCCCTGTCTGTCCAGTAGGTGGAGATCAGTCCACACAGTCCTCCTCTTCTATTACACAGTCTGTGTACAGATACTCAGGCATTTCTACTGCACTGAGGTCATGTCCTCCATCATCTTTCTCAAGGTTTTGGAGATTTCATTAAATGAGAATTGAGCTGATGACAACTAAGATCTGTGTATTAACACAGCATTGCATAACGTGTTTTTATACATGTAATTGTAGATACACATGCACTTAACCTACCATATGAATTGCATTTCTAGGTGCAATCTGATAGGAATGAGGTGGTGAAACTATAATGTACCGAAATCTGGGCCATGATACAATATTACGATTCTTTTCATTTTACAATACAGCAAATGTTTTGGAATTGAATTCTACAATATATCTCTATCTATTATGACTACTTTTTGAATACTTTTTACAATTTCCGCTGTGATGCAAGACCAAAATTAGGTATTGTGAACCTTATGAAAACAATGTTATCAGAGTAGTGGTACATACCAAAATAAAATTTCGATCATAATACTGAATAAATTGCTCTTTCTCAAAATAAGACTAAATTAGTTTGAATTCATGGAGTGTAGTACAAATAATTGATGGCTCACATGAAGAAAAATAAGTGAAAGGGTATCGAGTGGTGCCACAGGAAAAAAGAAAGGGGGAAGGTGAACAACAGGGGTAAAGATAGGCTCACTGCCATGAAGGCTAACCTACATTTTGGGAAATTAGGGAATGCAACATTGACAATTACTCTCAAATGCAATGATGGACGGGTTGCCTTTTTTCATCTACATGATCAAATAATAATTATCACTTTATCACATTATCAACAGACTTTTTTTTTTATTTTGAATCATGCAACAGAGGAGACAGGAGCGAGAGAAAGAAACAAGTTGTTTTTCCTGAAGAGGGAGAGAACAGGGGAGACCCTTCTGAGACGAGGAAAGGAAAAGAAGGAGAAAGAGAAGAGCCTTCCCCTGTTCAGCTCCCTCTGCTCTCCAGCTAACCCTGCACATTCATCATCCATTCATTTCCTTCATGTGATCTCATGCCATACTTCCTTATTAGTCTACCTTAGTCTGGTCTTACATTCTCTCTCTCTCTCTCTCTCTCTCCTTCTCTCTCACTCTATGTAGTGTATGTAATATAGATAGATAGATAGATAGATATATATGTAGATAGATAGATACATAGATACATAGATAGATAGATAGATAGATAGATAGATAGATAGATAGATAGATACTTTATTGATCCCCAAGGGGAAATTCAAGAAAAGGGGAAATTCAAGTATATATATAATATATTGTTTAACAGGTTAGTATGCGAGTACATTTATTGTTGACCAAACTTACTTGTCAAATGTTGGGCCTGCATGTCTGTTCAGGACAGACATGGCATGTAGCTCACTACACATGTAAACGCACATTTTCATCAGGACTCAAAAGAGACTCCAGATGAGACTCTCCAGTCAATCAGCCCTTTAATCACCCACTCCAGCATAGGTCACTGTCCTCAAGGCTCTCTCTCTCACTCTCTCCCACCTCACTCTGTTGGTCGCAAACATACACATAATTTTAGATATTAAAACAAAATTAGAAACCGCTTCACACACACTCACACACATACACACAAAGTCACACGTTCAGACATTTGTACACAAACACACACCCAGTGAGAGAGAGAGGCAGCAGGTGCTCCTTCTTGGGCCTTAATTACATGATCTCTGATTCCTCTAATTGATATGCTAATGAGTGTGTAATTAATGCAAGAGCAAAAACATCCGCACCCCTATTAATTAATGAATTTATTTGATCATATATGGCCTGCTTATTTACGCTGCAAGGCTTGCTGTGTGTGTGTGTGAATCTCAACTCCTGGAATCTTTCTCTTCAAAGAGGAAATATTTCTTCTGCAGAAGAAAATGGAGCTTTATTTCATGTCACTGAATCTCCACAGCAGACACACACTAAAACCATACTTCTGAAGAAGCTAAAATATCCCTTGTTCAGAGTAGTTAAGATGATATACTTACACACACACACACACACACACACCATTCACACATCTGTCAGAAAGGCAGAAATAATATCATTAGAGTGACTAGCCTGCTTAACTAACCAATAAACACAAACACACACACACACACTCACCAGGGTGATGGATGATTCTAAAAGAAGCCAGGTCAATTAGTGTGTGTATTCTCCTCAGACACACAACTACAACACACACACACAAAACTGTCACCCTGTCTGGGTTTAATTCATCAATCCAACAACTGCTTCTCAACACACCCACACACGAGCACTTTAAGCTTATCAAAACACACTACACACATGATTTGGTTTAATGTCGTAATACATTTACATGCTCAGGTGTCGTATCAGATGTAAAAGCAAGACTCTTGTGTTTTTAAGCATGTTTTCCTTGGTTTTCACGACTGCTGAATACAGACACACATACACAGCCTCTCTCATTTCTTTCTCTTTGTGTGTGTGTGTGTGTCTTACATTTAGAGGCTATCCCATGGGATTGCTCTGTCAGGCCCATCTGCCGGTCCTCTCTGCTGGCCTCAGGGGAGTGCGCGCGCGTGTGTGTGTGTGCGCACGTGCATGTGTGTGTGTTTGTTCGTGGACAGAGACTCAGTATTTCTAATGGTCAGATACAAAGGGAGTATGATTGGGAAGAGCTGTTTGTGGGTGTGTGTGTGTCTCAACGGGTCTTGTTCTTGGCAGTAACCTAAATTACCTCAACTCAGAGACATCTAGAAACAAAAATACATATCCCCATACCTATATGAACACGCACATACGCACACAAACACACACAAACACACACACGCAAACATGGGACTTTGGCTACTGAGCTAATTGGGTAGATTAACACAACACATCCCCTGAGATAGAGAGGGCAAGCTGGGGTATTTCAGACACACAAACACCCTGACAGAAACACACACACAAACCACACAAGGACACACACTTGCTCATACTCTTACACACATTTACAGCCCAATGAAACTTACAAATTAATGTGAGTGTGGCTAAGTAGTGTTTCTTTGTCCCTGGAGGTCCAGTCCACAGGACGGCTTAGTTGGAATCAGAGTTGTTGATGTTTTTTGGAGCTGTGATTACTGCTGTCTTACTTATTGCAATAGTTATTATTGCTGCCAGGGCTCAGTGAGAAATGGTTACAACTCAAAGATCGTTGCCGGAAAAATAATGGCAAAATAAAATGCAGAGGGCTTGCCAAACTGATTATATTATCAAAAGCCTTATTTTGAGGAGTTTGCACAGATTCATAAGTAATTATATATTATATTTGTTTTGTCCTACATCACATCTTAGCATACCAGCAAAAATAAACAGTAATATGAAAAGAATATGAAGAGGAAAAAATGACTACATGGACTCTTTCAGTCCTTTAAGGGTTTCTCAGATTGTTTCTAGAGATGAGGACTTTGTGTTCGGAAAACCACAAGGGAGGATTTTCTAAAGAGTCCTTGTCATGGGTGTTTGGTAATTGGTTTGAATGCTGTTTTGAGTTGTGAGGACCACAAGTATATTTGTAAACAAGAAGGTATTTGAATGTGTGGGTGTGGTGCTATAGGTAACATTTTGTTTTCTTAAGAACCTCCATGACCAAGGGCTTTAGTTTCACACTTTTAGAACTGTCTGACTTTTGGAGCTGATTGAGCTCAGATTACACTGAATACCAGCACAAATCAGACAAACCTGTGTTGGGGCACTGACCTGGGATCAGTCAGTAGTCGGATCCTTGTAATCAGATTGTCTGGCTGAGACAGCAACTGTCTTTGCAAGACCTCAATTTATACCTTGATATCAGCATGGTGTAACAGCCAAAGCTGCAGGGAGCAAACACAATGTACACACACACACACACACACACAATTGACCAATTGCATACAGGACACACTAAAGCACACACAGTTTGCACAGAGATGCATAAAAAAGAGGCTCAAAACCACAGACAGAGAGACACACACACACACACACATAAATGCAGACAAGAACATATGGCTGCTGACAACAGAGTGGCATTTTACTTGTCAAATTAGCAACATGAAAGAGAGGAAGGAGGAGGGGGTCACAAACACAGAAACAGTCTAAAACCAAGCAAGAGAGACAACAAGGCAGTGAGAAATGGGAGGAACTGGAATTTAAAACAGCTTGAAGGGTTTTATCATCATTGGAACATAGCAAACTCTGACACACACACACACACACACAGAGAATATAACACCTACAAATACTTCTTAAAGTTGCATTATTGGCATGGTTGTCATGTGCTGGATTAATATCCCGAGCAAAAGAAGAGCCTCATTAACTAATGTCCTAATTACTCACATGTACACAAGCACACAAATCCAGCCCAATTACTGCTTCTTCTCCCTACATGCTATGTGTATGTAGTTGTGCATGTTTGTGTCTGTATGCATGTATTTATGAAGGGGGTGCAGTCATACTATTTTATTCATTTGAGATCTGTTGACAGACAAAGTGATGCATTAAATATTTTGCCTTTTCTTCCAGAGAAAAACAACCAGATGTCCCATGGTTCATAAGACATATTTAAATAGTCAAGACATACTAATGATAGAACGTGTATGTGTGTGTGTGTGTGTGTGTGTGTGTGTGTGTGTGTGTGTGTGTGTGTGTGTGTGTGTGTGTGTGTGTGTGTGTGTGTGTGTTGGGGGTGTTAAACACAAACAAGGTGTGCGAGTGCATGGAATTTTATTTTTCTTTGGACAGATATGTGAGGCCATCAGGATGCTGTGAGCAGCAGACACTGGACAAACATAGTAAAAGTCAGAGTTGTATCAAAACCAGATTCATCTTCTATAACATATCACAGGTGTGGAAATATCTGACTTGATGGATGAACTATATGAACTATATCCCCATTATTTAAGCAGGATGACTACAAAGTCTTCTGTGACATTACAGGACAAGAACAAAGAAAAATATCCTTGTTAGGTTACTATGATCTCAACACATTCTGCTAAATTATTATCACATTCTGCTTCAAAAATGAGGATGTTGTCCAATCAGATTTTGTTGTCAGATCATTGTGATGTCATCACATTCTGCTACACCATTATGATTTAATTTCATTATGCTAGACCAGTTTAATGTCAACACACTGTAATACATGTAATGGCAACATGCCAACACTTATTGTTTTGTCATTACTGTATATTCTGAAAGACCATTATGAGGTTATAATGTGCAGCTTGGCTGGGGTAAGAGGTGAGCAGTCAAGGGTTCCTCTGGGATACATTACATCGTTCTTAGGTAAAGTAAAGAAAATGAGAGTAACAAGACAATACATCAACAACAACAATTGCAACAGCATTAATAACAATAATAATAATAATAATAGTAATAATAGCAATAGTAACAAAATGACAAAAAAATGCAATAACATGGTCATAATTATATGAATTAGAAAAAAGGCTTATATTATTTCTAAAACTATCATAATAACTTATATAGTTTTGTTTTATTTTAAATAAATCCTTATATGAAGTAATTTATGTCAACCCTGGATTTCAAGTCCTGTAGACTGATGAAAAAAGTCTCTTGCAGTGAAATGTGTCTCTTGCAAAGAACCTGCTACTGCAAAAATAATTAGGTAACACATGTTGGATGTTTGTGTGTGTGCACACATTGTGTGTGTGTGTGTGTGTGTGTGTGAGTGAATGTGTACTGATGTTGATGTGAAAGGAAGAAGAAACATGGCAGCTTCTTTGCAAGATGCAAGAAGCAGATTCATAGTTTATCCGCACTTCTCACATGCCCAGAACCCCCTTTTACTGTGGTTACATCAACCGTGTGCTTCAGTCACAGAGACTTGGAGAGCCTTCTGCAGGTTCCACTGCATTTTGCTGGCTTCTCTCTGAGGAATGTCTGGAGATTTAGAAAGGCCTCTGGGATTTGTTGACAGGCAGTGATGTTCGAAGTGTGCCTGCAGCCCTGAGCCTAGGCTGGCTGTAGAGTTTGTAATTGGTCAGGAAGAGATGATTGGTTCTTCTTTACATGGGTGGGACCACCAGGCCAGTCATTGCTGCTGAGAGAATAGAATACGCTGTTTGAGTTGCATACACTGGAACATACACTTGTGTCTGTTATTTGTGTGCATCTAATTTTATGTGTAAGACAGACTTGCGAGAGGAATGTAGGGATTTAATGTGGATGTCCTGTATGTGTGTATATGTGTTTGTGTGTGTGTGTGTGTGTGTGTGTTCGTAACAAACAAATTTGTAAGTAAGTGTGCGCTAGACTGTGTGTGAGTGTGCATGTGCGTGTGTGTGTTTGTTTGCGTTGTACACTTGACTATGTATGGCTCCATTCACACCTGGTAGATGATCTTACTCCCCCCGCACAAGTGCAACGGTGCATTTTTGTAACCACCAAGTGTGCAAGTATTTTGAATTAGGGATAGTCAGGTTATTTGAACGTGCTAAACTTTACCTTATTTTGTTATGCTTTCACTTTATTGAAATCCAAGAGGAGATCCGTAGCCTAAATCAAAGATACACCTTCTCACTACATACACAAAACGTTGCTGTACTGATCTTTGTAGTGATTCCTTTTTTCAGAAACATTAAAATATATCCATCAACAGTGTTGTGTGTAATGCATTACAAAGTAACGAGTTACAGTAACGTAACTACTTTTTCGAGTAAAAAGTAGTGTAACGCACTACTACTGAAAATTTGGTAACGTAACGTAGTTCCTTTTTTTATATCGGCGCAAAGTTACTTTTCCTAGGGACAGGTTTGACAGCGGACTGCTGGACTGCTTTCTCGGCTGTGCTCTTGCGCAATAGGCACAAGCTCCACACGGTACCCTAGCCTAATGTGAGCTATTGGCATGTTATGCAGGGGATAACGATTGAGTAGATAGTTTAAAATCTGGCCCAGGATGCATTTCTGTTCACATTACTATCCAATCAAATGCGTTCCTGACCATCTAATGACCGGACCTCGTCTGTGGATTGAGGGCGTTCACGCTTGGCATTATAGGCATGAAATGGCCAAGATCGGATCTTTCTGCCTCTGTCTCTATGTGTGTGTGTGTGCTTGACTAGGTGTCTACAGCATGTAGTGTGTGTGCTTGTCTGTGTGTGGCTACGTGTGCATTTGTTTGTGTGCACTTGGCTATGCGAGTATGTTACCTCTGAAGCTGTTGCCAGAGCTGGGGCAAACAGGGGAGGGTGACCCCTGGGGGCGGAGGACCGGCGCAAACGCGCTCTTCTGTTTGGCCGAGGAGGAAGAGGTGGGGAAAGAGGAGAACGGCAGCAGAGAGGAGGACGAGCCCGACCCGGGGACTGGACTAGATGGCATCACTGTGACATGGGGGGTGGGGGGGGGGGGATACAATTAGAAAAGATGATAAAAGACTGGGATTATAAAAATCCTAGCCTGGCTCATTTTCATTTCACTGAGATAACTAGTCTGGCCCCTCACAATACACAAACTTTTCCCTCAGCCACCAGGATCACGGGCCAATCAGTGATGAAACGGGATGGCAATAGACCCTTTCAACAATAACAACAAAAACAATGCTTGAACGTTCTATTTGGGCCCCAATCTACTTCCTCTCTCTGGAATGTTAAAACGGAAGTCTTGTGGGGCCAACTATGATGCTGATAATGGAACTCTCTTGAAAGGGTCCATAGTTTCGAAATCAAAAGTGGCTGTGGTACAGCCGCACAACAGTAGTAGCAACACCTTCAAACATTAAAAAAGTTGCAGTTGGAAGAATGTGTAAATTTATACAGCAAAGGTAAATACTTTGTTTCTTGCCTGCCGATGCGGTTTATTATCAGTTAATAAAGGTAAAGTGACGCAAGTCTACGCCCATTATGATGCTAAGGTTGGGAAACAAATTTTGGTAATATGCCTTTTTTGCCTTTCTCTAGCTCTAGACATGTAAACACACTATGGGTGCAACAATTGTGAAATTCTGGGCCAATATCGAAACCAATATTTCTTTCTTTATTTGTTTACTTTGTTTTCTTGTTCATTATAGAAATTTCAGAAATTTTCATTAAAGAAAATAAGTAATCAAGTACTACTAAATAGTACTTGATTATTTTAATAGAAAATAAAATAATCAAGTCTTTCAGCCCTTCACAGCAATATCTCAAAATGTGCCTGTCCATGCTTGACACAACATTTAGTTGATGTGACATAAGAGATATAGATCAGCCATTGCTATGGGTGAAGTCATATCAATACCATATCATATCATATCTTGAATTTCCCCTTGGGGATCAATAAAGTATCTATCTATCTATCTACCTATAGCGTGATAGTTGATAACAGGTAACAAGTCATATCGGCCGATACTGAGATTAAGCTGATATAACAGTGCATCCCTAAAAAGCACAGCAGTATAGTGTGGGACACAAACAAACACTGAAAAAGTGCAGAGTTAGAGACAGTGACAGAGAGGGCAAGATAAACATATATAATGAGAGAGAGAGAGAGAGAGACGGAACATGGAATGAAAAGTAGAATACTTACTGCCATAAGGGGAAGCTGATGGAGAGGCGTTACTGAACCCTGGCGACCCTGGTACTCCCAGGCTGCTCATGGGCACGGCACTGTAGCCACCACCCATCCCCCCGCTGGCATACCCTGACTGCTGGGGCGTGGAAGCAGAGGGGTACCCTCGTGGAGAGAGGCTACTGGAGTTACGCATGTAGCCTGTGGAGTGGCAGAAGATGGCATGGAAAAAGAATTACGGTATTGACCTCTAAAAACTATTACATTTTACATTACTGTTCCTTTTACATTTTACATTACTGTTCCTGCATGTATATGCAAGTATATATTGACTGGCTTTACAGTTTCTTTGGGTGACAGTGAGAAATAAAGAAATGACATCAGAAGTACATCAGAATTGAGCATTGCTTGTGTCATTCATTCTGATGTGATTCTGATATTGTATTTGATGGTGTGTGTGCGCCAGTTGTATATTGCATATGTTATGTGTGTTGTAGGGGTGTCTTTCTGTGTGTGTGTGTGTGTGTGCCTTTCTGTGTGTGTGTGCGTGTGTTTGCTATGTGGATATCAATGTCTCCCCTCACCCTGGCTGGCGCTCTGTGGTTCAGGTACACTGAGGCCCAGCTGAGGCGGCGGGTAGGAGCTGATGCCCATCACACTGCCATGGGCGGGCGAGGAGGGCAGAGCCTGGAGCTGACTGTGAGGTCGCGGAACGCTGTAGAGAGCCTCCGCTATGTCCGCAGCCCGCTTCAGCAGCATGTCCTACACACACACACACACACACACACACACACATACAGAGATATGTCAGACATTATGAAGACAACATGCATTAAAGTGTGAGTGTCTCAAGTGGCTGGAGGAGGTGTGTGATGACATTTTACACAACACAACCACAACACTGTAACATGCAAACTGAAGTGGATCAGCAGTACCTGATTGCTGTGGGGATTCCCGTACAGTGCCTCCACGAGATCTGCTGCTCTCTTCAACAACATCTCCTACACACAGAGGAATCAAATCAGTGTGTGCAGATATAGTATGCGACAAAAGCAGAAGAGAGTGGATGTTAAAGGGGTGGTTCAGGATTTTGGACATATACATCGATTGTCTGGCGTTATAATTTTTTTGCCTCGGGTGTACTTTGAAGTGGGTAAGACTGTTTTTAGTGGCAGGCTAACACATACTGATGACTTGCGCTAGCCTAGCACCTGCGAACTCTGCAACTAGAAGGACTGGATGAAACGTGTTGAAAACGGTCCCCACTAATAAATATCACACTTGCTAACTTGGAAATGAGGTCCTATGTCCAAAATCCTGAACCACCCCTTTAAGTACAAGGATGTGAATCTCTGTATGTTGCATTCACCTTTGCTAGTTTGTCTGGGTCTCCTGGGTGTCTTGGAATTACTTTCTGAAGCCTCTGGAAGCCATAGTCTATGGTGGGCTCATTCAGTGCTGTATGAACACACATAATACACACACAAGGATTAACCAACACATTTAAGTAAGTAAGTATAAGTATGTACTCTTTTGATCCCGTGAGGGAAATTTGGTCTCTGCATTTATCCCAATCTGTGAATTAGTGAAACACACTCAGCACACAGTGAACACACAGTGAGGTGAAGCACACACTAATCACGATGCAGTGAGCTGCCTGCAACAACAGCGCTAGGGGAGCAGTGAGGGGTTAGGTGCCTTGCTCAAGGGCACTTCAGCCGTGCCTACTGGTCGGGGTTCGAACCGGCAACCCTCCGGTTACAGGTCCGAAGTGCTAACCAGTAGGCCACGGCTGCCCCACCATTTCTCACATGTGACCGAGTGTGCTTGTGTCTCTCCACAGGACAGACTGAGAGAGGGGGTAGTAGTACCTGTGTAAATGAAGCGTCCTGGTGCTCCTTTGCAGAACTGCTTTGACTTGTAGGACAGTGTGACCTCCACGACCCCAGGGATGTGGCGGGGAGGCGTCTGCACCCGGATGG